>NW_020799099.1:36683687-36924741 GCF_003259725.1 Athene cunicularia
TTTTTTTTTTTTTTTTTTTTTTTTTTTTTTTTTCCCATGAATCATTCAAAAACTGCCTTTTGAAGAAGAGGACATGCATATTTTAATGCATACAATGAATTCTATATTATATTAGAATAGCACATTCTTTCACTTTTCTTCTCTACCAATGTTAAAAAGGGGAAATCCATGACTAATTATATTAACAGAAGAAATGGTAAACAAAACAGAGACAAAATGCAGTCAAGAATTTGTTTCTTTAAATCTCAGTAACTTCTGCAGGTTTTATTATTTGTTTATTAATGAAAATGCTTCCCTGAGAGAAAATAGGACTACTCCTGCAAGTCAGAACTCAAGACCCGAGCTTGAACATTTCCTTACATTCTTTTTTTCCTTTTTCTATTGCTTCATTTTATTGCTGTGGCAAGAATTTTAATCCTGGAAGTGAATCACAGGAATAAGCAGTAAACTTGCTGCTATTTTTGATTTTGTAATAGATTCCCTATGTGGGCAAGTCATATATGATCTGATTCTGCAGCCCTGACTTACACAGTAGTTATTCACATGAGTAATTCCATCAATATTAATAGGGCTGCTTGTGCACATAAGAATTACTTACATAAAGGGTACAAACCCATGCCTATAATTCTTCTGTATCATTGTTTCCTAGCTTCTTGTTGGAATAGGAGTATGGCTACATTAAACGTGTCCAAGTTTCAATAGACTGGATGTTTGAAAGAAGTGCATTTTTATCAATAATTATTTTGTTTCATAAAATGGAACAACGGGCTGTGACATTTTATGGCTTTAGAGTTTCTGTATAAGAACACTGTAGATAATAACACGAAATATTTTGATAGAGCTAGTTTCCAACTTCTGTGGAATTAAATAGCTTTGATCGCCTCAATCCCTTAGTTCCTGTTCAAACTCCCTTTGAAATTCTATCTTATTTTGCTGCTGGAAACAAAATTGTAATATATTAAGAAAACAAAACCTTCCCTCTTCCTTTTAATACAATACTTCCCTAAACTCTTTGTTTGTAGAGGGGCAGAGTTGAATGTAAAATTCAGCTTTCCAACATTAAAAAAGATGGTTATGGTACATTGTTTTAATTATATGGCTTTTCTAACATGAAAAATAAAACTGCCTGCAAATACCTTCAGAAACAAAAGCCCTGCATGTACAGTATAAAAAAAAGATAAAAGATATCTCAAGAGTATAGTATCTGAAAGCCATCACGGGATCACTTCACGTTTTTTGTTTTCTTTTATTTTGAAAGTGTGACATTTTGAAAGGTATGGCAGTGAATGAACTATCAGATAAAGGGATGACTTCACTGTGAAATGAGTATAGTCACTGTACTCAGAAAAAGGAAGTATTTATTTTCTCTCTTTTTTTAAGCATGGCTAATCTTTGTTATTTAAAGATCCCTGTTAGGAAGTTAAGTGCAGTGCTTACCCATTTTTTCTAGTTCTGACTGGGAACTGGCCATCCACATTTTGAAAGGTTAGGAAAGATTTGAAAGATATTAAGATGGAAAAGTGCCCATTTCTTTTAAAATGGTTCTATTCTTTTTTGTTATACATTATACATCAGAGTGATATTTGAAAGCAGATTTATTACACTCCTTGGCAGAATGCTTTGTACATTTATAATGCAAAGCTTTTATCTAAAATTCAGAGCATTATTTTAGAAAAAGGTGCATCATATCTATGAGACAAGTTCTATTCCTACTGAGAAGTGTCCATAGGAATTGAAAATATGTGGTAAAAACTGATGGACAAGGAAGAGCTGAAAATGAAAATGGTATGGTTTGCTTACTGTAGTGTTGCTTTTAAGCCATACTATCCTGATCTAGTTGAAGATGTCCCTGTTCATTTTAGGGGGTCGGACTAGGGGACCTTTAAAGGTTCCTTCCAACTCAAATTATTCTATGATTCTATAGGACTAACTGCTTGATCTGAGAGTTATACATACTTTGATAAAACTAATTTATATTGTATGTAAATATTGAGTCTGTTAGAATTTGTGGAAATATCCTAGACACAGTAAAACTGTCTTAAAGGAAGAAAACTTTAAGCTCCTTTACTTTGAAATTATTTCCCAACCATGCCCTTAGCACACAAAAAATTGCTGTTGTAAGGAAAGAGGTCTATCCATGAGAGGAGATTGAGCCGTGTTTTAATCCTGTATTGACAATTAATGGCTGGAATTTCCAGAAATCAAAGGATTCAGACAATCAATTTCCACCAACATATATAACAGCAGCAACTTTGACACTATATGGCTCAAAATGTAATCTAATCTGCCTGCCCTCATACCTGTATTTTTAAATATCACTTGTCACTCTGTGTTTTCATTTTCAGATGTTCCTTGAAAAATTTTGAAGTAGCTTGAAAAAACAGAGTTCTGCATCTAAGCTCATTATCATTGCCAGGAACATCAGTCAGTCCACTGGCTGAGGGCTTGAAATGCAGAGGGCTTTTAAGGGTTTTGTTTTCTAGCGGCTTTTGTGTTGGGAATTCATCATGAACTGAGAAGCGTGTAACGAGTTCTCAGAGCTCACCAGCAATTGTTCTGTTTGCGAAGGAATAAACACAATACTGATGGAGTCATACCCCTCTGAGCAAAAAAAAAAAAAAAAAGGTTAAAAATGTTTTGATTCAACTTATTTGTCTTTAAAAAGTTCACATGTTAATACTGGCCAAAAAATTCTTGAATGTTACTAAATAAGTCTACAATTTGCTATGAATAGTATTTCTTGAGGCAAAGTAAAAGTGATAGTCAAACAGCATTTTTTCCATTAAACACGTTTAAGCAGTAGTCAGCTTTCCCTCTGTATACTTTATGCCCACTTTCTTTCGAAAGTCATCCCTGTCCACAATGAGGGTTAACATGTGGGTGTCAAAGCCAAATACAGTGATCCTAATCTGTGTTAAAGGCTTTATTACTGGAACTAAAAAAAATTATCAATATTTAATTGTAGCAATGACTTCAGTGGGACTATTTGTGAAGCCACAAACTGCTAGGTATGTAAGTACCATAATCTGGATTCCCTGGCTGACCATACCTCAGTCTGTGATAAGATTTCCTGGGTCTGAAATGGTGTAGGACACAAATACATTTTTTTTTTTTTCCTGTCTCTCGGAGGCCAGCTGTCTTCTGTCAGGCCATACTGATGAAACAGACAGGGGAATGTCCACTTTGGAAAAACTTCTAAGAGATCCTCACAGCTTCTGTTTTAGATTAGGTTTTGAATTTCTCATTAGCTGTGGAATGGTATCAGCATTTGGAGAGTTTATCATACATGCCATATGGCATAGAAACTTAGTCAAATTTGAAAAGCTGCGGAATGTTGTCTGAAATGTTACCAGAGACCACAAGGTGGACTTGGTGTTAAAAAAGATGGTAAAGAACCTGAGTATCAAAATATTTGTAAGAAAAGCAAGTATCTGTGGGTAGCCTGTTTCTTCTGTAGACACAGACATAACAAGCTTAAACAAATGCAACTTCAAGCCAAACAATTTCATAGCAGAAATACAGTCAAGTGCTTTCTCAGTGAGTGTAATTAGCTATTAGGGAAAAACAACTAGAGCTGTGGTAATTCCTTGTCGTAAGACACCAGTATAAGAATCAGTGTCTTCCAGAAGGAAATGTAACACAAACATCACTTACCTTGATTGTCCTGTTGCCGCTGTACTGCAAAAGGGATGACCAGGATGGCCACAGCAGATTCAGAGCAAAGGGCAGATCTAAGCTTCCTACCACCTCCACCGATAACCATGTTCTACTTTCCTTTTTATTTAGCCATAATGGATTTCATTATCCTAGCAGAAATAATACTTTCATTTTATTTTATGCAGATAGATAGACAGTTGGTCTTCTTAGTGCTCCTAAAACATACATGTTTTAATATTAGAGCTGTTGCTAATTGCACACTGATTAGCATATCTCCCATACTTACTTTGGACATAAACTAGTGTCCATGTTCTAGGGAAATACTGTGTTTGTTCTTCTTTACTTACTTGGAAGAGAAAAATACAGTGGAAGGGCGTAACACATTCAGTGACGTCGGACCCATTGCTCCTGCACAGGGCGCTCTTTAGGGAGTGAAATGTATTCCTGCTTTTTATCATATCTACCCATATAATACCTGTCACATCAGGCAAATCAGTGTTCGTGCTTTAGTAGTGCATTTATGTCTTTCAGAAAGTTTCATACTTGATTTGAAAGTTTCAAAACTCTCAGTGACACGATTCACAGATGGTTCAAAATCCATTGCTAATTCAATGTCTGTTTAGTTCTAAAATAGACCGAAGACCTGGTAATTAATGTCCTGAGAGATTTGAAAAAGCTTATGCACACATTTGTAGATACACTAGTATTTGCTGTCAGTGTTCAAACATTTTCAGTAAACTGAACTGTGATTTGGAGCATATGTTTCTTGTTCCCTAATTGGTAATCAGGCCCACTGAGGGCAAGATCCACACACTGGCAAGTAGCAAGGGCTAGAAGGTAAAGCATTGATTAAGGATTATAGTTGAGATTATGTTTGCTGAAGTGAGCATCAATGAGTCTGTGTATCTGTTGCTCAGTTCTTAGTTTGAAAGTGTTAAGAGATAGATTTATGAATTTTAATAGCAAAATAATGAAATCGTTCATAAATGGAATGAAAGTTTCCATCTAATGGGCTGGTTTTGCAACATGTATGTAAACAGTACAACCACTTATAGTTTAAAACACAGAAGTCAAAACGGCACCAATGTAATCAAAAGCACTCAGATTGATTTTAGTAGTTACCAATGCACGTAGTGTGTGTGTGTGTGTGTGTCTGTGTGTGTGTCTGTAGAGGAGTTCATCACTGCCAGCCAAGAAAAACATTTTTATATTTCAGCCCCTTCCCTCCTCCCCCACATTGTCTTTAGTTTCACAGTTCTTTGTCATACAAACCATGGAAACTCAGAACAAGCATTTCCATAACTTGCACTTTCCAAAAAACCTAATGGCAGAGATATCACAAAGCATGGCAAGCCTTAAACAGCAACTGTTATGAACAGAAGCACAACTAATGGCAGTAAGACAGAAATTGAGGTATAAAGAGCAGCTACTTTTATAGCCACAGTCTGAATTTTCCAATCCGACAGAAGGCATTTTTTACAGACAAACAAAGAGTGCCTTCCAGGATGTTCTGCACAATCCAATTGTAGTGACAAAATAGTTTATAGAACAGTTCTCTAGTAGAAAAAAATGTTTACAGCACTTTGCTGAACAGAAAAAGTAAAATCTTCCCACAAAGACTGCTGTCTTTCACACCTTGACACACACACTGCTTCGGTCTTTTCCCATTAATCAGTCAGATTTGTAATTGGCAAATTCTGTAGCATCAAAATTTGAAAGCTCCTGTGTTGTGCTGTTTGCTCACTGGGAGATCTGTAGGACCTAGGACTGTATTCACAGTGAACAGTTTGGGTCCATGTTCCCTGAATTTCCCATTTGGGTTCACCTATATTTAATGAAAATTAGTAATTTAATCTCCATGTTACTAACACATTATCACTTTCAAAAGTTACCAGTCACTAGCACACGGGTCAGATCACAGCTTTTCATTTTGTACTATATTAAAGCAGTAACAATAGTTCAGTTTTTACTATTATATGAAATTTCTCCTCTATCATTTTCATTATTTTTTCCTGTCCTAAAAGTAGATGGCAATCATTTGTGCTCTGATTATAAGCTATATCTTTATCTATGGCTTTTCTCATCATAACATGAAAGTGGCAAATACAATCTATAAGTTATAAGTATGGTATGAAATTCACAAGGTCTTTATTCTGTGTCATTATTCTTGTGTTTGTTTCTCTCTCTCTCTCTATTGTAGGAATATTTTTTATTTAGTGTGATTTTTTTTCTTTGCCTTTCCTTATTCTCTTTGATGACTGAAAGTATTCTGTTGTCTAAAATATAAAAATAGTTTGTGGTCTTTTCAAAATGTTGATTTATATTCAAACTTACTGGTTTTTTTTAATGTTCATCTCCCTCTTTGTTTTCCAGTCACTGAAATGCTAGAGATTTAAGGTGCATTGTATGCACTTCTGAAATGAATACAACTGAGTGGAGTGTACCCTGTTGTAAATTTTGTGCTAATGGCATTTCAGATCATGTCTCTGTTCTTGACCTTAGAGGACAACACTTGCATGCTCTTCCCAAAATAAAAAGAGACTTTTGTAGTTCCAGGTATATTTGTTCAATTGACAGTCAGTTACATTTTTTTTTAGAATTGATGTTTCATTTTGCTCTACTTTTGCTTGAAAAGAAAACTCCTTAAAATTCTTTGTGAGGGAAAAGTTTGAGGAAGCCCAGCTTGTTGGCAGCTATGAGACACGGAAGCCTTTGATTCTCAGAATTAAGGACAATCTAATTCTAGTACAGATACTAGAAGCTTTGGGTTCACAAACAAAAAGCTAGAAAGAAAGAAACGAAGGAAGAAAGCAGGCAAGCTTTCATGTGCAGGAAGTTTCTGGTGAAGTAAATATTTGGCTCCTTTTTGGCCTACCAGACTAACTGTAAAGTAGGCAAATAAAGTTAGGAAATCAGAAACTTGTACCTCAGTGCTCTGAGTAGGCAGCCATGGATCTGGACCAGGTAAAGCAGTGGAAATCAAACGAGTTTCAGATAGAAGCCTGTGTAAAATAATTCCACTTGCATGCCAGTCGATATGCATTAAGTTTGAATTCATATTCCCTGAGACTTTTTACTTTTAGCGATTTCATTGATGGCCACAGTTTTCTGACAATAATTTGTAAACAAAAATGATATATTAAGATAAGGCACCAGAAGGGTAATATTAAAACACCAGAGCAATCTAGAACCTGAACACCTCAATTAAGACCTTACTTTTAACAACTCAAGTACTTCTAAAACAGAGTGACCTTTGGTGGGGACTGAGATCCTAACAATCTCCATGGAACCAGGTGGAGGAACACAGGAGTAAATTATCTGCAGAAAGCAACAGGAAGTGGGCTTGCGTACACGTGCACAGCTTTAGAGCAGATTTACAGCACCTCCATAAATATTTTAGTAACAATAAATGCAGAAATGTTCAGAATATGGAAAATCGCTCAACACAATTATACTAGGAACTCTAACAAACGTAGCTGTGGAGATTTTAGCTTCACTTATTAGAAACAGGACCACAGGAAGACTTGAGATTTCAATTGATATTACTCTTTCAAGCATCTCTTCGAACCATTGAGAAATACATGAAGAAATGCAAGAAGAGCTGAACTGGATCAAAGTGATGAAAATTACTGATTCAGATCGATGTGAAACCAGGAAACAGGACCAAAAAAAAAAAAAAAAAAAAAAAAAAAAACTGTTCAGTGCTTGTGCTGTAGAAAGTAACATGAAAGTAAAGAGGAAAAATATCTGCCTTCTGAATAGTGGACAGTATCCTGAGGCACACCACATCTGGGTGGCACAAAACATGTTTTTCCTTGTGGTAAGACACTAGGATCTCTCTGCACTGAAAAGGGGAAAAAATTTCCTATGATCTCTGATTAACATTCTAACCGAATCAAAAACATATTTCAAAGGACAGATCATATAGATGGCACACTACAGTTTGAAGAAAGCTCTGATTACAGTGCTTAAGACTACAGAAGACAAAGGTTTATTAGCAGTCATCGAAGAAGAAACAAAAGTCTGCACAGAATGTTCATCACTACACCTGTTACTATGACAGAACGGCTTAGCTGTCTAGTAGTGGTGACCATTAAGAAAAATGAGGCTTAGTACAGATCTAAATCCACTTACTAGTTACTTGAGAAAGTCAGTATTCATTGCATGTGACTGGAGATATCCTGTGTTATTCAGCCAGCACAGACGTATTTGCTGTTGGTGATGGGTTTTGACATGCTAAACTAGATAAGCCATCCAACGATTTAACAAACTGTCTCATAATTGAGACTTTGTGGGTACCAACCCAGATCCACCATGAGGCTAATGAATACTGAACCAGACGGTGGAACAAATCCTGCATCTGTAGGTATGTATATACATAATTTCATATGTAGTGAAATTTATATTTACCTATGAATGATACGGATAGTGTTGGAGAGAGTGGTTTCCATAGGGAGCACATCCAAACTCACATTATCAGTGTGAAAATTCTGTAACAGAAGTCTGGAAAAAGAATCTATGTGAGTAGGATAGATGGAGTTGAGGGGAACTAAAGTATTTTTGCTAATATGAAGACATTTTTGTGCTTGAAAAGATTTTGGCTTAGCCTTGAAAATACATGAAGGACCTGTGAACCCATATGTCAATCAATACGCAGAAATAAACAACACAGACTTTATATTTAGAGATAAGAAGAAACACAAAACCCCAACTTGGAAAACTCTGGAACACTTTCACTTTTAATCACTGTAGCAAATCTTTACATTAAGCTGGGAAGAATTATGCAGAGGAGGATCACTGGAGAACTGCCATCTAGGAACTGAAGACACATTTTTTTCAATTTATGGTGTGGACACAGGGGCCACAACACACTTTGGTATAATTTCAAGTAGTAAATGCTAACTTAAGGCACATTCTTCTGCCTGCCCTGATTCATGTTCAGGGGAGTTGGAACTAGATGGCCTTTAAGGGCCCTTCTAACTCAAACCATTCTGTGATTCTATGAATTTAAGGATAAAATTGCAGTAGACTTACCAAATAATTCCCAGGTATGATGACTGATAAAGAAATTCAGATCTAATATATCACTGTTTTCTCCTCTTTTCCCTGTGCATTTAAGGTGGCAAAATACGGCTTTTGAAGACATTAACCCCTTCCTTTCCCTTCTTTTCCCCTCCTCCTTCCCCTTTGTTCATTCCTTGCCGTTTTCTGAGTATCATTGTATTTCTCCATTCCTGCCATAATTCACAGTGTATGTGTTCCCATGGTTTTCTACAGCAAATACTGCAAAGACACTAATAATCATACTATTGTCAATACACAAAAAGATAACTGTTATTCACCTTGATCACAATTAATCACAATGACTATTAAACCAAGTTGCATAAACAAAGTGTGCACGTCTGGCTCAATATTTCATTGCTGATAGATTTGTTTGTTAGTATTGTAAGAAGATCTTTATCATACCAGACAAAACCTTCAGATCTCTAAGCTACGAGAGCTGTTAAAATTGTATAAAATGTGAAAGAGTAAAATGGAGACCATGAATAACCATCTTGACTGCATTAGAACAGTGGGATCTTGAAAATGCAACAAGAGAGTTTGCATATTTCATTCAGAGAGGATTTAACTATGAAACATTAGGAGAAAACTATTTTCCATTTGTCTAAACAATAGAGATGCTGGTGTTTTAATCAAGTATTTTAAATGTCAGTGATCTTAATATGAAATATTCTTTCTCTTCAGCTACCTGAAAGAACCCGTCTTTCCTCCTTGCACTTACCAGGGCTGCTTTCCAGTTACACATCCAATTGTGTCTAACTTTGAAAGATTTCTTCCACAGTCTTCCCAAAGTTCCATGCCTGTAATCATCAGTCATTTTTACTAGTTACAACTGTATTATAAAACTTTGGGAATCTCAAATCACAAAGGTATTTAAAATAAAAGTGATTTTCGTACCTTGCCTGCTTCTCCCCATATGATTCACCTTTTGCCTCTCTGGCTCTGGGACTCCTGGGGGAACAGCAGGTTCCCCAAGAATCTGAATTCAATGCAGGAAGGACTTTTCATAAAAATCTCATTCTTCCATATTTGGTGTGTTGCTAAATAATGCCAGAAAAATCTAACAGCAGGTCATAACATACATCTCTGCACTCTGCACGGTACTAGTAGAGGTTAAAGAATAAGCAAACTAATGGACTGACCATTGAGCAAAACACAATTAAGTTATGACAGGGTTTTTTTTCCACTACTGTTGTTTTTTCTTTTATGTTTATTTAAATAAAATGGCACACAAGCACAGATTTCAGAAATGTGAATTTTACTGAGATTTATTCCACAGAAAATTTAAATACAAGAGACTAAATGGAAAGTCTTGTCAAGTGAGACCCTGTGAAACTAAGTTCCAATCACTGAGCAATGTCTGATGGAATTGCTAATTAGATCACATATTTCTCCTTTGCTGTAGAACAAGGAATCACACCAATGATTCCACTTTTCATCTGCAGAACAAGTTTTCAATCCCTTTTGTAACTGGTTAGTACAGTACAAGGTACAAATTCCTACTGATGCTGAACAGAAACATTTACGTATTTATAAGCTAATATATGCCTAGGGAAAAAAAGCCTCCAACTTTCATTTTTCCAATATTTATCGTCCATTCAAAAACAGATGGTAGGAGGTAAGCCAGGTTATCTCAGACTTCTTGTGATGGGTTCAGTGGCAGAGACCCAAACAGCCTCGTATGCAGCAGAGTACCTATCCCACTGGCAGCCAGTTTTTTCCACTCAACTCCTTTTTTCTCCTTGGAGGCAATCCAGCCCAGTTCAGCTCTTTTGTAGGAACTGAGGAACCAGTATTGATTTCCCATTTGAACCAATCTTGCGTAAGCCCACCACTGCCTCCCTTGCTATGAATAGGGGGAGCACTGGAGGAAACCAGCTGCAGCATTTTCAACGCGGAATTGCTTCTTTGAGCTGGACGTGAGCTGAGTTGCAAATCAGAAAAATAAAAAGCGAAAATGGCAGTGTAGATAGGCTTCCTTTTCAAGTCTGATACACATTCAGCACTGCCTTCCTAGAGAGGATTCTCGGAAAACAGGGAATTTGCTTGTTAGAGTGAAAGAAGGAGATTCTTATTATAGGCTTCAGTGCAGTTGTCAGCCAAGATAACAAATCCTTGTACCAAAGTGACCTTAGAACAGTGAGGCAATGAGGGCTTTCCTAAAAAAATATCAAAATTGTGCAGTGCATTTTTTATGAAAGTGTGAAAATCTGTTGTAACTGTCTTTACTGAGTGTTTATGGATTTAAGCTGAAGGCTGCAGTGATGTATGAGGATTCTCAGGCTCTGTGCCATGAAAGTTATGTTACCAGATTCTGAGTGTTCAGCAGGCGTCCATTGCAATTGGGGAAAAAAATACCTCCTGCACAGATATTTTTAGGGACTAGCAGTTAAGTTTTCCCACATGCTTTCAAAGAGAAATTAACGCTAATAATGTTGATACGAACTTTCCAAAGTCACTCAGCAATAAGCTTCGGGTATCTAGGATGCAGTTGCTGAGAACTGGAGCATGGTTTGGTTGTATAGCTGTATACCCTGAAGTATAACACAACAGTCAAATAAAATTTTGAATTGTGGATTGGAAGTCAGAGAGAGAATATTTGACCCCTACATGAAATTACCAAGCTAAAATAAAAATCATA
This sequence comes from Athene cunicularia, assembly GCF_003259725.1. Taxonomy (NCBI): domain Eukaryota; kingdom Metazoa; phylum Chordata; class Aves; order Strigiformes; family Strigidae; genus Athene; species Athene cunicularia. Next base: position 36,695,047 of record NW_020799099.1, read on the forward strand.
CTTTCTGGGATCTCACTCAAAGCGACTTAGCAGCTCTCTGACCTAATTCACTCGCTCTCTGTTCTTAGCTGTTCACAGTCTCTAAAACGGGAACCCGTATCTGGAGTTTGTCAGGGACAAATTGTAGGAAGCTCTTGCATGGAAACAGGATCCCTCGTTCTTCTCCTGGCGTACCTCTGCAAATACTTATAGTAACTCTCCGCATGCACTGGAGAGTCCCGGCACTACTCCTTCCTGATTTTCATTGAGAAACAAGCCACCAAACCCAGGTCATGACTGTGTCCTTGCCCCACACAAACACCATCGGTGCAGTGACATCAGTCTGCTGGCTGTGATTAATAAAGACTGAAAGGGCAATTTGCAGCAGCCTGATGGACGGAGCCATTTCAAACTCTACCACACATAGGAAACCAGAAACAACTGCAGCTTCCTGACTCAGCCTCCCATTGCTCATTTTCAGGCTCTGTGCAGCCTAATGAACAAAGTTATAAACTGCTTCTACACAGTTTTTGACTAATGTGGAGAAAAGATTGGGTTTTTTTTTTAATGTAGCAAATACACAAAGCAATTGAACAAAATGCAGTCCATTAGGCTATTATGAAGCTTACCTGTCAGCAACTATATTTTTTGTTTGTATGTTCTTTGTCAGAAAACTTTATGCAAGAAGATTTCCCAAGAGAAGGAAAGTGAGAGTTAGGTGGATTATTTTCATGTAGTGGAATCAATAACCTGATTTTCCTTGGTGAGTGGTCAGAAGAGCCAAATATGTGTAATTCTCAATTCTCAGGTATCCCCACCAGGGAATAATTAGCAGTCTAAGCTGCTGGTTTGATTGATGAGGTTGCTGAGTGATTATTTCTGCAATTTTCCTCAACTTCAATTCTCATAGACTAGAGTCAATGAAGAGAGTTAATTTTGGGGTTTCAGATACTGATATTGGGATTCTTTCTGCATTTATTAATATATTTTATCTGCATTTTTAAAGAGTGTATCTGGAGGCACTGCTAAGAAGGTAAAAGACTTTACAGGAATTTTTGTGGGAGTTTCGCTGAATTTGTGGCATCTGGTAGGGATTAGAAAGAATGACAGAACAGGTTCTGCCTAGCAGAAAAAGAGTCTGAGGAGGAGGCAGTAGTAATATTTGGAGAGAGTGAGAAAGTTGTGGAAGGACAGATGAACATCAGAGCTTTATTTGAGATGTAGTGCCCAGTGAGAGAGAGGAATAGGAACAAATGTCAACAGGAACAAACCAACCTTTTGCTTTTTAATGTAGTCATAAAAAACTTAGGTGCGGATAAGGAATATTTTAAAATGTGCCTCAGATACAAAATGTCATTCACATCTACTGAAAAAAAAAAAAAAAAAAAAAAAAATGGGGCTATGCTAATTCTTTAATGTGATGGCATTCCTGTTAGGAGAGCTCTGTAAGCTTTCCAGGCTGCCAAGCATGCTTGGCGCCCATGTCTTCAAGCACTATTCCTGCAAGGCTTCCGAGTACATTTTCATTTTAATGGGTTCTTAAGTCAAGCATCTCTGGCAAAGTTGCCCTCCTAAAAAATGAGTGAGAGCTCATGCAAGGGACAATGACATTCTTTAATATTTACTGCACTAAAAATAGCTTTTTAAAACAATACAAGGTATACAGAATGTTCTCCTTGTTCAAAAATGGCCGTATTTAACAGCATTTGATGGATGCAGTGGGCTCTTGGTAAGTACAGTTAATATATTTTCTCTATATATTCCTTCAGTACTAAAGAGCAAATTGCTTAATATGTAATCTTGAGTAAATGTTTCCCCAGTTACATTCACTTTCTCTTTTTGATATGCTTTATTCCTGCCTGAGTATTTTCCTCCTTTAATATTCTCAGCAGGCTGGATTTATGAGCCTATGAAAGCAAAGAATAGGAAGCATCTTCTTCTGAAGCCAGCTGCACTGGTGAACTTATTGAATAGCTGACCGAGTACTGAATGATAATCGTACAAAGAGAAGAGCAAGAGAAAGAAAACGAGACAAAATCACCTTCATTTAAAAAAAAAAAAACAAAAACCACCAAACTTAGAAAGGACCAGCACCACACAGAGATAGAGAGAGAAGAAAAGAAAAACAGGGAGAGTGAACCCATAGTTTGTTTCATTTTTCATTCTAACATCATTTCAACCACAAAGAATGACAGTATAAATGATCAAACAACTGTTTGCTAATGCATTATAGATAGTCATACACAATATGGCAGCTTTATACTTGTATATTTACCCACCATGAATACAAAATACACTAAGAGTGACAGGTAATGTAGCCAAAGCTTCTACTCTCTGTAAGCATCTGTGTACTATGAATTATAAATGAGAGTCTTGTGTCCAAAGGTAGCAAGTAATGTAGATAATGCCATCTGAGTAAATGAATAAATGTGAAACAGATGCTTTTTGCATTCAGGGCACACAGGTACAGCCAGGAAGCCACCAGTACAGATTATGGATGCTGGTGAGCCAGCTGTTGTCTGCAACCAGTGCCAGGTGCATCCCTACCTGGATGGAGTCGAGCCAGTAAAAAAGGCCTTTATCTTACTCATTTTTGATAGTTTTCAAAAGGATGAGGCATCTTCCTATGTAGATTCCTAAAGTGCTTGGATTTCCTCAAGGCTTTCCTAAAAAAATCCAATCAGCATCCTTATTAGAACAGTCCTTTCTAAGAGGGCGGGAGGGTGCCTGAATAGAACTTGTGTTAGAAATAGTGTGACCAGCAGAAGTAGGGAGGTGACAGTCCCCCTGTGCTCTGTACTGGTGAGGCCACACCTGGAGTATTGTGTCCAGTTTTGGGCACCTCAATACGAGAGAGATATCGAGGTGCTGGAGCGAATGCAGAGGAGGGCAACGAAGCTGGTGAAGGGCCTGGAGAATAAATCCTGTGAGGAGCGATTAAAGGAGCTGGAACAGTGCAGTTGAGGAGGAAGCAGCTGAGGGGAGACCTCGTCACTCTCTACAACCACCTGAGAGGACATTGTAGAGAGGTCGGTGCTGGTCTCTTCTCACAGGTGATTAGTGATTGAACAAGAGGGAACGGCTTTAAACTGCAATAGGGAGGTTTAGACTGGACATTAGGAAAAAAAATTTCACTGAAAGAGTTGTCAGACCGTGGAACAGGCGGAGTCACCATCTCTGGATGTGTTTAATGGTTGTTTAAGATGAGATGCTGGGGGATATGGTGTAGGGGAGAACTTGCAGAGTAGGGCTGATGGTTGGACTTGATGATCCCAAGGGTCTTTTCCAACCTGAATGATTCCATGATTATGTGATCTAGTTTTTAACAGCCATAAAATACTTTTTCATTTCTTTTTATGCAAATCTCTCTGGTTTGCTAATATTTTTTATCTGAAAAAATATTTTGCCTCAAGATGAGATTACATGGTATAAGAAATTACTGCTAAAAAGCCATTACGAATTTTTCCTTTTTTTTTTTTTTTTTAAACACATGTAAATTTGCTCATTTTTCAAGGAGACATGAGCTTGGACTCTGGTTAGGGAACTGGACGTTTTTTGTTGTCAGTACAGGCTGTCCCCTTGATACCTAAAAGGTAGATTGAACTCCTCAGATAAAGTATTAAGCCTAACAGGGCTGACAGATAGTTTTGACTTGTGAGATACAGCTACTGCTATTCTTTAAAGTTCAAATAAGTTCATAATGCAATTTGGGTTTATATTTCTCCAGCAACTGTGGTTTTTTTTTTTCTGTCTAATGCTAGATTTGTGCTGTGTACATGTTTGCTGAAGGAAAAGTTCTGTCCTCTTCCCTTGCAAAAAGGAAGCCAAGACCTGTTTCTTTGCAGATTTGCTCTTTGTGAGTTAGTTATATCATGTCGGGTGGGTAAAACAGTAGTTTCCAAGTGTGGAATGAAAGCATATACTAATGCAGTTTTATGAAGAAAATTAACGAATGAAGAAATAGAATGTGCCTTTTTCTTGTTTAGTCTGAGTACCTTGAACTATACAAAACTCTAAAAAGTAAAAAGTTCCAGGACCAAATAAATATCTGTACATATTCTATAATGTACTTCACTGCCTGAGCATTTCAGAGATATAAAGTATAATTAGAGATTCATTTAATGTTTTAGAAAAGCCTAAAGGGTAACATAGAACTTCTCAGAACTTACCAAGATGGTATTTCAATCCTTAACAGAATTTATCCAAAACTACCAAGGCAGTCACAGCAATAATTTCACAACGCTCTCTTAGATGTCAGCTACTTTTCTTCCAGACCAGATATTTCTAGCTCTTCAAGCTTTTTGGCATAGGTGTGGTCAGTCAGAGGTTTGCCTGCCACTGCCAGGCTTTGATTTCATACTGAGGTTGATCCAGAGTAACAGAGATGATATCCTGAGGAATTCTGCATTTATACAGGCGACATAGAGAAGCGAGCTTTGTAGCCCAAAAGCAAAGACTAAAACCTTAAACCAGAACAATACAAGTCCTGCTCTCTACTGTCTTTTTGCTTTGTTTCATTTGCATCTGTGTAAGTCAGCATAAAACACTGTCATTGTTCCAATTTGTCACTTTTGCATCCTGATTTTTCACTCTGCTTGCAAAAGGGGAAATAACAGTCCACCTTACTGGGGTGTGCAACAGTAAGATACACACAATTCAAGCAATATAAACAGCCAAACCATTCACAGTCTCTTAAGTGACCTGTTATTGCCATTGTGATATTCCAGTATTTTTAACCTAGTAAAGAAAGCGACTCCTTACAAGTTACCAGTTTTGCCTTACAAAGCAAGGACATTTCAAGCTATACAGCTCTGAAAGCCATAATAGTGCTATCCAAACAGCATGATTTTATTTAGAAATAGTGAATTTTAACCACAAAAATGCCATTAATCCACAGGTGGCCTGTTCCTGTCTTTCTCTATATCCTTTCCTTTCTTTCAGCAAGCTGCCCTTGCGTTTATTGCAGTGCAAAAGTTGGGGGGAAAAAAAAAAGAAAAAGTTTGAGAAGTAATTTGCAAAGTGATAGTTTCTGGTAATGAAGGCGGCTACCTTTGCCCAGGTCTCTCAGTATGATAAAATTGTTTCAGAATGTTAATTACTGAATAATCAGATTCCCTTGAAAATGTAGCCTCAGCTTTTACAAAAATATGATATTCCTGAATTATATCAGAGCTGTAGTATGGTCAAATCAACAATTATACTAAAAGAAGGCATGCAGTCTTTTCTTTGGGATGAGACTCTATTATCTCAGAAGAATTAGAAAAGCGTCTATGATGCATAGCCAATATGGAGACATTCATCCCATTGGCCTCTATTATCCGAATGGAAATGAGAAAACGCTTCCATTACATTTTGCAGTGATCCATGCCGTTCTCTTTTTAAGTCAATAAACTCTATCTTTCACTGTAGTAGTTTGTGCATGTGTGCAAAAATGACCTTTTGCAATTTGGCTGCCAAGACACGTGCTGAGAGAGGTGGTATAGGAATTGTAAAAAGAGATGCAAACAATTTTTTACTGCCAGGCACGTCCTACCATGGAGTAATAAAATGAGGCCTGCAAAACCTCTTGCTACACGTAATATTTTATTGTCCTTTGTATCGCGAGTCAGAATTCCCTTCCCAAATCAGTTTCCCCTAATCAGTATAATTGAGGTTGATGCTCAAACCACAGTAAAGTATTATGAAGAGAAAGTCCCTCAAGTGGCTCTTGACCTCTGTGGAAGCGCAGTCCCCTCTATCATATCATATGTCTACATATAGCCAGTTCAAAAACTTCCTTGAAAAGAACATAAAATCACATTGATTCATGGAAGAGAGGGCATCAGGGGGACACTCAGTGCTCACTCTCTCTTTCAAAAAGAAGAAGAAAAAAAGACTTCAGAAAAAGTACTTTGAAACTAACTGAAAAATCTTCTAAATAAACCACCAGTGGGGAATACCCACAGTCACTGAGGATAGCATGCTGTTCAGCGTATCAACAAAAATACATTTGGCCTGAGGCAATGCTGAGGGCAAACATATCCCAGATGGACTAGAGAGGCCCAAATACCTTCAGAGATGAAAATTTAATTAGAGGAAATGTCACCACAGTGAACAAAGGGATTGCTTTAGTGATTTTTCATCATTGTTTACTACAAGTGAAGTATAGTTTTAAGTGTTAGGACAGGCTAAGTACAGGAGTGTTCTTAAGCACTAGAATGGAGATGAAAGGAATGGATGTTGAAGGTCAGAGACAATTATCCACACCTAAGGACTGATCAAAAGGGGTGAACAATCAAATATTGAAAGGTGGCAATTTTTAATTGCTTCCGTGATGTCAAAAGGTGACAAAAGGTGTCAGAGGTGGTGCTTTGAAGCCACTAAGGAGGAAAAAATTACTTTTATGCTGTTGGTCGGTTTAGGGTTTTGTTGAGATTTTTTGTTGTTGTTGTGAGATCCCAAGCATGATAGGAAGCTTGGGTCTCTCACAAATACACAGTCATCCCTGCAAGTTGAGATGGCTCACTGCCTCTTTACTTCTTTGATAATCCACTGTATAACACTAATTCTGATTCTTGCACAAGTCAGGAATGAAATTGCTGGAAAAGTAATACAGGAGTTGTTGCAGCACAGTCACAAGGAATCAGCCCCCTTAAATGAAAACATGTGAGTTCTAGCATGAGTTCCAAAAGCTGTTTGGGATAAATTCAGAGAAAATAAGACATAGCAAACTTTACAGAAAGTCTGTCAGACTATACCATGTTCCACATTTGGATTTTACATCTTCAGAATGCAGAGTTGAGATTTTTGGTATGTGAATTTTTGTATCTTTTTTCCCATTCAGCCTTCATTTTGTATTTTCTACAGCAATGTTCTCCATTTAGCAAAACAAAATAATCACCTTAATTGAAAGGATGCACAGCATGATTTTCCCATCACAGTATCAAAATAGTGCTAATATAGCACTATTTTTATTTGCTCTTACGTAACTGGAATTACATACTATTACATATGGCAAAAATAACTACAGAAATAGTAATTATTACCAAATACCTCTCTCACAAAGGCCATACCAATTTCAGTCAATTAATCTTCTTAAGAAAATCAAGGAGACCTCTACCTATAGACAACTGGAGAGGAGATTCATTAAAATGGGCCACAATCTAAGTAAAAAAATGAAGAAAGTGTTATACAGGTATAATAACACACAATTACATATAGATCAGTATACTTGTTTGGGCTTAAAACAAACGTCTGTTTTGAGATAAAGAGCTCATTTACCTATTTCCATTGTATTTCAGTTAATAAAACTTATTCATATTTTTTTTAATTTTTTTTTTTTTGCCATATTAGATCTTTGCTAGATCCCTTAGAGCTTACTCCTGCTGTTGTCATATGTGTTCTTCTGGATCAAATATAGCTATATGTTGATGGATTCTATTTGTGTAGAAAGTACTAGGGAACTTGAAGCCTGCTGAAGGTATTGGGGAATCTTTGCACTCATTTTAGCAGAGTTTGGATCAAGCCTCTGGAGCACCTTAGTGACTTACCAAGTTTACTGGGCAGCATTTGCCTTAAGTTCAGGTGTTTGAGTTTGGTCTCTCTTGGTGGTATTGTTTATTATCACCTGTTACTCACTCTTTTATATTCTGGCCCAAATAATCCCCCTAGATTTCAACTGACCAGAGGCGGTATGTCTTTGATGGCAGTCAGAACTGACTTTGTGTTCTCCTCCATTGTCTTATTAGTCCTTTCTCTTTTCCTCACCTGCTTCCTTGGTTTATTTTTCATTTTTTCTTTGTTTTTAGCATATACAGTTCTACACAAAGTTTAGTCATATGTGCAGAAATTTGTTAGATTGATGCCAAAGGGCTTGCCCAAAGGCAGGCTCTGAACACATTATTGTTTGAAACCTGTGACAGAGAGTCCAACCAGCCTCTGATCAGGCAACATGCCATACTAAGCAGATATTCATGAATCTTGGCAACCAAGTATGAGAAATCAGTTTTCTTGCCATCCTTTCTCTGTTACAGATGGTTATCTGGAAAACCATCCAAACAACAGAAATATACCATATGTAAAACAAAGCCTCTCTTTTTATTTTCAGGTTCACAGACTATCAGCTTAGGATTTCACAGTATTTATTATTTTTATAATTCAACATGAGCAAATACATCAATAACCAAATGCATCCAAATTATGGAACACTGAAGAAAGCAATATTGTGCTTTATGGGGATCTGATCTATTATTGATGCTATGGACTTCTTGATGATCCACTCGGGGTATACAAACTGAAAGCACAAATTTATTCTCTATCTATTTATCAACACCCATAAAATGGAAGTACTGAGGTCAATAATGCCAGGTGAAAACATGTAGACAGGTGTTTAAAGAAATATACCACCAAGATAGATTAATATTGGATTAAACTACAGAGATTCTGAAGAGATATTAACGGCACAGTAATGAAGCAGCAGGCATCTATTTTACTATTTTAGTCTTACAAAAAGGCTGTTGATGATATATCCATCTTCAGCTAAAAGACAATCCTGAAGGGTAAACTAATTCTCAGTATGTAGCCTTCTTCCTCCACTGATTATCAAGAGTAGATTGCCCACTAACTGATTACAAATTTGAAGCCAGTATAATATGTGAGACAAATAGAATTCCTTAATCAGATGTAGGTGACACTCTCTGCAGAGACATAGGAAACTTAGACATGGGTAGAAAATGTGTATTTCCTCATGTAACCTCTTATTGCACATCCTACTAAAGATTATATTTCTGCAGAAAACCTTTATGAAGTTATTTCCCAAAAAACTGGACTAGAACAGAGACAGTGTCTGACAGTAATACAAAATTTCATAAATAGGCAAAAGGTGACACCCTAGTAAGAAAAATAATTCATAGATACAAAACATTTCTGTGGTGGGTTTTTTTTTTTACCTAACTGTGCAGACGCTTATATGATTTTTCAAAATACTCCGATGACTTACTTCTGTACCATATAAACCATCTTGTGATGCTCCTACTCACACTGAGCAGTACCTCACTCCAAAATCTCTGATTTAAGTTCATTAAGACCACAAATGGTGGAAGGTAACTATCCAACAACAGGAAAGCACTGCATTATACCATTAAATTAGCGAAATTGCTCACATTATGTAGGAAGTAAAAAAAGGTGAAAGTCTGGTGCAATAGTTTGCAATGCAACATGAGTAAGAATTTTATATTCCTGCCATAAGGGCCATATCCTAAAAAAGCTCCTAAGTGCCAAAACCAGGATGTATGAGAACTTTTGGCATGTAAGTCCAAAACCACTCTGAAATAAACCCACTCACCATCTGCATAAATCTAAAGGTAAAGAAGCTCACTAGGTGCTCTCATCTAAGTTTTCCACAGACCAAAATCCTTTATAACTATATTTTTTAAGAATGACTTGACTGACATTTTTCCCTCTTACTTGTCTCAATCATCAAAGCACATTAATGTGTTTCACCTGGTGTACACTACCATCAGCATGGTAGGATTTTTATTTTCCTGTTACCATTTTTTCATTCCAGGATATGTCATCACAGGTATTTTTGGGATATATCAACTTTACCACTTTTACCTGCCAAAAGCTCAGTTAAAAGAAAAACCCCTTCCCCACCCATGAAAGTCTGCAATCGATTATTTTGGCTTATACAGAGTTTAAATTGGGTAATTAACCAGTTAATAAGAAAAAGCTTTTCACTGTTAGAAGACTCCTGAGAATGGGGTTATGGGTACAGGAAGGTTTGCTTGTTTATCTGCCAGTTCACAGAAGCAGAGCCCTGTGTGGGGATAGGAATGAGTAACTATTACATGCAGCATACAGTTTGCTCATTTGACATTATATACAGAATTCTATGTGTTGGTTATTCAAATTTTATAGTTTCCTCTAAGATTTTATCTGTTTTTTAGATTGGTTTCTAGATTGTAACTGTGAGGTGAAGAATGAGCTTAAGAGAAAGAACTATTGCTGGCCTTCCTTTTTCCTTTATATTTTTGTAGCTCAAATCTCTACCCAGAGTCCTTAGAAACCTCCAGGTTCTGGTAATGTTTTCTAGGAGTGAGGATGAAACCATCCAAGTAGTGCTTGAATACGGACAGCGAATAAATCTGATTTTAAGAGAAAGCTTAACAAACCCTACAGGAATAATTTACTCAGAAATCCTATAATATGAAATTCACCTCAGCAGGCAACCCAAGCACCAATGCTGATGTTGATGGAGGAACATTAACCCAGCTATACCAAGTTAAACCAGAGAGCAAATAATTTCTCGCAGGTAAATCAGATGACTGAGTTTTAGATGCAGCTCTTCTGTGGCTTCTCTATGTGTCTGCTTTAACCTGTGTGCTAACTGAAATAATTACATTTTGCTTTCAGAAAGAGAGTTGGGAAGCTTAATTAATATTTGTAAAGCAAGTTGACTTGCTCAAGCAGAAGATATTAACAAAGTGCAAAGTATTATTTCATATCAAATAAACATACTTAGACACAGATTGAATCAAAATGTAGTCCATAATTTGAAAATGAGCACTAACAGAAACCATTAGATAATTCTTCTTACATTGAAAGGAAAAAAAATCTTTTAGCGTGTCTTGGTGCAAATCATACAGGAAGTCAAATCACCCGCTCTGAAGACTTTGTCAGCAGAAATCATGTGGATTCAACTTGCAACACAACTAGAGAAACTGGAGGCTACTGTTGACACTGACAAAAGACTAACCAAAACTGAGTAGCAAAGCTTTGTGTCTCCCCAGATGCCTGTTATTTCCCTTTGCCACAGAAAAAGGTGTGTATGTCATCACTAAAAGCTAGAAAACATATTCTTAATGAAACAGAGAGAGAAAAACCATCATAATATAAACAAGTTAGTGAAGTTTGTATAGAAAACCCAGGTACCTAGGGAGCAAAATGAAGAAACAGAATTCACGTTGAAATGCGTCAGGCTAGAAGTAACAGAGTTACCAGACACATGTTGGAGGGCAAGTCCCAGTCCACATTGAACTATGTGTCCTGCATAGAAAAATTAAAGAACAAAGTGATGGTGCAGAATTTATTGTAGGCTAATGGTATGAAAGACTGTAAGAGGCAAAGAGGAATAACATATAAAACCGGACCTTCTGATGTCAATATATTTGCAGAGTCATCTGTGTACTCTTGAAATTAATGAATACGTTGCCTCAGTTTTCAGTGTGGACAACTGAGCCAGGGATGTCAACGTGTGAGACAGTGGGAAAAAAGTTATTGGAAATGGAAATTACCATGATAAAAAGAATAATAATGTAAGTAGTTAAATGCACTGAGGTAAAGGAATGGGAAAATCTCAAGCCAACAGTTCCGAGACAACTGGTGCACAGGACCACAGGCACAGTGGTGAGGATTTCAAGCAAATTTACCAAGTCACTGAAGAATCACAGCAGTACTGCCTATAATCAGAATGAGGACTAAATATCATGGTAATTACAGCCTGTAAGTCTAAGGTCCGTGTAAAAAATGTAACGTATTAGAGTAGATTTAGGAGTAATTAATCATTGCAAACATACGTGAAAAGGGAAAAAAAAGAAACATATAAGAACCCAGAAATTCCACATTCACAGTGTACAGAATCTATCAAAAATTTGGGTATTAGTACAGTGATACAGCACTATGTGGCAAATAATGAATTAAAGCAAGGGATGAGATTTAGCTGAAGATAGCAAGGTGAATGAGGTGCTATTTGATTGTAGTGCATGTTAGTATATATTAGCATACATATTAGCATATTAGTATAAATTACTAATTTACTATCTATAAACCCAAAGTAAATGTAGTTACTACTAATCAAAGCTGTTTTATCCTATCTAGGGTAACAAATGCAGCTATGAATTGCTTATGGTTGGTCTAGCTGTCTGATCTCTACCTGTGATAGTCTTGGTTTACGTCTCCTTTCCCACATCTAATTTTATTCTGCTTTTTCACTAGTGTGCCTAAAGCTAAACTGGATATACCCTACCTTGAGTTCTTATTAATGTTTTGAAATTTTCTTACATATATTCTTATTTCTTAATTCTTAAAGGTAATGCTATGATATTTCTTTCAAGAGTTTTACACTGTGCAATACAATAAGATTTCGTAAAAGAGGAAGAATCATAGATCTATACTACTCAGCTGATCATATCAAGTAAAATAATTTTTTTGTGGACTGTACACAAAAATCAAGTCTCCACTGTGAAGTTTCAATAGAGCCAGAAACAACCTCTTCACTCACTTGGGAAATGTTACTAGCACATTATTTGGACTCAGTCTCCAGACTGAGATTTTTCCTTCTTTTTAGCTCTTTTCTTTCTCCCTAATGCATTTGCTGACACATCAGAGTTTTCCTATTAATCTCTCAAGTAGTATTTAGACCTCACTTTTCCTTTGGTATCGAAAGAACTGAAATTTGTTTTCTTCACATTAGACATGTATTGTTCTTCCAGTAGATTTCTATCAGGGTTTCTGCAACTTAATTTTTGAGACTTCAAGTCTCAAGCATTTAGTAATCTCAATCCAAGTAGTACTTGGATGTGTCCAGCACACAGTCAAGCTGACTCCTTCCCAAAGACCTAAGATGCCCATGAAGTCCACTTCCACTCTCATGGAAGAGGGGTAGCTTACCACCTGAGGCCAATTCAATTCTACTTTCAGCTTAGTTCCTTTCAGTCTGAAAGGATGAAGCATTCTTTAATTCCTTGATTTTATTCATCCCTACTTTGTGGCAAGTCATGACAAATTAGAAGCCTTTTGTGAGAATCAGAGTATTTGACTTAGTAATAATTCATAAATAGTTCCACTTCCTCCTGTGAAATTAGGGTATAAATAACCACATCACTGTGCTTTTCATCAGAATTTTAACATGTCTCACGGACAGTAGTTTATTATGTACTCATTTGTAGCAAGGAGTTCTTCTGGGAGGTTTCTGATTCTGTCAGTATCTCTCGAGCACAGTGAGCGCTCTGCCAAAGTGATAAAATGACCCTCAAACAACTCCCTCTTCTGCTGTACCTATCAGGCTTCTTCTTAGCAGCTCTGGCTATTTATTAATAACGGCTTTCTCACCTTCTGAAATGTTCAGATGTCCCAGCTACCTTTTACTTTTTCAGTGTTTAAATCCAATAGCCATGACAGGGCATTCAAAATGACTCTCACTGACGGATTTCCTGGAAATATATTCTCTCCCCTCTCCAATGATGTACAGATTGTCAGCTAATTAATGTCAGAATTCTAATTTCTATTCACTCTGTTGCCAGTAAAAGGTGCAGCAAATATCCATGGAAGGTGGTATAACAATGCCAGCAACCTTAACATAGCAAAGAAGCAAGTTGAGATTGCACATCAACAACAGTAACAAAAAACCCGAAGGTAGAAGCACAGATGCAAAAAAGGCACAGGCCTGGGGTCACCGTACGGATACTTTCCATGAGAATCACATGGTCTGTTAAAAGTTACCTCCACCAGGTGAAAGTAAAGTAGCATTTGCTCTGCAGAATAGGGCTCTTCCCTAGAGGAACTCACAAATAAGACATCCCATCCTATTAAATTTCCTAACTATTTGAACACTGGCATTCACAAAGGAGTGATGGAGAAGAACCTCTATTCTGTGAGCATGTTTTCTCTGCCAGAAACAGATTTACATTGATATTTTCTTTTGGTTTTAGAAAAGAAAACTCACTTTGATCACATTACTTGGGTCCTTTGTTGCTAATAGAGCACACAGCAATGAATTTGAGGCCTTTACTTTCCTTTTACCTTGCCCTCAGGTATTTAAAACCTTTTTATCTTCATTTCCTTTTCCCCTCTTTCATCCTTATTTCACATTTATATAACTTACCCTCAAAGTTCCCCAGTGTCTCTATCTCATCTCAGGTGTGTATCTTGCCAGTTCTATCACATAACTAACTTCCAAATTCCATTGCAAAAGCTGTCCACCTAGTAACAAGAAATTCATTGTTTTATTTTTATTGCCCTTTCTAACTTTGGAGAAAGTAAATGGAAATACATATTTAAAAGTATTCATGAGAGGCAGACTATCAGTCTTTATATGCATTTCTTGCAATTCACTTCATGTTTTCATTGTGTGCTTCCAACACAGGATTTAGCTTTGACAAATGTAACTTCAACAGCTTACTTATCCTAAAAAAAGATGATAGGAAAAAGTTGGATTTTTTTTTTAACAGCATAGAAGCTATACACTGAAACCATATGTGGTGTTTTTACTTAGGAGTATGTAAAGATTCCTTGGTTTTAACTGACATCAATTCACATACACCATACAACATAATTTTTTCTCTGTGAATATTGATTTGAACTAGTTGCTTATATAGACTCACTTGTATTTGTCATGTTTTATTTGTTTTGTAAGGAAATCATGGTAAAGCAAACATTTTGTTGTGCAAATAATCGATTTTTTAGTTTGTCTCAAAAAGGTAATCTGAATTAATCTGCTTTTTGCTCATTTTTAATATTTTCTCTCTTGAATATAAATTTTTTAACATTCCTCACTTGGATAATCATGGCAGTTAGTGAAAAACAATTTAATAATTTAATAAACAATTTAATAATTAATCTAAAAATTGTAATACTTAGCTGAATGAATAAGTGGGTGGGTGGTAGACCAGGCTCCTATACCGTACACCAGTGAATGACAAAGTATTCATTGAAGTTAATGCAGGATAATAAAAAGGATACTGAGATGACTAAAGAGCTCTGAACTCTTACATCGTAAGGGGCTGCTCCTTTAGAATGGAAAGATTCATTCAGCTACTAAATTTGTGTTTCTCACATCACAGATACACTCCTCAAGCTCCATAAATCATATGGCTTGAGGCTCGTGGCGGGCAGGAGCAGAGAAAGCAAAGGAGAACACTTATTAGAATTTTTTTGCTTTTCCAGTAGATCTGAACATTTATGCTCAGCAACACCTTCTATGGATTTGATCACTTGCTCTGGATTCAGTGTGTTCTTTCCATGACACATATTTTGCAGGTAGATCAAGGCTATCTGAAAGGTATGTGAACAAGTCTTTGAATATGAACATCTGTGAATTTTCATTTTACTCTGAATCTTCTAGAATGTGAAATCCTCCTTGTTCAAGTAACACAAGAAAAGACTTCCACTGGTCTTCCACTCTTCCACACAGGAAAGTGATTCAGGTGACAAACAGGAAGCTACAGAAAGCACTGGGAATCTGGACAACTTTTCAAAACATTAATGATGACAGCTCCAATTTGAAGGCACTGGAAAAAAAAAAAAAAAGTAAAGAAAGTTAATCTTTATTCACAGCAGTCTCACAAATTAAAGGTTAAAAACAGGCAGTGCAAGCTCACTAGCAGCTGCCAGCTCATATTTAAAACATTGTCACATCAACTTATTCTTTTGAGATAATGTCACTACACTCACCCTATACACAAATGTTGCTTATTTCCTTTTGCCATTTATTCAGCTTTGTGGCGGTAATTAGCAAAGGAATGTGATTGACTCGGAGAAAACTGAAGACATAGAACAGAAGCATGATGTGAAATGAAATTTCTATTATCATACTTGCACCTTCCTCTTACATTTCACTACACAAATCGGAAAATAGTGGAGTATTTTTACATTCTTAATAAACTTTTCCTCTTTGTTTTAATTTTGCATTTCACATTTGAAGTGTTTTCTGCCCTCTGTCCCTTTACCACTCAGTTGCCTCGATTTACAGCAATTTTGTTCTATCTAAATATTAGACTCTGAGTTCCCAAAGCTAGCTAAAAAGCTCTTAAATGTCCCTTGAAGCTACTTCTGCTGATTTCTGCATCCATTAGTTGTCCTGATATAATTATTCTTAGAGTATTAGGGAAACAATCAAGCTCAGAAAAATACTTTCAAGAAAGGTTATTGTTACTTGGTTTGGTTCTGGTTTAGCCATATAAGCACAGCATAAGTAATTGATCCAGCATATTTTAGAAAGGAGTTCACGAGGTCATATGAGAAGGAACATGACACCTGAGGTGGGTGGGGTATAGCAGTAACCTCCAAAACTAGCTTTGTTCTCAGAGGTTTTAACAGGGAAGCTCCTGTTCCAACTTAAGTTTAAACTGCTTCAAGTATGAACTTACTTCCCTCTTCTGCTGCTTTTCCTGCCATCCCTGGGGCATCCATAAAATGAACCATTAAAAAAAAACCCAACAAACTATGCAATTTACAGGAAACAAATGACTTGTGATTCATAGCCTGATATCCTGCTTCATACTTAATTGATTCCAGTTAGGCGTAGCAGGACAGTAGTATTCTGCATTTTATGGCCTAACAGAAATGTCAGCCATCTGTTTGCACCTGCTGAAGTTGCTATGGATAAGTATTACAGATCCTGTGAGTGTCTGGGCCTGAATTTCCATACCAAGAAAGTGTTTTTGTTGATGACTGTCAACATGAAGGCATTGATAACTGATGTTAGAGACATGTTTGAGAGGGGATGCTCCCTCCAATATGAACAACATGAACATTTTCAGCTATACCTAACCTTCAGAAGGACTGAACAGACATTTAGTTCATGCAATTTTGCTATTAAGTTATGGTGAATGAACTAGTGTAGAGTCTATATTACTTGGGACAGATGGGAAATTAGCATCTCATAAAATCTATAAAAAAGTGGTTGATGATGCTGTCCGTCTCAAGAAAATAATTACATAATGATTATCTCCTTTGAGAATACCAACAGACTAGGTTAGAGAACAGTCGGTTCTCTGATTTATCTAATAGTGATTTTTTAGATGTTTGATATCCTTCAGGTAAGATACTTTGTATTGTTAATTTACTCCTTTAACATACAGTTTTAGCCTTAGCTTTAAATTTTTAGATGCTTTGTGTAACTGAGTACTAGTGAAAGATCAAGGCTATCTGAAAGGTATGTGAACAAGTTATGAATCTTGTTTCAAATATTTGCTTTAATTTAGAAATTGATTATTTTCTTCCAATATTTCTTACTTAATACGGTCAAACATGTACTAATATATATTTTTCTTAACAGACCTTATTGTTTCCTTATAGCCTAAAAAGGTTGCAGGGGTCAGAAAATTCATGAAGACCTTTGCTGATGTCTTTAACAGGTCAGATACCAAGCACTAAAAATAAGTGGTTAGAAAGCAACCAGTAATGTATTTTTTGGGCTAAATAAAAAGCAAAACTGAAGCAGTTAGGTACAATGCTTACTCCTGAGTACAGGAAATTTAGACTGCTAAAGCCAACTGAAATGCTTGGAAAACTTTACTATTCTTAATTTTAACATGTACATTCAGAAAGAAAATGTAAACATAAAAATAACCCTTTTGGAAACTATATACCACAACATTTTGGTTTCTTTCTGTTCCAGTATATGTCTAGGTCTAAAAGGAGGGACATTTAGCATTGTTTGACTCCATATTTGTGGAGAAGACACTTGATCATAAGGGCCCATGGGCTAATTCATTCTCTGGGAGACCTAGATCTTGGCACGCTACTGCGGGACAGTTTAGATGCAACCATTTTACTGAAGTGGACTAATTCCAGAAGAGCTATTCTCTTCCACCTGCCCACTTTTCACAGATGAGCTTTGAAGCTGAAGAGATGAAAGTCCCTAATTTACTTCACTGCAAATTTTGTCAGGTTTGTTCAAATCAATCTCATCTGCAATTTAAACTAAAAAAGCTAAATTTGCAATGAAATAAATGATTGATGTTTACAGAGTTCTGTCTAGATTTGCTGTCTACCAGCTGTGGGAAAGTATCCAGTCACTGAGGGACAGTATAAGTTGTTGAACAGAGACATAGTAAATGCATCAGGATTTTCCTCTAGAATCTGCAAGCTTCCTGTGCTTGTGCTAATGTTCAGATATTAAACTCCAGTATAATAATCATTTTATGTGCTCTGAAATGATAAATACAGGAAAACATATCTGCAAGCCTGAAGTTTAAGGACACTGGTGCATGTGAGGATTTTCATTAATATATTATGAATTGTTAGTGATGCAAAAAAATTAAGTTTTCTATTACATTCTCCCGGAACTCTTCTTCTGTTCTAGGGTACCAAAGATGGTCATTATACCTTTCAACTTATTCATGAAGCTAAATAACATAGCACAGAAAAGACAATAGATTTGACATCTCCTTTGTGAAAGAAATTCAATGTTAAAAGCTGCAATGAATTAAGTAATTCACTTGAGAGTGACAGACCAGAAGATATTGAGGGGGTCCAATTACAGAGGAGTTTTACAGCAAAATAAACCTGGAAGAAAAGATAAGGTTAATAATATAAAATCTATTTATTTGCATTCTTTAAGACTTTTACTTTTATTTGGGGAATAAGAAAGATCCCCTACAAGTGTTCTCCTTTGGAAGGACAGAGTTCCCTCACCAGTTCTCAGAAAAGCCCTAGCGGTGGCTCCAATGAAGCTTGCAGTAGGCTGTCCTTGAATGCCAACTATGAAAACAGTGACAAATATCTACCTGCTTTTTAACTGCCTAGAATTATTCATCATTTTAATATAATATAATCAATTATTAGATGAGTTCAAATAGCAAATAGTCATCAGAAAATCAGGGATAAGGAAAGGTGTCTGGCTCAGGTCAAATGGCACGGTTGGGGAGTAGAGAGGGAAAGGAGTTACAGTATGCACAGAGGCAATGAAGTGTTTTTATCAGGTAAGCGTTCCCTGCCATAATAGAGAGCAGGGAAGTCACTCACCCTCTCCCCTCTCTGCTCCCTTTATGCTCAGATCCAGAATGCTGCTGGATCCCTGCTCTGTCTCTTGCGCTGTGTGCTGGAAGGTGGGATACTCATGTTTTGCTGGGTAGGACCAAATTGTCTTCTGTGTTCCCCTAACAGGACAACAAATCAAGGACAACCTTTAGCAAAATCCAGGTCTACCTCCAGGTGATAAGAGCAGAAACCCAGAGAAAAGCAGGAGGGCTGCTGACCATCTCAGAAGTGAAACCAGTGGCTCCGTGGTACCTGGAGCAGCTCTGTGGTGGTTTCTGCCACGTGCTGTTCAGTGTGCTCAACTTCTGGCAGGCATGCTCAGGGAGCAGCATCTCTACACTTCGGTGAAGCCACGTGCTGAGAATGCCCGTTCTCAGTGCATGTCACAGTTTCTCAAGAGCTGTCCCTAGGCAGAGGGGATAAGGATACTTGTAAAGATGAGCATCATGATTCACACTTATCTGCTCCAGAACACATTCATCTGGGAAGCGGGGGAGATTCTCAGCTGAGATCTTCTCAACGAAGATACATTTTTCTGAAAATCCTTTTCTCTTAAAGCTCTCTGAAGTTCTCAGCTTCTCCAGGTCTCTCTGACTCCCATGTTTACTCAGAAGACAGATACATTTTTTTTTTTTTTTCAGGCATACAAGAGTGACTAACAGTGCTATTGCTTACAGCTGGTCATCACCACTCCCAAGCTGGAAGTTATAAACCACAAAACTCAGCTGGAAAAATGGAAGGTCAGAAGTGCCACATCTACACCAGTGCAGTCAAATTAAGTCAAAAAAGATGTAAGCCAAAATGCCGATTTGGGCACTGCAGTGCATGAAAACACATCCCGATGCCTATTTTATGGAAGCAAACATTTTCTGCATGGGAGTAGTGGCTCTTAAGATATTCAAACTACTCCAGCTCTCTCCAAAAGGAACATGTGACTGTTCCCTCAGCTGCCTTGAACTCTGGTAGGCGCTGTAAGAATGAGGGGCCAGATTAATGATCCAAATATGCTGTCATTTAAACTAAGGACTCTCACTTTAGACACACAGGTGTATACAAACACACACACATCAAAGCTTTCCTAAAGATTGACAGATTCTGTCAACTTTGCATACACAGATGACATTCAATCCATTATTCCAACCAGTTCCCAAAGGTCTCAGTCATTCAAGATTTATATCTCAGCTTATTGATGGGAATCTACTTTATTTCTGGCAAAGAAATACCTAACAAGAAAATTGGAGTTAAGCAGTTCACATAAATACGAACCTAACTCTTTGGCGAAAAGATTTTGTGCCATATTTGCATTTAGCTGACAAAGTTCAAGGAAAGCTATTTCTATACCCATTTACTGGTACAATCTATGTAATGGTATACTGAAATAAGGAATATAGGATGTCTGTAGGATGTGTGCATCTCTTTCCATATCTATGCAATGATTACTCGAAGACCATCCTCATCTCATATCACAGGTTTTCAATTGTTACTGTTTTCAGGAAAAACAATTCACTATTCAGGGAACTCATAGGTGAGATATAACCGTATACAATTTTCTTGATGAAAATTCCCACTGATTCCTGGCAGCTCCGAAGAGTGAAACAGATTTTCAGGACCCATGGCTTTTAGAAGCTCAAATATGCTTAATATTCTTTATAATCTGGAAGGGCATACAACAACTAAGCCTAACTTAATTACAGGTTATTGATGTATTTGTTACTGAGAAACAACAAAGTTTTTTTCAAATTCATGGTCTGCCTGTATTTTATAAAAAGATATTTCTTCACTTCCTTTAGAAAAGCTTTAAAACCAAGACTGAAGTTGCTATGATTTCCTTTTTTCAACGCCTTTTTTTTCTTCCATGTGAATGATACCCTGAGCCTTTTATTTCCGGACAAGACTGTGCAGCAAGGTCATTGTTTTCTGTGGCAAACATACAGATGCGTTACCTGGCAAGGCATTGCCAGATGACCTTTTATCACATCCAGATGCCAGCAAGCTGCTCCACCACCAGTCTCTCTCTGAACACAACCCATAGCAGCGGTGATGAACATCATGAGGACTACACAACTTATCAAACTGGAAATCAGCAAGTCACAGAACGACTGACCTTTCATGTAGGGGAATAAATATCGGAATTTTTATGGTGACTTTGATTCTCATTAACAGTTAGGCGATTTCCCATTGTTCTAAGGATATAAGCGTGACAGTCTAAACAGTCTAGTCCCTTGTAGGGCTCAACAGTATGATCCTTTAGTAGTCGTAATATATATTAAAAAAAGAACTCTGTTTTGCATATTCCTTCTGTGTGTAACCCTTCTAAAGAATTCTTAAGTAAAGGTCATTTTTCCTTCCTTAACATTATTTCCCAGAACAGACTGTTTAAGAATGACAGAATCACCAATACTCAAAGCAAATTAATATAAACAATATACGCATGTCACTAAATTTAAGCATTTATATTAGATTTAAAACAAACAGGCAGTTTACTAACCAGATCAGTACAAAAGCCGTTTCTGTAATCGAGTTGGCACCAGTTCACAGAAAATATAATTTGAAAAGGTTCACATTTAAATGAATATTGCTTTTCATGCTCAAATGTCATTCCAAACTCCTAGGATGAGGTATTAACCCTTCGTTCACTTCTATTTAAAGAAACTCAGCATTGAGCTTGAATAACCTTGACTGCGCTTATTCACCAAAATATAAAATTAAAGAAGAAACCCAACCCTTCATCCCTGTACTGCAATCACGTAGAGATCTAAGAAATACCAACCACAAACAGGTGGATAAACCTACGGTTTGCAGCTAAGCCTGTGCCCTTAGACTTCATTATGGTGGGGTAGTCTAATCCCTGCCTTTATTGATTATGTCTTCAGAAATGAGCCGCTTAACCCCCTTCAAGAAGCATTTGTTCCCCTGCACATGGGGTCTCAGAGAGATCGTGCAGGGGCAGTCGGGGAAGCTTCACTTCTAGTTCCTCCCCTACCCACTTGAACAGAGGAGAGGGTTAAGCTCTCTTCTACTCATTTAGGGCTTTGCTCCAGAAATGCTGGTAAAACTATTCAAAATACAGAGTTTTTTCTAATTCACTGCCATCTCGAGGACTCGCCTAGTTCAAGGGAAATTGAACATAAGGGAACACACAGGAAAGTCACTTATTAATCCACTGCTTCATATAGCCAGGGTGACCACTGGAAAACATGTGAACATACATAGGCATATAATATGTACGTACTTGAGTATGTACTACATACAGACAGACATATATATACACATACACATGCACGTGTATATATATACAAACTCACACACCTTTGTGCCTGTGTGTCTCTACACACAACCTGATCTGCCTGGAATCCTGCCTTTCTGTAAAAGCCACAGAAGGAAATGGAATGTAGTTTCTGGTAAAAAATGGCTATACAGCTTGTTCAGCTGGTCGGGGAGATAGAAACCCAGCATGACTTGTAACTTTACTTTGCTCTTTGCCCCATAGAAACCTTGATATGTCATGAGCCTTGAACTCAAAATCCATCAGGAAGAGTGGTCTGATATATGCCACCTGCTCACAGCCAACACACGTATCAAAAGACACAAAGGTTTATCCATGCAAATATGTTTGCAGTTAGCAGTACATGGGTTTTCTGTGAGCTCTACCCATGTCAGTCCTAAGTGATTTCCCACACTGGAGTCGAAATGTTCTCACCATTTCCTGAACAGTCCGATTTCTCATATGAGATGTACAGCTGCACCACTACGTTTCTAAGGGCACTGGCAAATACTCTTTCTGGGTGCTGCTGCAGTGGCAGAGCATGGTCACACTGGCCTGCTGTGCAGCGCTGCTCCCGGCAGGCGCCACAGCAAACGGAGCTGCCAGCCGCTCCGCTGGCACCCGTGCGCTTGCTGAGGGCTCCCCTCATCCTTCAGACCTGGTCGCCTTATAACTTTTATAACAGGATGCTACGCCTTATTAGTGGTGGGTTTGAATTACTGGAAGGCTGTGTAACATTTAATTAGTCTTTATCTTTACAAGTAATAAACCGAGTGCCTTTTGGTAAAAGAAGGCAGTCTTCGGCGTGCTGCTGGATAACAGCAAGTTTTTGATTTTCTTTTCAAACAGCTATCAAACAGGTTATAATTTTAGCTTCATTATTTGGCTAATTCACATTTCCTTAGAAGACACATGAGAGTAGGTTTATAAATATTGCAACAAAGAAATCTCAAGTCAACAGTAAAAGGGGTTTCGAAGCCGACAGATGAGAACAATACTTGTAAAAATACAGTTTGTATTACCTGCAAACTGTTTGGTGTTCGCTAGTCTCATTTAAATAGAAATATTCAAGAACTTCTAATACATTTACAATTTACCTGTTGATTACTGAAACACCACATCTTTGTTCTGAATCACCTTCAGTGTCATTGTATCACTTTTAAATGTTGGAGGTCTCCTTTCAATTTTTAACAAATTTTTAGACTTTGTCAACCAACCAGACTGCAAAACAAAAAATACAAAAATAACATAAATTTAACAGTTTCAAATTCAGTGCAAATATAGTATCAAGACTGACTCCTCCCAAAGACATATTGCTCATTATTTCTCAAACCATCACTGTAAAATTTTCTCTCTGAAAATCTCTGATGATATATAAACTAGAGTAATGACTTTCACTACATGAAAGATGTTTTCGATATATAACAATAAGCAGACAATCGAGAGGAACTTCTTGAGTACTGTCTAGTGCCTGTATAGAAGCCATACATGGTTAGTTCAAGAATGTTTAGTATGTAAAAATGGTTAGGATTGAACTAGAGGATATTTTCTTTTGTTCACAAAAGAAGTATTCGGGTGAAACATGAATTAAGTCTTGAGTTAGAATCATTTTACCCTTTTTTTTCTTAAGCATTGTTTTGTAAACAAATCCACAAAATTAGAAATAAAAAGTTTTGGGTTTAGGATATCAGATTAAGATTTTGAGATTTCAATGGTACAAATAAAAGTTGAAGTATTGTAATGAATGGTTTAAGAATTTAAAATATTTCTAATGTTGACATTGATAATTCTCCCTTAACTGAACATTTGCTGCTATTTCTCCCTTCCCATTTATCTAGCAAGCTTGTTCCAACCAGGAGAAAGCAGGTGCCAGTTTTAACTCTTGCAGCCCAGAAAACAGTAGCTGTCTTACCCCAAGTATGCTTTTGGCACCTGTGAAACCGATCCCTGCATGCGCATGACACTACAGACCACTCACCTGTCATTAGTCAGTGACAGGACTGACCCCGTATCAGCAAACACACGGCAGGATAATGCCAAGCAGCTTCTGCCTGCCTGGGTCTCAGCCGAAGTGGGGAGCAGAAGGGGAAGGGAGAGGGGACATTACCTGAAGCACGAGGGCAGCCACTGCAGATGTTCCCCTGGCTCCCACCACCCGGCAGGGCGAGCTGCATGCGTTGCCTCCGGTTCTGGACTTGTCTGCTGCCCCTCCAGCTCAGCACATGAGATGCCTTTTTTCCTCACAAGGGAAACCTCAATCTCTTGTCATAAAATGTCTGCAAAGAGAGGCAGAACAGAGGTTAGAGAAGGAGGGACTTTTAATGTGCTACATGGGAACTCTTCTTTCTTCTTTTTTTTTTTTGGGGGGGGGGGTGTTTGAAGATATATCTGTGATGGTCATCCTGATCCACTTGCTAGAGGTTCTGGGTGTACAATAGAGAGGAATTTCACTAGAGAAAATGTAACCAATCTGTTTGGTGTTTGAGTTTTAAAACTGTGAAATTCATAAACTGCACATCATCTAAACTATAGTGGGGTAATCCCCATTTTTGTGACACTTCCCTAAAATCACACCACAGATCACAACTACAAAAACCAAAAGTACACTCCAAGACACACATAAATACACATCCATAGAAACATTATTATATCCTTTGGACTCAGCCATACTAATTAATAATTCCAACTGCAGGATTCTCTGATGTTTTAATGGTCAGACTGAATACATGCAATTAACATCTACTTTATGTGACAGAATAAATTTGATCTTGTCTAATTCAGCTTTTCAAACTAGACACCATTCATCAAACTGAAAGTTTGTTTCACATGACTATTTGGTACAGAGTAAATATTACTTTGTAAAAGAATGTGACATGAATAAATATTTTGTGACAATAAAAAGAGTGCTTTGCTTGACTAAAGAAATAACAGAACACTTGTCTTCCCAATATACTAAGATACCATATGGAAAACAAAAGAATATCCAGAATTCTGGTGACATATTGGGGTCAATGTGAATCTGTTTCTGGCAGTGCCAGGATAACATTTGCAAACTCTTAACTTATGGGTGTTGTGGAGAAAAAAAATGACTGATCATATTAAATAATTTTCATAGCTAGTCAAGGTCGTTTAAGTACTCTTAGTAATGCACAGTACCGCTTGTCATTGCTGCTTATTTTGGGCTACATAGATGACAAATGTTCTCTCCACCATACTGTTCACTGAAGAACAGGCAATCAATTTGAGTTACCTCTCTAATATTGGTTTTCGTTTTTACAAGTGATCTTCCATTTCCTTTTTGACAACTCTTTTGATCTGTCCACTTCCCTGTTTCCCTTCCCTTTCCACGCAGTCCTTATGGTTAATATTCCCATGGATAATAAAAACAGAGCGTATTGCTTCAGTTTCTTCAGAAAAATAAAAATTAAGACTACAAACATAGAAAACATAGTTACGTTGCTTTCCTTTTGACATCAGATGGCTTGTGCACGTACACAGAAAATACTTCCACTCTCAACATCATTTCAAACATATTAAATGGGAATTATTCCCTGCACTCAGTAAACATTCAAAACGTGCAAGAAGACTATGTAGTGCAGAACAGGGTTTTAATCAGTATTTGGTGTAAGAAGAAATTATATCATCCTGATAAGTAGTAAATAAAACACGTTAGGTAAAAAATGCAGCTAGGAGTATGACATTTCTAGAACTAGAAGTAGAAAAGTTATAAATGTTACAATTAAATTTCCTCTTTAAAAATCACGAATTGCTATAGTTCTAAATGGAATGACTTGTCTAAACAAAGCAAATAATTAGTGCTTACTGCCTGTATGACCTGGAATAAATAAATAATGTTAATGACAGGTGGAAAGACATAAATAATACTACACTGTTGACACTGATCTCTCTACCTTTGTTTTTGTTTTGTTTTAAAATAAAGAAATGAGATTATATTCTAAATTATAGTGGCAAGCTTTTTCTTTGCACATTGTGGAATGACTCATAAAATGCAACAATGTACGGTAAGAAAGCAAGCCATCAGGATGAAAAGGAATTCATTTTCACTGTCTCACTGTATTCACTGGAGCAGTCTCAACAATTTATTCTGTTAGGGTTTTTTTTTCCCTTTTCTGGGTTCTGTATTTACACAAGTTCAGCATCTTTCTAGCTGATGAAAAAAGAATGTGTAAAGGCAACATTTTATTTCTGTTTAAGCATAAAAGATCTGTGCTACAGGACTGCTTTTTCTAACCTTTGGTCAATATATGCAATAAACAACAGTGGACAGTCATTTGAGAGATTAGAGTAAGCTCTACAGTTCAAGGATTTGCTACAAAACTTCTCCCTTAAATTCACACCTGTGATAATTTATTTTTTAATCGATAGATATGGCCAATAGACTTTTTTTTTTTTTTTCCTAGGCAGTAAGAAGATAACAGGGAATATTTTAATATTAATAGTATTTAATATAGATAAATACAAGTTGACCTAGGTAAATAACAAAAGAAATCTGAAAGTAAAAGCAAAATAAAATTTCTATAAAGATATATGGCAACTTGTATTCTACCAATGTTTGTTAGATTTTTAAAACTACACTTTTTGTGAGAGCTACAGGTGTAGAGGTAGAGGTGGTCACTTCTTCCCTGTTTATTTGGTCAAGATTTTGTTATTGATTTTCCAGTGTCCCTGTTCTCATAATTAGTTAAAGCTTTTACAAACAAGAGTATTATTTCTATTCTAATATTGCATAAAGCAGATGAAGTAATAGGGAAAAAATTTAATGAAAATGAAAATAATGCCCGGTAAAGCAATTTACAACTGAAAAAGGTGTGAGAATATTGGCTCGAGACATGCTGAATTAAGTATTAACCAAAAGAATCTTGTGAAATCTGCCCTTTTAGCAGAAATCTGCCCTTTAGTTTCAATATGGCTCAGTGCAGAAGATGAGAGAAAAGTTCTCAAGAGCGGAAAAGGCACAACATAATTTTACAACTAGTTATTAAAAAGAAGACACAGTTAGAAATACGATTACTTGCTACCCTCACCTTAGGATCATTACTGCCAAGGTAGACTAATAATGCAATTACTTTTAGAAGATGTTTCTATTTTGCTGAATTAACAGAAACTGGTAGATGTACAATTTAATATGCAAATTGAAAAAGGAGGGTGTAGAATTCTGGCAAGAATTCCCCTTTTATTTGGTGTCTTCATTATTTTAAAAGGAATCTAGATACATTTCTTCAACTTAACTAACTCTTCTTTCTTTCTATCAAGTAATGGCTTCTCATCATAATTGCTACAAATTGAGATTTCCAAAATTGCTGGAGGGAGTTAAGTGTTCAATTCACTGTGAAAGACAGAGAGAGGAGTGTGTTACACCAAGTTTGAAACTCACAAATGTTCACCCTCACACTGTGAAATAAATACCTCCTGGATTTTGACTTGAAAACATTTATGAACTGTTTAAGATTTTTTTTTTAATTATTTGTATTTTTTAGGTAAAAAGAAATCACCATCTAAGATATTCAGATTCTTTTGGTAGTTGTTATACCTGAATCTATCTGTTGAAGATGTTCAGCATTACAACTTTATTTCAGATTGGTTTAAGATATTTAAATATTTTAAAAACAATTGAGATATGGCATAATTTTTGTAATGTTATATGACTTTTGAACTATACTGTGTTTTAAACCAGTCTGGAGGTCCACTGTAAGATAATTTCTCCATTTAAAAGGTTTTAAAACATTTTAAAATGTATTTTTACTGTGAATTAGTGAAAAAAACAAAGCACTTGGAATAGTTTCACAGACAACGTAGTTGTGTTGAGATGACTTTGGAGATGGGAGGATCAAGAGTTACTTCTAGTTTAGGGATAAATTGTTACCTGAAATATTTCAGTCAGACTTTAGTCCTTGCTTTCCCTATTTGAGAGTTTTTCATTAAATGTTTTTAATTTAATTTCATTAATTGAAAGTTGAAGCAGATGCAGAGGGTTGAGTTTCGTACATTCCATCTTGAATTATTAAGCACCCAAGCATAAGCACTCTTTTTTTTTTTCCATTAGAAGAAAACCTTTGGGTTTGACCTGAAGAGCAGGCCTAAGGTCCATAATGTCAGATGATTCATTTTTTTGATATCTGCTGATACGATATAATACCAAAACCTCTCTATGCATCAAGGTTATTAATGCAATGTCTGGAGATTGTTTTAAACTGTCTGCTGCCATTCTGACTGGTATTTTTACTGTCAGCTTTCCAACAGAAAAAGCTCCTGGAAAAGGTCATATCATTTCTTACTCTCTCCTTAAGACTCAGATGTCCATTCCAGGTTACTGACAGAGGATGCTCCTGGAAAACTCTATTGAAAATAGGGAAGGTCTTGCCTTCTCTCCTTAAGATATGGGGTATAGTTTTATTATAAAACACAGCTGAAGGAAGAGGTCCACTCTGCTTTATAGATTAAGCCCAGGACTGAGTTGAAGCTGGTGCTCCATGCATACTGAGGGTCCTGGCTTAGTCACTACTTTTTTTTAAGAGCATGCCTGCACAAATGTGTGGTAGCACACACAGCAGAGTTGATGTTCTGGCTCCTCCTTATGTCCTTAATCGAAAATAGTTACTACTACTGCATTGGTGGTGAAGCTCAGTCTTGGATAAGACATCTTAAAAAAGTTAGCCTCCTGTAGCCACATGCTGTAAATCTGCTCAGTCTTCTACAGACAAAGTTTTAATTAGATATGCTTCAAAGTCAATTTATTGGTACCTGGGGAATCTTCTGATTAAAAAGGAGGCACCTATGGAGGTCAGGTGCTTCCAGAGTTAGGCAGTAGTTGAGTTGGATTTTAGGATTACAGTTAGAATTTAGGTGTCTACATTTAATCTTCAGGCATCAAGTCACTCCTTTTAAAAAAATTATTATGTGGTCTAACCAGCCCTAGTTATACCAACAGAAATAATTTTATGGAATATGCCCTCAGCAATGAAACTTTCACAGTCATGAGATTTATGAATTTTCCTGATTGGTTTATGTAAAGGCTAGAACTATTTCAGTCAAATGGGACAAATATTTGATCTTACTTTGCCAGGTAAAAGCACACATCACTGTAATTTGTGCTTTCAAAACTTTCAAGAAGTACTTTACTTACAAAAAGTGTAGTGCTGTAGCTTTGCTGTCCCTGCCTCAAGGTGTCTGTTATACTACTACCTTTCTGCAGACTCATCATCATGCTAATAGAAAGATGATGAAGCAATGGGAATTACAGAATTAAACCTTTAATAATCCTAGATAGCCACAGAGTTCTAACAGTGCTTAGCAACATTATGCATTTGGTGATACCACCAAAACCAGTGAATGGCAAATTTAGGATTTACTATCAGTTGAGAAGTCTAGTTCCAACGTTTGCAGCTTTTCTGTAGCTATTCTACTTAGATGCGTTTCCTCTTTATTACTTTTAACCATTTGGTATATATTTTACTGCTTTACTTCACTATGATCGGATCCTCCTCAATGGAAGGTGTTAGAATTTTCAGAGCTGTGGGATATTTTTAGGCCAAAAGGACAATAAGTGCAAAACTCCTCTTGAAATTCTTTCCTAAAGTTTTCAGTTGTCACAGGATCAGGTCTTGGGAAAAGAATACTTTGGAACCATGTATTCACAGGTGCCAAAGGCCTAGATCCTGCAAAAATATATCTCATTCATTAGGAGTGTAAATCTGAATTTCTGAAAATAACTCACGTTGCTGTAACTTTCAGCAAATTAACAGATACGGCTAGAAGAATATGTACAAAGAGACCTTATCTCCCTCTCCAACCATTTTTCATGCTGATTGACCATAAAATAGCTTGGAATTGTAAGTTATAGGGCTACATTAGTGGTCATAGGACTGTATTAATGCACTACTTCTCTTCCAGCTAATTAGCTCTGCTAAGCACCTTGAGTACTGTTCAAGCATAAGTTACTGCAAATACTTATTCCATATGAAAATATTAGTACGTACAATAAAAACAGGAACCACTTCGATGTGCCCTAGAGTCTTCTTTTATACAGAAATCCCTATCTTTATCACTGAGATCAGGGTCCTTTTGCTGTAGATCATTCCCGTTACATAAGTATAACCAGGGAGTGCCAGCTACTCATGTATTAGGAGGAATCCAAGAAGTAATGTTCTTGTCAGTAGGAACAGCAGCTCAATTCATCTTACTATGCCCAATCACAACCTTGTATAATAATGTTGTGCTCCCCCAGAGAGGAACAGAATGTTTCCTTTTGTCTTCATTTAGTGTTTGCAATTTACCCTTTATAAATAATATGCCGTAGTTAGGAATCCTCATGCTGCTAAAATTAAAATATTGTTTTCCTTTTGGCATCCAGGGATCTGCAAGACAACATGAAGAACTGATGCATGTGACCCTTTTCAACAAGAAAAAGTTGAAAGGCTGCATTTTAGGCTCAGCTCCTAATTTGCCTTTTAACAAATGACACATTTGTCTTTTACTGCACCCGCAATATTCCTTGCTCTGGTGATGTCCCTGCAATACCTGTGGGGAACGAACCTCAGCAAGGGAAGAGGGGACCTGATGATAATATATCTTACTCTGAGTATGCAAAGCTGTAGAAGAGGATGCTGCAATCCTGGCAGCCTCCAAGGAAATATTATTCATTATGTATTTACAGTTATTGGATTAAAACTTTGTAATGTGCTCTGTTCAATTAATAATAATACAGAGCGGAATGAGCTATGAAATGCATTGTGCCTTTTAAAAGATCTAATATAGGAAAAGACAAGCAGTTTGTCCTAATGAATGCATCTAATTGGTGCACTTTATTATAAAACACTGGAACAGCATTTTTCACGAGGCAGTTCTATTTGTAACAGGCTGTCTCCAGCATGTCAGGGTGTAATAAATGTGCTGCAGACTAGAACTGCTGATCAGCATTTCTGGAAGCCCAGGAAGTTAGTGGAACTTGTTTGCCATTGCAGAAAGACCTTCCGAATCCTTACGGAGGGACCTGCAGTGCTGTGATCCGTCAGGATATATGCTTATGTGACCGACCTTCTGGAGATCTCTGCTACCAGCCCATGGTATGTGTGCACAACTGTGATAACCGAATAGCCAGAACAACAAAGAATTGCTACTACTTTGTTGTACCCCTGGTGACTTCCACAGCATTGATATACAAAAGAGGCTTTCAATAAATACTGACTTCAACAAAGTAGAGTTTTCACAGTAATAACTTGAGATAGATGTATGGTTTATGTATGACTGTAACTCACTGTCCACATCATCCTTTGTTCATTTTTGATGAATGTAAAGAGGAAGGAAGAAAGGATGCACAAGCAAGATTTCTTTTGAGTCAGAAGAAGAAACAAAAAGCCCTAGAGGCACTTCTGAAAACACACCTTAAAGCCTTAGAGGAAAACAGTCAACAGCCAATATTCTTTTGGCAGGACCCATATAGAGAATGACATGACAGCGTTCAAGCAAAATAGTTTAGATAATATCAAATCTATGCAGAAATCAAATCTAAAGACTATGAAAAGAGTGAGCTTTGACCCAGGATTCTTTTGTTTGCACTATCAATACTAAAAAGCAGCTTTTCAGGCCTTTATTTCAAAAAAAAAGCTGTTCCAGTAAACACAGTCAATTTTATTTTCTTGCTTTTGAAATAGAGGATACCCAAGAAAGTTTCCCCTGGAAAATTAAAGTTCTTCTTTCAGGTGCTGGAGAGAGGCTTCAGTCCTCATATAAGGAAGCCTTTCAGTCTGGGCAGTAGCCTTGTATTCCTTTCACATTCACTGCTGAAAGGCACCCCCCGCACTCCTCACTGGGGCTTGCAGTTCATTAGCCTGAACCTGGGAAACATGTCTCCCAGCTTTATGGTGTTATTTAGCCTAAGTGCATTAATCTGCCTTAATACATTTTCCTATAATAAGATAGATCCACCCCATTACTTTTACTAATTTATCTGAAAGAACAGAGGCTTCCACAATGGTTGCTTGGGCACTGCCCTGGCATCTATAGCATTCAAAAACGTGCTGATTCTCTCTAATGTAGAGGGATAAATTATACAGCTGTATTGGGAGAGTATGACTGTATATTTACTTTCATTAATGCCCCTGTCCCTGAGAAAGACAACTTTATGATCAGGAAATAGTAAAAATGAGGTCATGGGTTACAAGACCCTCACTACAAAAGAGGACATTGAATGACTTGAGAGTGTCCGGAAAAGGGCAACGGAGCTGGTGCAGGGTCTGGAGCACAGGTCGTACGGGGAGCGGCTGAGGGAACTGGGGGGGTTTAGTCTGGAGAAGAGCAGGCTGAGGGGAGACCTCATCGCCCTCCACAGCTCCCTGAAAGGAGGGTGCAGAGAGCTGGGGATGAGTCTCTTGAACCAAGTAACAAGCGATAGGGCAAGAGGGAATGGCCTCAAGTTGCACCAGGGCAGGTTTAGACTGGATATTAGGAAGCATTTCTTTCCAGAAGGGGTTGTTGGTCATTGGAATGGGCTGCCCAGGGAGGTGGTGGAGTCCCCATCCCTGGAGGGGTTTAAGTCGGGTTGACACAGCGCTGAGGGATCTGGTGCAGTTGGGAACTGTCAGTGTGAGGTTAATGGTTGGACTGGATGATCTTTAAGGTCTTTTCCAACATAGCTAATTTTGTGATTCTGTGATTCTGTGAAGTAAACACACTTTGTATGTGTATTTCTGTCAGGAGTCTAAGATATAAATGTTCAAATGAGGTAAAAGAAGAAAATAGGCATCAAGTAAGCATAATCAGGGTACCACATGCCTCCTTCTGTCAAACAAACCGATTGGCTTCAATCATATCATATTACATTTCCCCCCCATCCGATGCTTTGAGACCAAACCACAGGGAAGTTGAGTGGAAGTTTTGGACGGCATACACATCCCAGGATTGGGCTCTGCTGCCAGACCGCCCATGGTGGCTGAGGCACATGTGTACAGTGTACAAAATGGTCCAGGGTGCAACTGTTAACTCAACCCCTGCGCAGATCTTGGCTAAGCCAGATCATGCTAT
Organism: Athene cunicularia; assembly: GCF_003259725.1. NCBI lineage: Eukaryota > Metazoa > Chordata > Aves > Strigiformes > Strigidae > Athene > Athene cunicularia. The sequence goes on from NW_020799099.1 coordinate 36,728,072, forward strand.
AAAGCCTTCTGTATGCAGGGAGCAGCACCATTAGTTCAAAGCAAGAGCACCAGGTGGGCAGAACAGCTGGCCAGAAAGAGCTGAATGGCCATAATGCAGCCATGATCACCTGCAAATTGCTATCTACAGCAGCCAATATCTTTTCTCAGACAGTTTCCTCCGAATCCACTAACTTACAGAAATGACATAGACTAAATCTCCAAGCTGGAGGGTATAAACCAACAGTTTACCAAAAAACCTTTTGAAGCAGATCCAACAGCAGATTGACTGCTGAGGCTTTCGTGCTTCTTGGTGTGATACCCGCACTGTGATGGAGGAGGAAGGATGACCACTTTCACCATCAGCTAGGTAATCACTTTTCTTTTGCTTATAGGTGCATGGTATTAAGAGTCATGGGTTATGTGTTGTGAAATCTTACTGCTTGAATGGTTATTAAGCGAATTTATATGATAGACTAGTCTGGGCAAAAGGGGATTGAGCCCCTGTTTGTCATGTTTGATTATTATATTTCTTAATGAGATCATGAAATAGTTTAAATTGCAGAGTATGTTGTCTTGTAAGTTTGAGAGATCTGAAAGGACCTTGACACAGGGAAAGCTGCAAATCCTACCTTGCCATTACTCAGTCCTGGCTGCCCACACTCTGGTCTCAGGATGAAATCAAAGAAGCGTAATTGATGATCTCTCTAGAAAAATGGCAAAGGCTTATGTAATTCACAGAATATTTACTGTACTCCTGCCACCCATTCCTGCCCAAGGGTGGGCGTCATGGGAATAATTATGTTGATTAAACAAGTCCAAGTAACCCGGCATCACTAAGCTATGCTGGCTTTGGGCCACTCTGTACAGTATCTGGATCACTGTCTTCATTATATTAACATCATTTTATATGCTGGTGCTTCTCTACATTATTTTCCTTGTCTTTTACCTACTTGTCTATTATGCGCTTTTCAGCATTATCTACTAGTACTGATCTTGTTCTGTATGCCATTATGTCTCCAGACGTCTATGGCCTTCTATTCTTCCATTTCAAGCCTCATTTAAGGGCAGCAGCTAGCACTTGGTAGGCCAGAAGGGTGAACAGGAATGAGTTTGGAAAACCCTCTCTTCATGAGACCCTGGGGCATACATTAAACTCCCAAACATTATTTAATGCTGTTTCCTCCATGCTCAGGTTCCCCCAATATATTTGCTTGTAAGACAACAGCCTTACAGTTGGTTTGGCATCACAGGTCCCTTGGGAATCATGACTTCACAAGGGAAATATGTATTTCAAGAAATAAACTCGCCATGAGAATTCTGAAATTCTTTGGAGACTTCAAAGACATCACTGTACAATAGTATGTCTATGGCCTCTTGACATACAATAGACATCATGGAGAAAAACATACCAAACCAAGAATGAAAGCCTTCTCTTTTGTGTCTTTGATGACAGGATATAAAAGAAATGTTGAGTTTCCTTTTTTAAAAATAGTGGAAATCCTAATTAGGATTTGTTACACACTGGAAACAATCTGCTTAACAGGTCATAAATAAATTACAGTTATTCTACAGACACAAGTCAAAATACAAACCTGAATTAGCTCAGCTTGATGGAAAATATTTGTGTATCTTGCAAATCCAACTGTGTCATCTAAAGGCATACTATGCTCTGCATTTTCAATTGATTAAGCCTGAACTGAAATGTTTCCTTTTGGGTCAGGGGCTGCTATTGGCCTTTTAACTCGCTGTCCAAGAGCTTCTAGGCCTGAACTTTCTCAACCATAAATGCCAATACAGTGGTCAAAGTGTTTGGCTTATTCCAGTTAAGACATCTCTTTGTGTATTTCCATATATAGGATATTAATATTAAAAAAGTAATCCCCAAGTTCTATCTATTATTTAGAATATATGCCAACATACAAAATAAACTAAAACATACTGGGGAGATTCCCCTATATGTTATCTCTGGAATACATACAGTACTGTAAGTCCTTAGAATAAGTGCATAATGCATAAACATTTCTGATGGTAGCTTATATAAAGGACATGGCACAGTGTATGATTATTACCAACCATTTTTCTATCTTTGAAAGGTTCATGATAATTTTTGTTTCAGTGCTCCTGAAGAATAGTATAGGATGTAAAAAGATATCTGAAATACATACAGATAGGTAAAAAATAAAATGGAAAAATACTTACTGATAATAGATGAGAGTTTTTAGTAAAGGAACTATTATTTACATTTCAAATATTTTATTATCCCTTTGGTCCGAGCTAAATTTCAGGTTGTTTCTGCAGCAGAAGGGTTTTCAGAGCTGGCACAAATCTTCTCTAGCTGAACAAAGAAAAACATGAACAACAGAGGTGAGTGTCTGCTCACATTTCAAAGTCTCTTGCAGCCATCATTTTACCCCAAAACAACTTAGTGACTAACTATACTCTTATATTGCTGCTTATTAAGCTAGCATCATGAGTTTATAAGGTACTGGCTACTGTACATCAGATTGCTAAAATAACCACTTTGACTGATTTCCATTTCCCTTAGTAAGTTACAGGAGTTACCCTTATGTTTTGGGAAGTAACTTCTCCACATCCCAAGCCTCTTGTTTACTGAAACTGAGTACGTACATTGTAAAAGAGCTGAAAGGTCTATTTCCTGGTAGATTACAGGGTTTTACTATTTGTAGATTCATGGGCCTTAGTGTTAATTTTTTAAAATACCTTTGTCCTAATTAGGCTTTTTTTCCCATGATCCAAACATGGTCACTTTCTTCTACATAAGTGAATGAAAAGGGTTTTTATTAAAGACTTTAAGCATTTAAAGACAAGAGTAGAAATATGCAAACATGGTCTCCTCACAGAAGCAGTGAAAACGGGATTATTAAACATATTTCATGGCTAATGTATCTTGTTTTTACAAAAGTGAAAGCTGTGTGGCTATATTATCATACTACAGTGACTATATTACACTACACATGGTTTATTAATATGATTTTACAATTTTTGGTTGGCTGGAGTGCAGGGCTAAGCAATCTTTCCCTCTGATCAGAATACTGTATAGAGTGGAGTCCTGTGAGACAAACAGCATACTTTTGCCAATATAATTCATGTAATTTATTTCCTTGTAAATTATTGTGCAAAATAAAAATAAAATTCTAAATTTGCTTATTAATTTTGATACAATCTGGAGAGACAGAAGCATTCACTTGAAATTGTATGACCATACATGGCAGGGAGATAGTTTGATGTCTGAATAAGTGAAAAATATATTGATTTCTGAGAATTTAAAGAGAGTTAATAAATATTTATCTAACTTTTTCTTATTTTTTTTTTTTTAAATAATCAAGCTTCTCAATACAGTCTTCATTAGCTGTGCTAAGTGGTTGGTCATATTATGGCATTTCTCCTTTCCAACTGTGTAATGTTTTCTGTAAAAACACAAGCACAAATGTTGAGTAGAGTGTTCGAATAACGGGTTATTTTGGTCATGTGTAGATTGGTTTGGAAAACAGATATATTCCTCAGAAGGATATCAGTGTCAAAATAGTTGAGTAGTGAGGATGTGAGCAAGCAAGCGAGTGAGCAAGAGAGAAAACAGTCAATAACTGCTCATGTTGGCAGCTGTTAATACAGACTAATGGAACCCAAAGGTAAAGACACCCCCTTAAATGTTGGCTTGGTGCTATTTGATCAGGCGCATCGGAGGCACGTTTGCCCATCAAGAAGTCTGGAATTGTATTCCTAAGCAGGTGAATGTACACAGTCATCACAGCAGAGTCAACCTTTCTGCTAGTCTTCAAAGTGCACCTAGTGCACCTGGCTGAGGCATGAGACAGCATTAAGCATCAGCCTCTTCAGGCCTTAGTGGCAAAGCTCTGCATACACACAATGTGAATACATAGAAAGGGCGTAAGCAGATATAGAAATAGAGCTCTGCCTTTCCTATATATTTGTACACAAAACCACTAAGAAGGCGATGTTGTAGGTATGCACGCTTCCAAATACACAGGTACCTTCTCAGATCAGTCAAGCCCATAAGCCCATGAAAGGTCATATACATGCCAGAGCCAGAAAGCAGATGCCTGAGCCTGCTCTGAAGCCCTTGGCCTGTTAGGACTCAGACACTTTCAAAAATAAATCCCTCCAATTGCAAATCTACGTCCATATTACTGCATGTGTATGCTCACGTGAAAGCATGTGTAGATAGGAATTTTGTATGTGGCATCCAACAATAAATGTCCTAAATCTCAAGTGTAGAGCCCTATAGTGTCAAATGGACTCACTGTTGTTTCTTAGGAGTTCAGAAACTGAAATTACCAGACTGTCGTCTTCAATTATTTATTTCTCATCTACAATCACTTCATCTCCAAGGATATGTATGTGATATTACTCAGCTGTTTATTCCTCATAAACCATTTTACTACACTTAGGTATGTCAAATCAACATAGAAATCTGTAATAGGCTTATTAAAACAGGTCATTACAGTCTTATTATTGCTCAGTATTGATAACAGGACTGAAAGACAATAAAACACAATGTTTCAAAAGTGAGCAATAAAAAAGTCACAAAAGTAGAGAATAAAAATTTTATTGTGCAGTGTCAGGAATGTAAATAGTTTCACAAGTGATACTGTCAAGCCTTTTGGGACCAATCTCATGGCGCACTCTCTTCTCAAAAAGAGAAAATAGAAATAGCTTCACAATGCAAACTGATAGTTTATAAAATCAGTGCAGATAACACTGTGCTCAATGATCTGTGTTGATTTACATCAGCCTAAGTTTTGGACAGTAAATACATACTGTATAACCAAAATTTGACCTACCACAGGAATATATAAAATCTATTAATTTAGGGAGTAATATCCTCCTACAGTTAAATCATCAGTCCATCCATCCATTCTCTGAAAAAACTTTTTTTTTTTTTTTTTTTTTTGTTTGTTTGTTTGTTTGGTTTTTGTTTTCAGCTCTCTGGAAACATTCCTTGTCTATAAAAATAACATACCTCTTTTTTTATTGACTGATTGTGTTCCAAGCTTTATTTACATAAAAGTCTTCCCATCACAAACATTTATGCATGAGATGATGAAACTCTGTTTCAAAAATACTTTTGCAGGGGCTTTGGAAATGCAGACTTGGGAATATTTTGGACAGCAGAATGCAGTTACTTAACTGTTGCATGTTTGTGACCTTTTTGGTACCTGCATATGTTTTCTGACAAAAATGAACCTGGAATTGATTGAAAATTCTAGTGGAAAGGATCTTCTGTATCTTTTTTGTTTTCTTTCCTTTAATTTAGTGTCAAAGTTCCACTTGGGTTGTATTTTAGTTGTATCTTATTTGTATTGTATGGAAGACCCTTTATAAAATCTGGCCCTTATGTAACAGTCAAGGCTGCCACTGTATTTCTAGTGTTTTACATTTTTTTCACATTCAGTTGTACGCAACAAATAAGTAAGATGAAAGAAAAGAGTGAATTAGGCTTGGGGTTTAACAGGTATCTTCTACATCATGAGTAATAACAGAGCAATTGAACTACTGTCTTTTTTTTTGGCTGCTGGATAACTGTTTTGAAAATTTCTTAATAAAAATTAATTTTTAGGGAGAAAGTAGTTTAGTCAACACGTAACTTCTTGTAGCAAATAAAAACAACTTTGACATTTTGAAACTGTGCCAAGATTTCTAGTAGAAAAAATGGAATTATTTTGCAAAAGAATATTATCGTAATTAATGCTTTTCTTTGTCTATCTTGCCATCTTCCTTTTCTAACCGTACATAAGAAATACTAGATCCAAAATGGTTGCTCAGCTTTTTCAGTCATAATAATTCCAAGGCTAAACAATTTGAAAGCTGTCATTTCAAAACAACCTTATGTAAGATGCTCTATTTTTCCTTCTTTGTCTTCAAAGATTAAACTTCATCATTTCATATACTGAAACTAGAAGGAAATAATTCAACTTCTAAGGACTAAATATGATGGACTACTAAATATGTCCTAAAAAGTGATCAATGTTCCAATCTGATGCTGAGCAAGTTGCTTTAAAACAAGTTTTGTTCCATGACATATGGTTGAATGATGACATGCTTAATGCCTGTTACACATTGTTGGAAGTAATGACACACGGGTATGAGCTCCACATATGTATCAGGAAGTAATAACAATACTGTAAAGAGTGGATATTGAATGATGAGACTCAAGACAATAAGTTTTCTGATTAATTAAAAAGAGGAAAAATACATTCTCTTACAACCTAGGAATTTAGGGTGCATTTTATCACTCAGAAGAGCCAACACTTAGGATTAGAAAAATACCAATTCTGCAGCTGTTACTCATCAATTTTTGCAGATACTAGATAAAGCTAAATCAGAGACTCATAGTCTTAATTATTTTCTAACTCCTAGACCTTTCATTTTTCATCTTGACAATGTTTCTTTAGAGAAATGATACAGTATAAACACACCTTCTGAAGGAATTAAGAGAGACAAATAGTTAAAAGTAATAGAGAATTCCTAAATTCTTGACCAGACAGAGTGCATCCCATGAATCAAAAGGGAAGGCAGCTTGCTGCTCTTGGATTTTCCAAGCTTTGCTGCTCCGAGAGGCAAAAGGGCCAACAGCAGGAGCAGTGGTGGTGAGCGTGTCACTGCCAATTAAAATAAGGGGGAGCTGGACCCATAGCAACAGGTTTTCTTAACAGATGTTAGAACCATTTTCTTACATTGTCATGGTTTATGACCATAATTCAGACACATCTAATGTTTTACCAGAACACAGCACACTTTATCTGATAATTTTAGTGTGCTTTACACATTAAAAGCGCAATTAATAGAATACACACCAAGCAATTAGATGACTTGTTGTGACCTTTCAATTTACACTGGAACAAAGACGCGCACTTGGAATTCACTAGTAAACCATTTTCTGGCTTTCATGCAGCCGTTTTAATGGAGTTTGGCAATATTTAATCAAAAGGGGAAAGATGAAAGCTAATTACAGCCAATATACTAATGCTTAAATAATTCGTATTAATAGAAATTAAAAAGAAAGGGGCAAAAAGGAGCTGGTATTACACGGAGCAAGCACATTTTTCTCTCCCAATTTAAACATCACTATGGGATAATTTCTGTGTTGGTCTGAGCTGATATTGCCTGACTTCTATTAACATGAATACTGTTAATTTCTGCATGACTTCTATTAACATGACTACTGAATTTATCTACAGTAGACTGGAAAATGTACTACACTATTTTTGAAAGCAAATTATAAGAACACAGGTTCTCCCTACATACTTAAGTATCTGAACCCTCTCAAATCTTTGCATGGCTCCCAAGCGTGCTAAATACTGCATTTGAGATTAAAAAATCACTCAAGTGAGGAGCAAACTGTCATTTTCAGAAGGAGGTGCTCTTTCACATGAAAGCCCTCTCTCCTAAACTCCATAGGCGCTGCACTCCAGACTCCATCCCTCCCTTGGGCACTGTGGGTGCAGGATTGATGTGTAAGGGCTGTGGCTGCCCCCAGGTGCTCACAGGCTGCTGAGCGCCCAAGCATAAACCCCGCATGAGGAGCGCCCTGGTCCTCTGCCTGTCACCAGTCAGAGCAGGAACCTAACGTGGTGCCTCTCCTGTGCACCCTCCAAACGCGGAACAATTTCAAGAGAGTCTGTTTGCCTCCATGGCTCATCTTACCAGGAAGTGGTGAGAAATGGGCAGTTTGCGTTTGTTACAGAATGGTACCTTTTCACAAAATTCTTAGGCTTATTTAAGAGTGGGTTTAATCAAAACATTTCATTATGAAGTTTACAAAGGTGTGGTTTGGATTTTAGGCTTTTTAAGGATGCACAGACTGAGGTACGTTGAAAATGTGTGTGCTGTGTCCCAGGCTCTGATGGAGATAAAAAGAAATCTTTTGAATTCCACTAATTTTTGTTTGCGGTCAGATGCTCTTTTCTTAACTGAATTATGAATTATTACAACAATACAAAAGGAATGTGCTAATTATCACAGCTAACTCCAAACATGCCTCCATTTTACCAAATACAGAGGAAAATCGTGGGTAACTAAAAAACTGAGATAAGTTTCCATAATAATTTACATTGAGGATTCACCATCTAATTTTCAGGCTTTGAAATTCGATGACATTGACTGTTATTCTTTTTATAATCTCTATACAAACCAGCCTACCTCTGAGGACATACACTTTGGTAAAAAGACATTTTCTTTCATCCAAGGAGAACCTATTTCCAATGAATATGGTTCATTATTAGTAAGCAGAAGTTTGGTTTAAAATGTCCCTGTGTTATTCCAAAGACCAATATTTTAATTATAATCTTATTTAGCCAAAATCATATTTTGAAAACAGATTTACTACGAGGACCAATTTATTAAGGATAGGAGAAGCTTATTCAGAAAAACCAGCACTGAACCATGTACTGAAATGATGCAGTGTTTCCTTTTTTTTTTTTTTTTTTTTTTTTTGGCTCAATTATGCAAGTCAGTGACAAAGCTGCCCCTTGACTTCTGTGTTACAAAATCCAGCCTTATTGAATTTCCTGTTTATATTTCTAACCTAGTTGGTATTCCTGTCATGCAGCCTGTGAATGCTTCTAGTACTGGCTGCATGCTTTCAAGAAGAAGGTCGTTGTTCTTTTAGGATCATCAAACGATCATGAGTGAATCATGAATCAAGATGGAAAACATGAGGGGAATGTTCTCCTGAAAGATAAGAAAACACATAACTTCTGCAGCACAAGTCAAATTACTCATCCCAAAAAGGAGCATCATTTTTCTAATGTTGGAATGGCAGCCTGCAGATTTCCATGTGGCAGTCCTGGCTCTTGCTAAACTTTGATTAACTCAGGACAGCATGAAGTGTTTTTCTTTTATGGCTAAGATCAGACCAAATATTTCTTGTCATCTGCTTAAATGAAAAGATCTTTTTCCAGACAGATCATCTGTCTTTGAAGAGCACGCTGCAAAATTCAATCCTGTGTGAATTTCACTGATTGTACTAAGTTATTTATCTGAATTTGCTTAATAGCGTTTTTTGGAAGGTAAAGCTCACATGCCGAAGAGTTAGGATAATGGTGGCTATTATTGATTTTTTTCAACCCTAGGGAGAAGTCAAGGAACTAGTAATTACTATTGTCTTCTAGGATCTATATTTCCCATCTGTGTCTTGAGTTTCATACAAGGTTATCTAACTGTACTGTTTGAAATACAGTTTGTTCTTTCTTAACCTTGCTTTTCTTCCTATGAAATATTTAAACTGTAGCCATTCAAATAATTAATCTTGTAGTAGGCTGCCAGAAATTTTAAAACATTGTGAATTCTGTTGTCCTAAAGTATTACCCACCCAGAGGGTGGCAAAAACTTTGCCCTATCTTGAGCAAATATTTTATTTTGATTGTACATTAACCACTTAAATGCTTTATCAAAGCAAAATATAACTTTAGATTAAGAATCCTAGTAGTGCACATTTTAAAGGTGGAAAAAATATTCTGACATTTTCATTTTCCTTTTGGATAATACAGGGTGGACTCCTAAAGGAAACTAGAACCAAACAAAAAAAATTACTGAAACTTTGAAAAACCATAAGAAACGGCAACAAAAAGAATCTTATTTGCTCGGTCTACATCATAACAGCCTGCAGCTATTTAAAAGAAGTTTTCAGGGAGGGTGGTAATGTAATGTTGTGCTAGACATTACAGAAACGTCTCCCTAATAGAGGTAGTGAGGTGCTAGAGTTGATTCCAGGGGATGTTATTCACAGAACATTTTGGAATCTCTGAAGATTTATGAAAGGAAGTTAGACAATCTTCTAGTAGTCTGTCTCTTCAGGTAATGGCTAAGCTGACCCTGTGGTGTTCCTTGCAGCTCTGCCTTGTACTAAGATTTGCATGAAACAGAAAGAGCTGTTGCTAACCAAACCAGGTTGTTATCTAGCTCTTTAGAAATGCTTTAGATATTCTTTTTAGAGCATCTAGAAAAGTTTCAAGATATTTAGAAATATAGCTCTATATTAGGCTTATGCTTCTCATTTTAATAATTGTTCATAAGCTTTTGAAGATAAGTGGGAAAAAGATCAATAGTTCCTCTGGATGCTTTTTCAATCTGGTGCTTTGCTGGTATTTCAGGTTTTGTGTCCCCCTTGTATTTTGCTGTTCAATATCCTTTTTCCTTAATCCTCTGCTCTGCACTTAATTGTAATTTCAGAACTTTAAATCCTCTCAGACATTTGAATGAACTTTTTTAATTCATACCAAAAATATATCTAAAAGTGGTAAACAAAATCTCTTTCACTTACTAGGCAAACTCATGCTTTCTCTAATTTTATATAGGGTTAAGGACATCTTGTCTGCTTTTAAACTGTGGATTTTCTGCAAGCAGTCATTGGTGCTTTAAATTTGCTCAGCACAAATCTTGCTGGCTCTTAGGATAATATTTTGTTTTAAAAATTGTACGTGACATACATTCTCTTTATGATATTTAAAACAGTCTCACGATGCAAGTACTAGGTGTAATGGAAATTATCAAGCATTTATAAAGACACTTGGTTTTGTGGCTCTGTAAGTGGTTAATATTTTGTGTTTGCTTATAATTTGGAAAAGCTAACAAAGTAAGGAGTGAGCAACAAAGCCCTTGCTATGGGTGCTGGGTATATACCCAGAGTAGTGGTGGCTAATGCTTTGAGCTGCTGTGACCTATTTGTCTCCACGTACCCAGCACAAGGAAGATGACACAGACAGGCAGGACGACACGTACAACCTGCAAGCAACTATCTGCTGGGTCACATCTAAAACGCCCTCTGGGCAGAGGATCAGAGTGGTTTGTGGCCTTAGCTCCTCATCACAGTGAGATGTGTCACACCTGCAGAAAGTGAGTTAGCCACTTCACCTCTTCTGCCTGATCAGGGGCCTTCCCCCCGGCCTGTGAGATACTTGAAAATCAACCCCGACACACTGCACAGCCCACCGCCAAAACCGCTTGGAGCCAAAACACTGGGCTCCATCCATGCTCTGCAACACGGGCCCTGCCCGGCCGTTTCTAACCTGGGTGCTGTTGCGGAGGGTGCAGTCACGGTGGGGAGAGGTCATGGGGCACGGGGGGAGCAGAGCTCAGTGCCCGCTCCCGCGCAGCAGCGCTCCTCCGAAACCTCGGGCAGAGGGCTGAGGTGCACGTGCAAGTCATCGCAGAAAGAAGCAAGCAAGGATTAATTTGGGGGGTGTTGCCTTTTTTTTTTTTTTTTTTTTTTTTTTTTTAGCCAGGTGGCAAGTTTATTCTTCTGCCAATTTACTAAGCTGGATTGAGGAACCAGCTGAGATCTCTCAGCCAGAAGGCCACATTGGCAGCTTCTGGCACCTATTCCTGGCCACCGCTGGCACAGGGAGTGCTCTTGAACTTGTGAGAGGGGGACCTGATTACAGTAAGCAGCTCTGAGACAATTCTAAATTGCACCAAGAGGTGCCTGGCCCCATAAAGCCCTCAAGGTCAGCAGAGGGGAAAAGGTAACAACCTTTTCCTCTCTGCAGATTTAAATGCCCCTTTTATTCGTTTCTCCAGAAAAAAAACCCCTGAATTGTTGAACTATTCCATACTTATTTATTATGATTTCTACTGTCCTTCCTTTGTTTCTGAATGCGCACATACATGGCATCTGGCCGTGTATCCAGCAGTTCCAAGTTCGACTTTAATTCAGCTGCTGTGATGTAAATGTTGTTACCGATGGCATCCCACAGAAGTCACTATTGCTACTGCTGTCCTTCTACAGGACTGGCCATGATGGTAGTATCTACCAAGAGAAAGAGAAGCAGCACTGCAAGAGAAATGGGTTTCCCAGTTTTATATCTGGATGAAGATAAAATTAACAATAAATGTTAATTATCATGTATTTCCATCTCCTGTCACAGAAAGATCCTGCTGTTTTATCTTCTGCGATTTCATCCCCTCTCCTACTGATGCTATACACAAAGCATTTTACCATTAATTCTATTTCTCTCTCAATTCCTAAATGCAAGTAACTTTAATTTAACTGAAGTTTTGTATTATTTGATTTTCTCAGTTCAGTAGTTTACTGCAGTTATCCTACTCAGATCAGTAGTTTACTGATATTGTTGGGCTGAAAGCTGCCAATGGCGTCTGTTTGATGTATAAGCTTTCAAAGCCTCCTCAAGGAAATTGCGTAGGCTTATATAGCCTTTTAGTTTTGACAATTAAAGCTCTAAGGGCCATTTGCATGACAAACTTGCTGCACCAGTGGAAGGCATCAAAGGCATCATCTAAGGTAGGACTTAGATCTATATCTATACTGATTAAAGTTTTTATATTCATACCAGTCTTTATAAGTCTATCTTCAAATAATGAATATATATAGTGCACAGAATCATCTGCTTTGTTTTGAAAATATTCAGAAGGCTGTACACAACTGAACATGTCTATTTAGATTAAAAGTTAATGTTATCTTACAAAAGAACTGATCTATCCTCTTCTTCCCACAGTTTTTGACCTATAAAGACTTATATTCTTATATCTACTTCTTATAAGCCTTTTCTTTTTGAAGTCCACAAAATTTGTGTTGTTTATTTCAGTGGAAGCAAGATCGGGTCTGTTTACTCATCCTCATGACTTGCACTGCTTTTACCCATCTGTTAAATGGTTTTTATGTGATATATACCTACCAAACACTGCTTGTGGCAAGCTACATTTTCCTGTTTTACTCTTTCTGAATCTGTGGTTTAATAAAAGCCTTGCACTGCCCAGGGATAGTAACATCAGTGGCTCAGATTAATTATTTTTGGTCTTTAGCCAAACAACTAGCTAATTTTGTCACTTGGCTAATTTAATGATGTGCCAGCAAAAATCATAATTACAGCTAAAAGTATTTGTACTACTATTGCTTGCTAAGCTAAGGTGACTTCATGAATACTATGTACTACTTCTGCCCTTCAGTCCAGAGGAACATATTTAATAAAAAATGTAAAAGTGGAATCTATCATCTAGCCATTTAAAACTTTTATTGCTTTTGTTTTTCTTAGCAAGACACTAGGCCTACTCTAAGTTACACAGGGAGATATTTAAGGAAAATATTTTTTTCCCTGTTGGAAAAAGAGCTTGCAAGCAGACTACTTTAGACAGAATTCAATAAGCACGCAAGTGAATATTTGAGTTAAAGCTCTGTTAGAGGAGGGAAGAAAAAGCCCTTACATATGGTGGCCTTACTGAGACATATGATACTCTGTTCTTCACATGAGAAATAAGGAGAGCAATCCTTCCAGAAAGCATGATTTAGGGATGTTTTACTAAGCTTCTCTATATTTTTAAATGGGTAAGCGCTTCCAATAAAATCTTTCATCAAAACAAAGAAATGCCATTTCCATACAGAACTTTTTTTGGAAGATAGCTCCTCTGCTAACCTCATTAGAGACAGGGTCTGTTTCACATCAGGTTCACCACCACCCCCATCCCACCTCTATCATTACCAAACATGGCTGCATCCAGGACAGAGATGTTTTCCCTAAATATTATTACTGTGGGCTTTCCAAGTGACAGTATTTGATAGATACCTAGCAGTCAAACTAGGAGCCTGGCTGTTTGCTAAAATACTCCATGAATTTCTTAAGACTTGATAGAGCTGCTCAGTGCTTTGGTTTGGCACCTGTCAACTTCAAGTACTCAAAACCAAGCCTCCAAAAACATTGAACTACTTGAAATAGAGAAAAACATGCCAGTATCTGGTAGGTTTTTTCTTTTCTTTGCAACTCCGTGGATGTTGCCCTTCTTATTAAGTGCAAGTCTGAAAAAAGAGAGAAAGGCAGGCACAAAAAGAAGAGGAAGTGTCTGGGGAGGAAGGACTGGCAGGGAAGACCCCGAAGCCCAGGCCAGGAAAGTGCAGTTCCTCAAGCTGAAGCCAGGAGCAGCAGGTTGGGTACAGAATTAATCCCTGAGTACCTTCTGCTGTCACTGGAAGTATATGATAGTGATGAGGGCTGCACATGTTCACAGGCTGCTTCCCCAGCTGCTTTGAGATTAAAACCTAGCTTCAAAGTACATGAGAAGCTCAAGCATGCTACGTTCACGTCTGCAAAGAGCACTGGGGACCCATACTGGTCTGCCGGGGGGCTGGAAAGCTTCACTCCTTCACCTGCAACTGGGGGAGCGGAGCAGAGAGACCTTGCAACTTGTCAGGCAGCCTGTTATGGGGAGCAAGAGGAGGGGTGAGAAAGGTCTCACAAAAGTGGAAAAAAGGACTATCAGAGGACTATAGAGGAGGGCAGAAAAGCACTTAGAGTCTGAAAAGGAAGAGCTTCAACTTGTTCGTATTGCTGACTCTAACTTGATTTGGAAGCTTAGCTGTCATTATGAGAATTGGATCAGAAACAATTTTGGAAGATGATGATATTTACTTGCCAAACCAATCCCCATCACTTACGCTGAGTGCCAGCTCCCTCAGCTCTCAGAAATAGCCTTCTCTAATTTTCTTTAGGCTGGAAGCAAATACTGATTCAATGGGAGTTGTGGGTTCTCAGCACTTTTCAGGACTAAGTATTAGATGCATGCTGAACTTAAAAACTGACACATACATCAAGCTGGTTTGTTTCAGTATTCTGCCTTCTCTAGAAAACAAATTGGTGTAATACAAAATTGCGCTTCTCACTTTGATAGCTTATTTTAGTTCCCCATGCTGATGCTCTGAGTAGTTCAAATAGGCAGAATTTGACACTGAGGTTTTCTGGCACATCACTTCTGGCAGAGCTATGATTGAAGTGACACAGCGATCTTTCAAAGTACTCACTGAGGGTACACAGACTTCACACAGACTGCTTATGAGCACAGGTATGGAGAGATTTTCAGCAACACCAGAAGCATTCATCCTTTCTCAGCCATGTCTTGTGAACTCCCCCTTTCTGATCTGCCAATTAAAGGTGTTATCTGTGTGTCTCTGTATGCTTGTCACTAGAGATTTAGATATTCACCACAATAATAGTGGTGCAAATGTAAAATAAGTACATAAACAAATTCAGTGAAGCCTTTATGGGTATGTTTTATACTGCTGTCATGCAACTCCGCACATGGTGCGAAGAAGGCTAAGTACCAAAGGAACAGGAAACAAACTTGCAAACTGAACGGACATTTCCACTGATACTTACCAGTTGTTTTCTGTTCTGAAGCTTTATATTATCCATCTTACTTGTTCATCTACTGCAGCATATGACTGTATCTATATATGATCATAACTAACTGTGATCAGTGGAATTTACTGGATTTTATTGGTAGGGAATCAGGACAAGATCTTTTGACAGAGAGCTTGTCAGATTTACATTGGCAAAACCCCACACATTACAAGTCTCAAAAGGTAGAGGGATATAGGCAATAATATTAGTGTGTTAATACATTTACTAAACAATGTGTTTAGCCCTAAAAGATATTTCAGTCTTTAACCTTAAGTACATGTTTTACTCCTTAGGTCTACTGCCTTCAACAGTCCTGAGTCATGTATTCAAGCAAATGCCTTCCTCCATCAGTACAATCCTACATTATGTCTGGTATTTGAACTAATCACGGTTACTTCAATTAAATTAATGCACCAGGTAAATGGCACTTAACTTTATGAACATAATGAATATACTAGGCAATACATATTTGAGAGAATAACTTGCTAGGAAACACAATCTGTGGGACAACTTGTGAATGAAGTCT
Organism: Athene cunicularia; assembly: GCF_003259725.1. Lineage (NCBI taxonomy): Eukaryota > Metazoa > Chordata > Aves > Strigiformes > Strigidae > Athene > Athene cunicularia. Next base: position 36,743,746 of record NW_020799099.1, read on the forward strand.
CACGTTTCTGTAACATACACACTGTTGCTTTTAGGTTTTATTAATGTTCTTGAAAAGTACACTCTTTGTATTAGACACGATAAACATACATCTGGAAACAGTGTCTGTCAAGTTGCAAAGGAGAATAAGAAAAAGGCAGAGAAAAAGAAATTCTATTGCCAATGCAGTATTCTGTATAATAACTGTAAACAAATCTAAATCACAGATAGAGTGTAATAAAAAACAATAAGGAAAATGAATTGTAAATTAACCATTGCTCCAAGGAAGAACAATGCTTTTATCTCTTTTCCCACCTTTTTCATATTGACATTAACATACCATTTTCCAGATAAGAAAACCGGATATTGGTGTTTTTCTTTTTCTCCATTCACAACTTTCACTGGATTTACATATTTGATACAAGCTATGCAAATAATATTTCTCCAATAGTCAATACATTTTACCTCCCAGATAAGAAAACTATCTAAAGCCAGGTATTTCAAGCTATAGTATAAATCAATGAATATCCAGGCACAATATCTTAGGGATTCTAATTAAGGACTTCTAATCATACTTTATTGCTACCAGCCAAGCCCTGCCAACTAATGTTAATGGCGCTCAGATTTAAGATGGTTTACTACCAATAGTGGAGAATGCAGGAATTAATTACTGCAAGTAGCCTGGACACACAAGTGTCCTGAAATGGATCAGTAGACTTCTAGCCTAGCAGGATTCTGTGTTTCCAGTGTCCCATTGACACCAATGTAGTCTTCAGGATATTTATCTTGATTTTATCCCCCTTCACTTCTGTTTGTTAATTTTATGTTTCCTTCTGCTTTATTCATTTGTATTCTATGACCTCTATTCCCCTAACTATTTCCTTCCTAGGACAGTATCCTGACCCTGAAGTAATATCTCATGAAACCTGATGTAAATCAAGAGAACTTTATAAAAACCTTAAGACAAAACTTTATGTTTCCAGTTTAGGGTTTGGGCTGACAGTGACACTGTACTTCAGGACTTTCCTTTTCAACTTTTCCTTAATCTTTCACTTCCTTTTCTGTTTGTTCCTCTCACTTTTCCTGTTCTTTTTCAGTCTTGTCATTCTGTCTCCCAGCTTCTTGACTACTTTCTCTTTCCCTTTTCTTTCCTCCCTCTGCTCTGATGCCTTTCATCTCTCCTAAACCATCTCACAGCTCCACAGTCCAATTCTACCCCTCACTGTTCAAACCCTACTCCATCAGTAACCTTTTTCTCATCTCGCTTTCACAGTCTCTCTGACTCTATCTATGCACTTAACTTTCAATATTTCCTTGCCCTCACTCTATCAACCTTCATCCTTCCACCAGTACGCACCACTTGGTATACAGCTTAGCAGACAGCATCTTCAGTGGCTAATTATGCCAAAGAGAATATATTTCCTAGTCACAATCGAAATCCCAGTAACTGTAATTTTTTCCACTGCAAAATTCACAATAGAGGCTCTGTTAGAGACAATGGAAGAATGTATTGGACTGTTTGATTTTCCTTAACAAAACAATCTTATTTAATAGTTCTGATAAATCACAGAAAGACAAAATGGCAAGCAAAGACTTTACTCGGAGGTAAAAAACAGATGTGTACAGCTGTGACCCCACTTCACTTATTTTATAGCCTTTTTCTAGTCTAACAGTGAACCAGTATGAAACCATATACCACTGGAAAGCTTGTGAGTAGAGAAAAGAGGGAAAAAAATCAAATAAGAGAATAAATATAAAATCAACAATAAAATAGTTTACAGATATCTGTCACTTATTTTCAAAAGGATCCTCTAGATAGGAACAGAGGTAAAGGAAAAGCAAAATAGTGTGGAACTCCAAAGGGGAGCAAAAGGAAAAACCTAAGAAAAGACAAAAGAAAGGTGCTGCTCCCTCAGAAAGGGAAGGGGAACAGCACCCTTCTAGTAACTGAAGGCTCACTTAATCAGTTACCCCTAGCGGAAAGAGGCCAAGACTCAGGGCTAAATCAGCATCCCCAACCACTATATGGGGGCTGTAACATCAGTTGTTACTGCTGATGGGTCCAGGGACACCAGAGCTGTCCAAGCCAGCTAGCAGTGGGGACCGACACACATTTTTTCGCAATTTTTACCTGCTTACTGAGGGCATGAGTACAGTCCTGCGTAACCTTCTCAGGACATGCAGCTATGGAGACAGTACTTGCAGGGAAGGAAAGGAGTAAAACGCTGACTGAAAGTCCTGATGCAGCTATACAGAAAAAATTGTTGCTCTTGGCCAAATAAACCAATGTCACAGCTCCAGTTTTGACCAAGTTAACAATACCTCGTTAACATTTGGACAGGATGTATTCAGTACTTCAGGGAACAGCGCTAAAGAGGCATCGTCAGTCCTGAGCTATTCCATATGCCGTGCTAAGCTGGTATGTACTTGAAGAAGCACTGCCCTTTCCCAGAGAATCTTAAACTGTTATTATTCATTCTCACAGCCACTTCTTGTAGGCATTCAAGTTGCAACTTTGTTGTCTTGGCAATGACCAATCCTGTTAATACCACCGACTCAGTTCAATTTCCTCTGCCTCTTCAAGTGGCTATGGTGTTCCTCATTTTCTGTCTTAAATTGTTAGGTAGCGGTGATATGTACTGTTAAACTGTTGTCACATCTCATCCCAAAGGTGCTGGTATTTCACTAACTGATAAAGTGTGATCCTTTAATTTAAAACTTAAGGGACAGATATTGATAGCACTTTATCCCATAAGGGAATCTACCACTCAGAGGAAGATACCGCTCATTATAAATAAAGTTATCAGAATCTAGCCCACATATTATTGAGGTAAAACATGTTACTATACAAAAATGTTAGTTTTATTATCAGTTTTGCTATGCAGGTATTGACAGGTTGCTGTGATAACACAAGAAGCCCACTGTTTGACAAGTGAAAAGAATAATTGCAGAGCAGGTGCATACTACTATTATAGGGGTGGAGGGAACATGGCTGTAAAGAATTCAGGTAGAACCTTTATGTTGTTGGAAGAGATAAGGTCTTCAAAATGACAGAAAATAATTGCCTAATAAAAAGCTATAGTACTGCCCTAAGCTGCAGAATGAAACAATTATTTTTATATAGCTCTTCGTCTTTAGAATCTTAAATTCTTTTTGTTGTTCTCTCATCTTTCCCTTGATCTGTTTGAAGAGTTTTTTCTGTCCATTTAACAAGGGTTTTTTTGTCTGTTTCCTCTCCCCACTAGCCTGACTCTCCCCTCAATGCGTTATCTATAAAGCTTCTCTAAGTCGCCTCTACAGTGTTACCTTACTGACTGTAACATCACATCATGGACCAGATCATTACAACCATCTGTTATCCAGCACAGCTGACATATTAACCTAAAAATGCCCCCCTCTCTCTCCATTATTCTCACAGGTCAGTACGGTTCATTGGTACCCTGTGATAGATGATGCAAAAGGAGAGGAGATTAGAGCATCAGTGGCAGAAGACTGACTCTGAATCTGATCAGTTTAGGCAGAAGGGATTTCATGTGATCCTAAGATGCAGCTGTAGTATAAAACAAGAGATGCTTCTTCATGTCTGTCATAGTGAGCACAAAATCCCAAATGAGCAGAGACACTGTGGGCAGTTGCTCATTTAATTAACCTGCCCTGACTTTATCGGGTTCCAGGGTCTAACGTCATTTGATAGAGTTTTCACTTTGCTTCTTAGATGAGATCACCCATTCTGGAGACAGTCTGTGAGGCAGTATCTATAATGTATTTCATGTGGGAGCTCAGACGCATCTCGTCTCCAAACAGCCTGCATGCTCCTATGTATCCAGAGTGCAGCAATGGAGAAAGCTGGAGCTTTTTCTATCTGCTGTTCAGTATCATGGCTGCAACCCTGGTAAGCCTATATTCCTGAACATGCCAGGTGTTTCCAGACATGCCCTAACAGGCTATGGCGCCTCAAGCACGTGGTGGTGAACATGGGGGCTAAGCAGGTGGTGAAGCACCGAAGGCACATCCACCAGTCCTACAGCCTAGGTGATTTGTTGGAGGATACATGTAGGGTCAGACTCCTAACCTTTTTTTTTTTTTTTTTTAAGGATTTTTAAAATATCATGCTTTATATGATTTTAAGACTCACATGCATATACCTTCACCTTTAATATTTAATGAGAAGTTTTATATTATGTCAAGTTAACAGCCTACAGGGTAAAACTCTTTGGTGTTAAGAAATAAAACACAATACCCAGTTCAGCCCCTTCCCAATCAGTACCAAAAAAGTGAAGCACTTTTGAGTAGATTTAGCAACATAGAGTATTTTCTAAACCTACACACCTATGGAAGCCTTAGTTAACATTTCCAATGTAAATTGTTCTCATATTGTGTCCTTTAAAATTGACTCCGCTGCAAATAACAGATTTGCAGTATAGTAGCACTTGCATGATCTCAATGAGAGAGCTTTTTCTTCTCTATTTTCATGATTAGAAAAAGGAAAATAATGCAGCTGAACAAAGAATACAAAATGGATAATTTAGCCTACAAATTTTACCCTAATTTACTCAATCTTAATTTTCTGCTTTTAGAATACTGGCAAGAAGATAATGATTTCCTGAGTGCATTCATTATCATCTCTCTGGTTCATTTCTTAGAATATTTAAAATTCAGTATTCAAGCTGTACAGTTTAGTTGCCACTGGTCAGTCAAATCACACAGCATCTTTTCTGTTCTCTGACTGGTAGATGAACAAAAAACCCAAAAAGCATGTGGAAACGTCAAAAATCTAGTTCCGCACATTGTCATGCCAACTCAGTAAATTCTTTGTACAGCTACTTATGAAATAACATTTCTATTACAAAGATAGTTGACAACAAGAGAGCATAAAAATGGAAACCAAAATGCATTAGTTTTCAAAGAAGTATTTCAATTCTGATTTTCAGTATTCCCTCAAATTAAGATAACAAACTATCCATCATATTCAAATGAGAGGTTTGGCTCTGGCTAATGATGTTCTGTGAGAAAGGCAATTACTGTACCTGATTGCCAACCAAGTACCAAATTTTCCCAATGATTGATTAATGAACTAAATATGGATTACAGCCTATTCAGGAGGTTTGAGGTGGAAATAGATTATGCCTTTTGTTGCCACCCAAAAAGCATTACATAGATTACAATAGACACTGGAAACTTTCCAGTCAGTCTTTTTGTGTCCTGCTACGGTTTGTTAGAGACTTTACTTTAACCCTTGCAAAGAGAAAACAAAACGCCAAGTTACGTGAAGACAGGACCACACTAAGAAACAAAAAGGTCATACATTTATAAAAGCTACAGAAAAAATCTTTAGTCTAAACTCTGAATAATACAATTCTGGGCTCATTGATTTTAATGGGCTTTGGATCAGGCCATTATTTCTGTTGCGATGACAGTATCTATATAATGTATTCATTTTTACAATCATGACAGTGAGTTACTGTTTGATAAGTGTTTCTAATTTTAAAGGGAAAAAATGTGTCATTAATTAAAGATTATTCTTTGGCGTTAATTTTATAAAGTGTGCTGTAAAACTCTTTATCAAATTAAGAAAGAAAATCTATGCCAACAGAGTGCCAGTGAAGAACTTGTTATGAGTTAACAACCCTGCCTAGAGATGAATAGGAGACACCTCAACTTCCTGTTTAGTTTTGACTCTGTACTGATCAACCTCTTCCTAATAGCGCCATCTCAGCAATGTGCTCATCTAAAAATAAATTTCAGCTTCACTGCAATCCAGATTTTCTGGCTCTAACAAATAATTTTTCCATGTCAGGCTGATAGTACAAAGGACTAGCATAAAACCATTCACCTCTTTGTCAGCCACTTTGGCTGACAATAATTGGAAGAGCGCTATTTTTCTTTTTTAATTTGTTTATTGTTACCTGAATTTATAATGGTTGGATTTTCAACCATCTGATTTATTTTTGTGAAAGCAGCTGAAAACCATTTATCTCATTCCATAACTTCTCTAAGCAAACAGCAGTGTTCCCCACCTGAGAACCACCAAGTGAAATGCCTTATGCAAGTTAAAATGACAACAACAAAAAAACCCAAACCCAGAACAATGAACTTGAAGAATTTTTTCTCTTAGAATTATTAATGCCAGAGAGACAATCCTGAAAAATTTGAAGGCAACTTTAGAACTGTTGCTAGTCTTACTATTACATATGTTTGGCAGGCAGAGAAAAGATGTGGACATACAATCTTCAGTGGACATACAATCATCGTGACATCTGTCCAAGGCAGGATTCAGGTTAATTCCCCACACATCCATAGACCCTGTTGTGGAACTGTATAAAGGATGATTAGCAAGTTACAATTTCAAATGGAATCTAAAATTCATGATGTCTTGAAAATCTCACCGGGATTTCCTTGATCTGCGTCCCAACACAGAGCTTAGCCAAGTGATGGAGAAGCAGCTAGCCTCATTTGTTACCATCACACCTGAGGGATATTGGCTGGAGGGGACAGACAGTAATCTGGTAGCAGGAAGGTCAATGGTCTTTCCTGATTAAAGACTAAGGAAACTTTTGAGGAGAGAATCAAATCTTAATAAATCCAAAATGCTAAATCTGTCTTATAAAAGCAAACATGGGGCCCTAAATCTACATCTTTTCCATTAATGCAAGCAAAGAACATTTTCTGACAGCTGGATCACAATGAAAAGTGTCTGTTAATATAATAGGAAGTTTTCTGTGTTAATGTAAGCAAAATGGAAGTGTTAGTTTAAGTATTAGGAAGGTATAATCATTTGGGCTTGTTTTAAAAGGTTGATTTCAAAGAAACTGGGACACATGAAAGCATCCTGTTCCTTTGGGTCTGGTGGGCCTTCAGCTCAGGTGGTAGAAGCAATTGCTATACTCGCCATACTATGATACTTCTCCAGTGTACAGAAAGGAACATCTTTTCTTCCAAGCTGCACAGTCTATCTATTTGAAAGTATAGAGTACTCAAGACAATGTGGAAGAAGCACGTTTTTGTTAAGCAAAAAAAAAAAATCCCTGACAGCAGAAAGAGAACCCAAAACATAGGGATTTTAAGAAGCTCTTAACCAGCTTAATAAAAACAAAAAATCAAACAAAATACAGAGAAAAATACACTTTTGGGGGAAGACTGATACCATCTGGGAGAGTTGCTAGGAGTGCCAACACATTTCTTAGCTGTACAGAGAAGTAACCTAAATGCAGAAAATGATGAGTGCGTCAGGAGTCTGTGTGTTCACACTAATGTAATTTAGTCACAAATATGAGGCATTTTGCTACTGCCCCTTGTGCAATGAACAAAGATGCATATATGCATATATTTTTCTACACATACTCTTAAAAGTCGAGTCTCAAGGATGGAGTACAGGAGTACAAAATCAGTGCATAGGCTTTACATCAACGGCCACTTTTCTATAGTCCTGAGTAACTTTGCATGGTTTTAATCATCACTGACTTCAATAATCCACAACATACCCTGAAAGTTACTAATTTTCTCTTTCTCAAACCTTAGAAATATAGATTTCCACACCCATTGTTTATGTCTGTGGTGATTTACTTAGAAATTACACAGTCAAAAGAATAAGAAATATATAGTATAAAGCACATAAGATATCTTCCCTCAGCCTGAATAGACATGGTAATTTTCCACCAGAACTAGTGAACTAGAAATTTTGATTTATTGATCTTTGAGGTCAGACATAGATATTTTTGGTTGGCCGGTTGACTTTTGTTTTGCTTGTTTTGTTTTGCATTGCCCTTTTGAATTTATGGAAGGTAAGGTCAAAGTGTTAATGCATTAATTCAGAGAGCATTAAAGAGCCCATCTTACATCTTTCTGAGTATCCTTCAAAGCTGACATCCTATTTAATATCTGTATCCGTCATCTCTGAAAAACAATGTCATGTTGGGACTTTAAACTGCCATATGATAGCAGACAGCTGTGGTCCTGCTTTTTACTTTAGCAGAGTTTCACTAGGAAGGGATAAGAGGGAGAAAACCCTGAAGGCGAGAGAGATAAGTTTACTTTCTTGAAAAAATGTCCTTTATTAAAGACTCAAGCTTCAACGAATCTGATTGAATTAAACTTAAGCAGTGTGAACAACACTATTTTTCATGGCTTGCAGCAATTTCCAACTGAAAGGCAGGTAACAAGTATAATAGGCTTATATCTGATATTCTGGCTTTTTGCACACCAAGGACTTAATTCTCAGAGGACATGTAATTTTGAGCTCCATTTTCCTGTAATTTTAGTCTTTTCATGCCCAAATCACTATGTCCTTTCAAAACAGTTGCATGGCATTACTGTATTGTAATCTTCAGGTACAGTACTAAATAAAAGCAACATTATTACTGCTTTAAAGTTGGTAAAACAAAATGCTGTCTATGTTTCCAAAATGCTCAGTTCTCTTTATGGTGTGATTTGCAAAATTTTCCACAAAAAGAAGAAAAAGCAACTGTAAACCTCCCTCTTGACATGAGATTTTTATGTCAGTAAAAAACTAAAACCAAGTACATGTTAGTGTTCATATTTTGTGTTTGTCTTTATGCACATATATTTATTTATATTCATATACACACTGTACACACATAGATTTATAAATCAACAGTATTTTGACTCTACTGTGCTTCCCAGACTGCAGATTTAGATTGAAAAATACCACTTGATATTTCTTAGGGTGAAATCCATCGTCGCGCGATGGCCTACAAACTACTTGAGGCCCACTTATTTCAGGGTTTAAGTAGCACTTCAGTGATGCATAGCCTTGTACAGATAGAATTTTACCTGTAAGGAACATCCCACTTCTTTTCTTTTGATAGTTTTAACTGTGCAGTAGGACTATAAGTGTTTTGTAAAATAATGCTGTAAAATTTGATGTTTCCCTCCCTCTCAGTTATATATGTTCTTATTCCGAGTGGACTTTTTTCCTATTTGAAAAATGAAAAAAGGGAGGATTTTAAAGCAAAACACAGTCTTTTTTTCTTTATATTACCACTAGCACTGATAATACAAATCTCATGACAAGAAGTGAGGTGCAATCTGATGTGTAAAGTAGAGAACCAACTTCACTCTTCCTTAATCATGCTATTGTAGATCCTTGATAGTAGTAAAATCATGTCATTTTTCAGGAAACGAGTAAGTACAGGAACATTCTGAAAGATGGTTGTTGCACACAAATTTATTATCACCATAGCTGAGCATAGTGCTTTGAAACCAGGCTAGGCTTCTTTCTCTCAGAAAAACAAACCAGCTCTTATCTACCATACAGTGGAGTCAGTGGAAGTCCTTCCACCAGCTTCAAAGAAAATTGAATACAGCCTGCAATGCACAGGCTATAAGAAGATGAAATAAGATTAGAGAAATGCGTGTGAAAAGGCACTAATTGAAGTACAGGGGCATTGAGAAGAAAGGATTAAACAGATTATAAATGTAATGTATGGGGAATTGCTTCATGCATGATCATGAGTTACTCAGAACCAATTGCTATGTTGTGCAGGGGCTTCTGTTCCACAGTGCTGACTAGGGAGGACTCTCAAGACAAAGAAAGCAAGCTTTATTCCAATTTTTTTGGCCCTGAATGATATTCAGGCACCATGATCCAGACTGATATAAGAGGAAACTGGGTGAAGTGTATTTTAAGTAACCTGTCAGAATTTATTCCCATAAACATAAGGCAAATAGTTTCAAGTCCAGATGAGCAGTTTCATTACACATATAGCTTTTTTTCTGTTTAATGATCTGTTAAGTTCTATAGTTTTTCTTCCCTGTGAATATTTAGATATCAATAAAACGTCTTGCACTAGTTCCAAGATTCTTGGACATACTAATAATTATGGGCAAAGATCTTGATGTAAATAGGTTTCAGAAGCTGACAGTGAGGGATGTTTCTGAGAAACTGTTCAGGATATCTCAATGCTTAAGAGATTTACTGCAAGAAGTAATTTCATGAAAGTCTAGATGCATACTATCCTAAGAAATATCAACTGCTAAAGCTAAGTAAATGACCTGGTAAACAGTGAAATCTAAATGCTATGTATGCGCATATACACACCTGCAGAGTAGATAAGCAATATTTATTCACACTCATATATAAATTTTAGATAAACCGCAATAAATGTCCCATGTCAATTACAGATTTACAGATACTGCACTTCTTTATTTTTTAAGATGAGTTTCTTGCAAATCATGCAGTATGAGAACACAAAATCATGCATATAGAGAAACCAGTAGTAGAAAATACCTACAGCGTAATTTATTTCAGCTCATTTCATAAAAGCCAGAAGGTAAAGATAAAGTAAGTTCATTTATTCTTAGGACTACAATGTTGCTGCTGGTATCAGAATATCAGAAAGACTATCAGAAAGTCAGATCCTGATAACATACAAAAAAACCCTATGGCATACTAATAATTTCCATACTGGGTAGTAGTAAACAGATTTTTACACTCTGTGACTTTCACAGTTATTTATTGTTTCTGCTTGACAATAATTCCTTGATTTGGGCAAGCATAAGACTAGAATACAACCAAGAAACATAAGGAGGAAGTATGCAGACTTTGGCTCAGGTTTAGGATGCTGTGGTAGATGATGATGGTTCAAATGTTATGAAAGACTAGAATAATTAATTATACCACCAGAAAACAGACTTGTGAATTTACCATCTGGAAGCATTACATTGTGTGTCTAAATTATTCCCCTATGCTTCACACAAATCTTCAAAGAGTGGCATTTTCATTACACGGAGGGTAAAAATTAAATTCCACAAAAAATTAGGCCTCCTCTCTAGTACTGTACTGAAGAATCTTAGTGGGAAGATGGTATCTGATGAGACTATTTCTTATGCCATGAAGACAAAAGCAAGCAATTGCCCCTAAGCAGCATCTATCACATCTACCATGCTGTTTACCTGTAAAAGGAAAGGCCTCCAATATGTTTCACAATCAGCTTACATCTGGTTTTGCACACTGTTAACAATCAGCCTGCACCAGGTGTAATTGTAGATACCTTCAACTGTCGCAGCTAAAGGTGATGACTTACTAATTCTTTCCAAAGCTACATATTACGATTGTGCGGCCAGGCCATTAACAAGAATGCATTTCTATGTACGTGCACTGACTGCTTTCCTTCAGAGTTCTATAAAGTTGTTTCTGGAGTTTATTCTTTCAACTTCTAAAACAAATAGCCCTCAACCCATAAGGCAAACTTATGTACAGTTGCCAAAGATAGTATCTGAGTGTGTAATACACACCTGATACTGCAAGTCTCCAGCCATCCTTTAGGGGTAAGGGAGAAGGTGGACTGAGTGGCATTAAGTTGTCTCAAGTCTTCCTCTTCACAGGTGGGAAAAAAGAAGGGAACAAAACAAATAATACACACAGACTTAGCACCAGCTAATAGCTGCTTCCAATGTTCCTAATGTATTCATGACCTGCTTGTGTAAATGAAGGTTAAAATCTACCGAGTGAATTAGTATTTCCAGCACACTACTTCTGGAAGTGCAATGATTGCTGAGTGAGGTTGGAGAAGGTAAGGAAGAAGTATGTGGCAAAAACTGGTGCTTCACAGTTTTCACTCCTGCCCTCCAGAAGAGTTACGAAAGTCAGTTCACTCTCCACAGTACAAAATGGATAAATGCACACCTCAAAAATAAGATCTAGTTCAGACTATTGCCAAACTTCAGAACAACTCCAAACTTGCTTGGTGTTTGAAGTGCTGCTGTTGGTTTTTCTGCTGGTTTTTTTGTTGTTGTTTTTTTTTTTCTTTTCAACATGTCTACATCTTTGCACTTTCTGTGAGAAGTCAAAAGGAGAAGCAGAAATAACACAATCATGTGAGAAAGGTCAGTCTGCTGACAGTTCCAACCTGATTTTCAGATCAGAGAAGCCAGAGAGGGATAAGCATTGGGTGAGTACCAGAGTGTGTGGACGTTTCAGACCTTTTCAGGTTTGCTTATCAGAATTTGCAAAACGGAAGAAACCAAAGAGTAAATCTATTATAATAAAAATGTGAGCATTCACATGCACGCATGTGCTACTCCCGTAGAAAGACTGTGATTTGGGTCTTGTTTTCACATGAGTCTTATTTCAGGGGTGATGACTTGAGCAACAAACAAAAAAACGCCATCACAAAATCTTGGACCCAAATGTCATCTTCCAACATGTGCCATATTTCAGACATGAATGTGTCTCATTAGGACAGTGTTATAGGTGGCACTTGAAGCCAATCCTGTCTTTTCTCTTTACTAGAGAGTACATTTGTATACTAGAGAACAATGGGTTTAACTGTACTCTTGCTTGCAAATATACTTTACTGCATCCCTGTATTATTTATTGTTTCTAAAGATTCTGAACAACTAACTAAGTGCAGGAGTAAGGAGGGAGTTTCACCTGTAATGTAAAATTTTAAATATTTTAGACTTATAAATTAGCTTCTGCAGGTCTACGTTTTCTCTTCTGTATATTATTAGTAATTTCAGAATAAGCATAAAATGAGGAATATGGTAATGAAGGAAAACATATTGCGCTACTGGATCTGAACATCAACTCGTCAATTAACTTAAAGATGTAATAAAGAATTTAATTGTATGAGCCACAGACATTTTTTTCCGGTGAAAACTTTCCAAATTTTGTGTAACCAAACCGAGTGTCAAGGAAGCACGTGCCAGAAATAAAGGTATTGCCTTTATGAAAGTGAGATTTTTAGCTTTGATTCCCTAAATAAATCCAGTCCAAGGAGTACTTTAAAAAAACTTCTACAATGAAAAAGTGTTGAGTGAAGAAACCTACACCGAAATACTGGAGTATGAGAGAGTGCAGGGAGCACTGTGTATGGAGACAGATAATTGTTAGCCTCCCTACACTTTACTGAACAGATTTTACTAACCTAAAAATGTCCAGTTTAATTCATGGTGTGCAAAAGCAGAACAAACCAAAAAAGACCCTGTTTCACAGATGTGGTTTTGTATATTTGCACCTTGTAATGGCTCCCCCGCAACTGCCCCTTGGAGTTTGTTTTGTTTGTTTACATTTGTTGGTTGTTTTCTGGAAAGAGCAGTAAAAGACATAATCACAGCAGCGACACTAACCAGTGCTATAAACTGTGCTTTTGTACACCGTTGCTGTAGCCCTGACACTCAGTCTTACTAACTACACAGTAGAATTTAAGCTGGATCATTTAAATAATGATAAAGCTGTCAAGACTCTGATGTGATTTTCTTCTTGAGCAATTCACCTTCTATTACAGGTTTTATTGTACTTTATAGTGGGCATCTGTAAATCTGTGGATCAGCTTAGCTCCCTAATTCACACCCACTGCACGTACTACATGGTTTTAACTGACTTACTTTAGAAGGATTCACAGTAGTTGCTAGGAAACCTTTCTGTGTTCTTTTCACTTCTTATATAGCATTAGCTTTTCAATTGATAAGGCTGTACCTTTAGGTACAGAGGGATTTAAGCAGAATCAAACAATGACGGTAGGACTGCAGCATAGATAAGCAAAAAGAAAAAGGGGGTGTGTGTGCAAATCCTTGTTCTTTGTACAGGTAATACAGAGGATTAGAGCAGAAGAAAGGACATAGCACATTTTCCATGAATATTTTTAAAATATATTCTGCATCATATTAAGAAAAGCAGCAAAACAAGACTTCTTACTATATCTTAAAGTTTATAAATTTGCAAATGACTGTAGCAGAGAAGCCATTTCATTGTGCTACTTTTACATGGCATGTCTTCCTGGGCATAATTTCCAGTGGTAATACTAGAAAGCATTTTTCCGTATTAAGTAAGGGTAACTCCCATACAGCTTTAAGGAAGTAAACGTTACTGCCAAAAGTATCTCTATTGTGAACACATTCCCACCAAGATCATGCAGTTAAGAGTCACAGTTTCTTCCTGCTGAAACACAGTCTGATTGATGTCCTGGGGTTAGCAGACACATAGCCTATGTGAGAGCAACACAGGGCCATGTAGAGAGTGGGGAGATAAAAGAAAACCTTAGCCTTATCTACTGTAAACTACATTGTGTTACTGCTTCTCATCTCTACTGGAATAAAATAATCTCATCTTTCATTAGGAAGCAACCTTTTCCCAACCAATTCAAGTATACAAATATGTACTTGATGCACAGCAATTATTATATTACTTTCAGAAGATTTTCTACTATGTCATTTTTATCCTCCCCAAAGAATTCCATCTCTTTTCAAAAGTTTCAGATCTTATTTGAGCAGGCAAACTGTGAAGAGCCCACCGATGCTCCTCCATCTGCAAATCTTCCTGTTCCCACCGCACCCAGGTGCTTTACTGTCCTCAAAGCCTGGTGGTGGCTGTTCAGCAAAGATTGTAGTACATTCTTGGTATTGCAATTCATTAGCTTGAACAGCACCACAACTATCTTTTAATAAGCCTTACAGTAAATTTACGCATAGTGGAAGACAATTTTTTTCCTTCACAATTGAAAGAGGAAAAGTAATTAGAATCGTCCTTTCTATGGTTTTTTAATCCGGGACAGCTATAAAATGTGAGTGTAGGTGGTCCTGCATGTATTTGTTTTTTCAAAGTTCCCAAAAGCCAAACGCAACAAATTTTATTTTTCCTTGTTTTTTGGTTTTTGGTTTTTTGTTTTTTTTTACTGTCCCATAGAGATTAGAGTCTCATAACATGACAGGCTCACTTCAGAAAAGAATCTAACTCATTTCTTCCAATTGCCTTACTCAAATCTCTTGGGTTAACAAATCTGGGTTTGCATTAGCACTGTCTTGGGTAGAGTGGGATTTTTTTAAACATCTACTTTCTACCAGTCAATATGAAAAAAGGAGAGAAAAGTCTTCCCCAGCATCTTGCTTTCAAACCAGTCAAATCAGAGAACATAAAAGCATGTGAATGTACAGAAATAAGGTGGCTATCATACCTTCATTCATAATATAGCGTGGCAAAATGAGTATTTCCAATTATATGACAAAACCACAAATAATAATTCATGAGTGAGTTTAAAGTTTATGAAGTTTAAAGGCAAACAGACCACTGAAAGAAATACTGACTGGCTACACTCTGTGGATCATTAACTTCAAGCAGTAACCCCTATGCCAAATCCATATCAACCCCTCTTGAAAGGTGTGTTTGTCTAAAGCAAACGTCATCTCAGATGGATTTGAAAACACTCTGAGATAAAAGGGAATCTGACACCTCCAGTCATAAAGAACACCCTTTCCATTAAAAACATTTGTCAAATTCTAATTGTAGGTTGTTTGGTTTAATCTTTTAGCCATTCTCTTATTACCCCTTTTTCCACTGCTGCTCAAGAGTCTTCAGTACTCAATATTGTCTTAGCATCAAAACATTCATTTTTATACTGCATCTAATTAATCACTCAAGCTTTTTGATAAGATAAACAGATTGACTTGTTTAAATCTTT
This sequence comes from Athene cunicularia, assembly GCF_003259725.1. Taxonomy (NCBI): domain Eukaryota; kingdom Metazoa; phylum Chordata; class Aves; order Strigiformes; family Strigidae; genus Athene; species Athene cunicularia. The sequence goes on from NW_020799099.1 coordinate 36,759,140, forward strand.
TATTGAAAGGCACTTGATCCAGTCTTTCCTTTTTTTTTTTTGGTAAGTATTTTCTACAATCCCTCCAGTCTTTCAACAACCTTTAAAATAGGGATAATAGTCTTATGTGCGAAGAGGTAATATCAGTCTCTCAGTGATGTATGCAAGGCAAAGTCACCACCCCACACATAAGAAAAACTCCGCATTTCTCCTAACTTTAGCCACAAGATCTGACAGAAACTTTCATATTGTTATTGTGAAAGGAAGACTAAGCTTTAAAATAACTTGTAGAAGTAGAGCATGATGGAAGACATCTTTCGTTATTGTACAGCCAAGTATTCAAAAGCTTTGATCAGCGTTATACTGGCTACTACTTTTCTTTGAGGCATATCTTTCTCTGGGCTGACATCCTTTGAATGAATAGAAGAAACTGAAAAGATACCAAAGTAACAACAGAACCTCCTGTAAGGAACTTTTTGGACTTTTAGTATGTCTCAACATTGCTGTCTCCACGACGACCACTTCCTGACTCAGCATAAAGGAGCACATCTTGAAGGAAACACATAGTCCCCAACGAAAACCACATCCGCCCTAGACGACAACATCAGCAGTCTCAGCAGTCCCCCATCGAGCTGCGCCTACACGTGAGCCGGGTGGAGGGGAAACCACGGCAAGACAGATCGGCCCCTCGCCAGCACAACCACCATGGACAGCCGGGCATGCGCGCACGGAGGACCACGGGGTGGCACCTACAACAACGAGCCCCGTGGAAATGGGCGGACAAATTGTAGGGATGGGGACTATAAAAAAGACAGACTGTGTACTCCTTTGAAGAGGGGAACCAACTCGAAGAAGGGAACTAACTCGAAGGGGGGAACCAACTCGGAGCCAGGAACGTGGAGCATCATCGGACCGACAGAACATCGCCGGATCCCTCTCTGTCCTATCGCTCTTATTAGTTGTTATAGAAAATAAAGTTTATAAGGTTATGCAGCATCTGACCTCGTTTGTGTCTTAATCTCGCTCTCGGGACTGTTTAAGAACCCTCTCCGATATCGGATCAGGACACGTCCAAACCAAACAAAAACCAACAATACAACCCCCAGATCTTAAAAAACAAAAGATCAGCCTCTCTATGCAGGATATGTTCTTACTAACTCTCTTAAGGGTCATTCTGAAAGTGTCAGAAGAAACAGTAGAGCACAAAGGCTGAACTTCTCCTCTATGATCATAACTGACTTTGCAGTGTATGATTTCTGTTATTCTTCTGTGTATTTCCTAAGATGTAATATGAATTAAGTTACTTACCATAGATTTATATTGCTAGTAATAAAAAAAAAAAAAAAAAAAAAAAAAAAAAAAAAAAAAGGAGGAGGAAGGGGAGGAGCAGGAACTTGAACATATTTCAAAAGGCTCAAAATAACTGTTCACTTGAAAAGGAATTCTGAACAACAGATGAAATTCAGAAAACAAAATTCCAAAAATAACTACTAAAAGCTACTTTCATCTTTTGGTTAGATAATTTGGATCGCATTGACCTGAAGAGATCAGTAATGAAATATGCAGATGAATCTACATTTAAAATACTGCAGAAAGTCAGTAAAAAAAAGACTAATGCAAAGCAAAATAGAAAATTCAAATTATATAGAGAGTAGTTTTGCATTGGAAGCACAATAATATATCTACAGGAAAATTAGTCTGCTTCTCTTTCTAAAACACACAAAAATCATATTAGCTAGAAGTATATAGAAAAGACTGCTTTCACGCAGAACTGTGTTTGCAAAGGCACTCTGAGAAAATATACAGAACCAGACCAGATTAGCTCCATCTACTTTATTCCCATCTTCCTTAAAAGGAGATATACGAGACTATGAAGTACCGTATTCTTCCAAGAGGAAATGCCTGAGGAACGTTGCTGCACATCTCAAACCAGCAATGATAGACAAAGTATGAAGATTTTGTATGGAACTAGCTTATATTATGCAGGTAAATACAAGAAAAAGCTGGCATCCTTACTATTTGGTCTTCTATTCAAGTGTAAGTAAGTTAGGGTTAAAATAGAAGTGATGAAGAATGAGTCTTCTATTTAATTTTTGTTTATCAAAACAAAATCATGCATTCCCTACTATATATATTTTTAAAGAATGCTGTGTAGAAAAGAATAGTTTAATTCAGTTATAAAATTGCACTTGAGGAGAATATGACTACTAGACTATTCTCTGTTCTGAGTTCTCCACCTTGCAGTGTTACACACCAGCTGATGAAAACAATACCAAAATTGTATGCTTATGTATGATGGCAGCTCTCACTTCAAGATGCAACTAAAAGCTCTCATTCAGCCAGGCACACTATTTCTGTCAATACAAACACATATCAGTGCATTAACTCTGCATGAGATCTGAAATGCGCAGAGGTTAGCAATCCCTTCATCTTTACAACCTATCTGCTGGCTGAGTTCACTAACTCATCAGTAGGATCGGTTTGCTTCCAAATGTCCATTCAATCTCATAGAAGCACAAATTATATTTTTTTTAAATTGCGTTTGTGCTTTTAAAAATTAGAGATAATTGGGGAAGACCATAACTTTGTATATCATAACTCTTAATTTTTCCTGTTGCGTTTTTTCTACAGTAACTAGTAGTCTAGCAGTTAGTTAGCAGATTTCTCATCTTTAACAACTTCTGTTGCACTACCAAAGAATTAATAGAATTTGTATACTGCTAGTCTCAACAGGTAATACTGCATTCCCCACAGTTCAAACCTGTCAGATATTAAGAAGTATTGTCATCCTTTAGATGCTCATGCACCAAAAAAAAAAAAAAAAAGGCTTCCTTAACAACCAGAGGTTAAAAGCACATAGAAATGGATTGCTGGCATATGAAGATCATCCTAGATCATCCTTACACTGTAAAGGCAGTGGTCCTCATATGCCTCTGTTTCCTCCATTGCTGTCTCACCAATGCCACTACACTTTACTGTCCATTTATCAGCTTATAAATATCTCCACCTCCAGTCACCCCCCAAGTATGATACAACTCTTAGTATTTAACTACAGTTCCAGATCAAGACCAGATGAAGTCCTTAAGAGGGCTGCAGAATCAGACACATACACTGAAAAAAGAGATACAGTTCACATATCCTAACTCCTGTTTATGATCATACTGCCCTTCAGCTTGTGAGCATTTCTTTATCAGTCATTTCAATGTAGCAGTATTCTCATTGTCAGCTGATACTAATGACCTCATGAGGTTTTTCTTCATCCTCCCTCACATCCATCATACTTTTATGATGTCTGAGCTGAAGGTTTTCTCATGCTCAACAGAGTAACACATCAAAAGACAGCTTCTATGCTGTTTGGGCTTTTCTAACTAAAAGAAGATTCCAAAACTGAACCTAAATGATCTTCCTTGTCTTCTGTCTTCCTCCTTTTCCCCTCTCCTCCCTTCAGTGATCAGCAAGCTTGAGTGCTCCTGTCCAAAAAGCCCTTATAGCATGTCTTCCACTCTTCAACACCAGGAGGGGCAGGAACCAGGTTAGCAAAAGGAATCAACTTGAACTATTCTATAAATTAAAAAAAAAAAAGAAGTTATGGCTTTTACTTTTATAAGAGATACAGTTGTAAAGGTGGCACTGGCTCATTCCTCTTTTGACTGCTGAGCAAGGCAGCATCCCTATTGAACTGCTTATGCACTTAGAAGCATAGCTCCTAAATAAACATGTGGGATTTTTGAGGGGAAAAAAAAAAAATCCAACATCTGTTGATGCCTTTTCCCCAAATAATGTCACTGTCATGATTCTCAGACATCATTACATACTGTGGTGACATATATGTTAAGCATTTGAAAAACTGATGATTAAACAAGTTTGTTTTCCTATGCCAAACGTAGACCCGAGAAGGAAATAGCTTACATGGGTAACAATGTTTGTTTTGGATCAATACGCAGTAGATTGCCCAGTGCTGATTATTTTGAACAAAGGCACAGCTCTACCCCATGTAATAAAAATCTGGCTGCCCTTTGTTACTCATGAAACTCATAAAGGTTAAACCTTTAGCCTGAAGGAAAAAAAAAATCCTTTTCATCCAATGAAAATTAATAGGACTGAGCATCCCTCCCCTTGCAGGCAGCTGTAATTTTTCAGCTAAGAGGCATAGAGGTTTAAGAAGAATTGATGATGGAAAGTTTTTGTCACCAACATAAACACATTTTAGAAGCGGCTAGCAGTAGGCTCACACTGAGAATTGTATGTCTGAGGCGATGCCAGTGGTACTTAGCACAGCTGCTCATGGCTGTGTGCCTAATTGAATGTTGTTTGTCTCAAGATTTTCCAGTGGACCATTTCAAGTGGCAGCACACAGCTGATGTGCCATATAACCCGCATTAACACCTCACCTGCAAAATACGTAATTACATTCAAATCTGCTGATTAGATGCAAAATACAAACACATGCCAGTGGTTGCATTTCAGAAGTAACCATGCCCATCCACATTGAAGAAAATGAGTGGATTGTTACCTAGAACTAGTGCCACATCCTGTCTCTCAAAAAAAGATTATTGGTAGCACGTGTAGGAATTAAAATTTCATAGGATCATTTTTTGATGATGGCTCTTTAAGTCCACGCAAATCTAATTCTGTTTGTTTCCCACACATTTATTTTGAATCTTAACTCTTATGTAAAAGTTTGTAAAACCTATTTCTGTGATGCTAAAAAAGGAAATCTTCTGATAAATTACTTCTTATATATATAGAATGAGCTGTCAAATTGCGTGATTTATACAATTAGAGGATGTTAATCTAATATCTGTTAATAATGTAACTGCTTCTCTCATGTCAATCTTCTTTAATGAAGCATGTTTGTTCCAGATTTTTTTTTTATAACTAGTGTTCACTTCAGAGTGAAGTTTATGTTTGTATTAAATATATTTACACCCATTAAAAAATGCTGAATCCAGGCCATTTCCTTTGGAATGCAGTCAAGCAGAGTTGCTGCCACATAACTATTTGGAAAATACATTTTTTTATTATTATTGCATCTTCAGATTGTTCCATGCAGTGGCTGATTTGAGAGTTCATCACAGTCACTGTGAATGAGGTGGACTAAGCTTTGTTCTACCAGAGCAGGTAACAGCTAAAAAACTCCAAACGGAACCTAAGGCTTGAATTTAGGAATAATTTCTTAAGATTTACTGAAAATCATGCATTTATGTAGCATAATCAACTAAATTCACATTCACAATGAGACATGAAACGTGGTGAGGTTTTTTTTACCTTTGAAAATACAATTAGATAGTCTAGAAATATGTAGTTTTGCTAAATTCCATGCATTTTGAGGTTATCCTCATTAAAATAATGAATTCTTACATTAAAAAAAAAAAAAAAATCATTGTTCCAGATATGCTTCTCAAAAAAGAAAGAAACAACCTTGAAAAACCCTGTTATATTAAAATGATACCTAGTGGACAAAACCAATCTCTTGAAAGAGATTTGTGACAAAGGAAAAGCTTGCAGAAGCAGGCTTATAATGGAGATGAGAACTTAAGTCTGTCTCTTTGTGTCTGAAGACTTTGTGCACTTTACGAAGAACGGTCTCTCTGAGGAAAGTGGTGATCTGAATATCTAATGAAAGTCTACATGTTTTCTATAAAATGGTAAGAATGAAGCTTGCATAGACAATCATAAAGCTGATGCTTCCTACTTTTACAGGCTACACAATCTACTTCTAATCTAGCCTTCACATAGCCTGAGCATGAGATTCTTGCTAGAAGGAAAGGTAGGAATAGATTTGCTTATCTATATACATCCCATAATGAAAACATTGAAGTGTTTGAGCCTTTTTCCTTTACTTAATGTAAAGCCAGCTGCTGCTACTGGACTTACCTGACTAGCAGTACTCAGAGAACACGCTACTGCTGGTAAGAGCATAAAGCAGTTGGGGGAAGAAGCTTCTACTATCCTGGTTCTCCATCAGTGTCATCCCTGAGATAAGACTACAGGCTTTGGAGCTGGCCTTGTATTCTGCAGGTGGGATGCTGCTAAAGGCCATCAAAGTGGTTTTGAGATGGGTGAGATTTGGAAATAAAAGCCAGCTCATTCCTTTGCTTTTTCTCTTGCATACTTCCTACCCCCAAAGCTATAGTAACTTCTTGGCATCCCCACCACAATGAGTATGCTGCCATCAGTACCTTGTTTGAGGTGTGTTCTTTACTCCATGGGCATGGACTTATTCACTCCCCTTTTAATTTTTACATTAATGGATCTCTTACTTTGTCAAACTAATTAGTGTTTTAATCACTTTCATCTCAGAGTATCCACATCCTGATAGGTGCTTAAGAGAGAAGAATAAAGGAAAGGCTTCTTCCCTGAAGAGCTTGAAGACATTCTCATTGAAATAGTTCAAGGAAGCAGCTACTCTTAAAACAGACTTTACAAACTAGTAAAGTATACTGGAAAAGGGGAAACATAACCCCCATTTTTAAAAAGGGAAACAAAGAACACCTGGGGAACGACAGGCCAGTCAGTCTCACCTGTGTGCCTGGCAAGATCATACTGCAGATTCTCCTGGAAGCTGTGCTAGGGCCATGGAAAATAAGGAGGTGACTGGTGACAGCCACCATGGCTTCACTAAGGGTAAATTGTGCCTGAGCAATTTGGTGGCCTGCTGCAGCACTGGACTTGTGCAAAGCATCTGACACTGTCCCACATGACATCTTTGTCTCTAAACTGGAGAGACATGGGTTTGACGGATGGACCCCTCTGTGGATAAGGAATTGGCTGGATGGTCACACTCACAGAGTTGTGGTCAAAGGCTCGATGTCCAAGTGCAGAGCAGTGACGAGTGGTGTTCCTCAGGGGTCGGTGTTGGGCCCAGCGCTGTTTAACATCTTTGCTGGTGACATGGGCAGTGGGATTGAGTGCACCCTCAGCAAGTTTAATGATGACATCAAGCTGTGTGGTGTGCTCGACACACTGGATGGAAGGGATGTGCCATCCAGAGGGACCTGGACAGGCTGGAGTGGTGGGCACATGAAAACCTCATGAAGGGCAAGTGCAAGGTCCTGCACATGGGTTGGGGAAATTCCAAGCATAAATACAGCCTGGGTGATGAGCAGATTGACAACAGCCCTTCAGAGAAGGATTTGGGGATATTTGTGGATGGAAAACTGACTATGAGCTAGAAATGTGTGCCTGCAGCCCAGAAAGCCAACCATGTCCTGGGCTGCACTGAGAGAAGTGTGGCCAGCAGGGCAAGGGAGGGGATTCTCCACCTCTACTCTGCTCTCATGAGAGAGTATTGTGGCCAGCTCTGGGGCCCTCAGCATAAGAAGGACATGGACCTGTTTGAGCAGGTCCAGAGGAGGCCATGAAGATGATCAGGGGACTGGAGCACCTCCCCTGTGAGGACAGGCTGAGGGGTTCAGCCTGGAGAAGAGAAGGCTTTGGGGAGACCTTATAGCAGCCTTCCAATACTGAAAGGGGGCTACAGAAAAGATGGGGTGGGACTGTCTATCAGGCAGTGTAGCGATAGGATAAGTGGTAATGGTTTTAAACTGAAAGAGGGTAGATTTAGATTAAATGTAAGGAAGAAATTCTTTCCTGTGATGGTGGCGAGACACTGGCACAGGTTTCCCAGAGCAGCTGTGGCTGCCCCCTCCCTGGCAGTGTTCCAGGCCAGGTTGGACGGGGCTTTGAGCAACCTGGGCTGGGGGAAGGTGGAAGGTGTCCCTGCCTGTGGCAGGGGAATTGGAATTCCTGTCCAACCTAAACCATTCGAAGATTTAGGAACTTGTAAATTACATATATTGAATTGGTAACCATCACATTGCACCCATCATGATTTTTATATCAAATCTTCCTTTGATAACCTGATCAACAACTCTTTTTAAATAAACTCTCTTCTTGAGAGTGTCTCCTACCTTGCATAAATAACTGATGTGTTTTAAGGAGAATAGCCCTTTTACACAATTTGTATATTTTTACAAATCATGAGGAAAAAAATCGACTTAGAGCAACTTTGGTAAAACAACAAGAGAATCAACTGCTCCAAGGAACTGACTTCACAAACAACAGCCTTTTCTATAGATACCAGATTTCATCAAAATTGAAGTGCAGTGGGGCAATATGATAAACACTGATAATGTGCAGCGTTAAAGTCTTAGAGAACAAACGACTGAGGGGTTACTGTAATAAGATGCCATTAGAGGGGCATTTTAAATTTCTTATTACTAGAAGTTAATTTTAAGAGAGAATCTGACCAAGAATTATGACTCAGACCTTTGAGAGAGAACTGTATTTAATAATCTCCTTATGAGCTAATATGAAGTCTTGATTTATTCTCTGTCACACAAATTCTGTTAAGAAAGTAAATAAATACATATTTTTAAAATCTCATCTATTATTCTCAACTCTCATATGCCTTGTTAATTTTAAAATTAAATATTCTGGACATTAAGTTGCAAAATACTGTCTTTAAAAACTCATTTCAATGTATTAATAAGATAAGCTACTGATTACACTAGTCCAGGTGTTCAGAACTGCTTAGACATCTCTGTGGAGCACGGCACTGTGCCATATCATCATATTCTATCTTTTGTCTGGCTCATTTTGTTAGCAGAACATTTCAATAATGTACCAAAAAAAAGGCTTCTGTGTTTCACTTTATTTCATTCATTGCTGCTCTTTATCCACACCAGAATTACAGTTTTTATTTGAAGGTGTTACGTGGGAGGTGATGAAGAGCCCAATGAACCTTCTTTATTCCCTTTCTTCCCACTTGTGGTAACAGGTCATATTGGGGTTTAGCTAGAAGAATTTGCGTGGCCTCACTTTAACAGAATAATTACAGTGCCATAGCTATGCTGATATAACTCCCCCATGTGGATACTGTATTCCAAGGATAAAGAATATTTTATTCTAGAATAATTACCCTGCTTTTTAATTCTATCTGAACAAAGTTACTTTCCCTCCAAAGGGAGGGATCACATGGGAAGCATATCAAGATATCTACATAGATTTTTTTTCTTTTTGCTGTTCAAGCCTCTCAGGGGATCCTGAGATGCTGGAATGGCACCAGCTTCAACTCATCAAGTCTCCTCTGTACTTCAGTCAAGGAAAGAGAATGGTCTGCCATCTAGTCTAGTCAAAGACCCCTCTCCACAGAGGAGACAGGGACTGAAAACAGGATACCATAAGATATCTCAACAGTACTGGCTAAGTAGCTAATATATAGGTTAGTATCAGCCTGAACTGAAAGGATGAACTTCCATTTGGTTAAATGTCTAGACTAAAATCAATTTATTTTTTTTTTTTTCTGATGGACAGTTGAAAACAATGCTTTTCTTTGACAAAAATAGCTTGATAGGAAAAATCTAAGGCAGTCCCAAGTACAGACTTAAATAGACTGAATAACATTTAGTTTAGGGACAGAAGTAAGGTTATTAGCATCATAGAAACTAGTCACTTTTTAATATATACGAATGCTTTTTCAAGTTCCTTTCCACAATGGATCTAAGCTGCTGCATACAGACACAGATAGAAGATCTGTTTGTACAAGTTTTCCAGTGTAGAATGTTTTCTAGACTTCCAAACAATTTCCACATTTTCACTTCATGTATCAAAAAGACTTCATGCACTAAAAATGTCAAAATAGGTTATTTAATATAAGTGGGGAAAAAAAAAAAAAAATGTACTATTATTTACTCCAGCCTTTCTTTTCTCTGTTAGAAAGAGTGAAGCTCCTCAGTGGTGTTAGATAAAAAAATCAGATTCTAGCTGATCTAGAAAGTGAATAAAAGTTTTTCTTTGCTGCCATGATAAATAGTGTGGATTACCTAGAGCTGCCTGATCACAGGTAGCATCATCTGTGTGCAAAGAACTTCTCTTTGTTACTAGCAGAACCCCTACCACGGCCTTGAATACAAACAGTTAAGTTCACAGCATCTGAACTTTCAAAATCACCAAGACAGAACTATTTTTAGCTATAAAGCTATTTTGTAGCATTTGTTTTTCCTTAAGAGTGCAGTTTCTAAAAAGAAAGTGCCTCGATTACTGCTTTGCAGCTTTACACTTCAGTTAGTAAAGAGTCACAGGTTTTAAAGACCATCTGAACTTCTCCTTGAAAGGTATGAAAATACTCCTGGATAACTTCAAAACAACAGACTTAAGGGCAGACACTTAGCTTGTGTAAATCAGTGTCACGCCATTTAAGTTAATGGAACTATGCCAACATACCAACTTTCATCTGACATGGTCTATTTTTTGCTTTCAACTATTCTTTCATGGAGTTAGAGAACAAAAGAGTTTCATAGAGAACTTTCTGGGTACAGATTGACCTCCTCAAGCCTGACTGATACCATAAAATGGATTTTTAGCTGATGAACCAAACACTGCATCACATTTCCTCCAGCAACAACAATCTGAAATAATGATCTATAGGTGCTTACTGTTGCCAGCACTTTTTAAACGTTCCCCCTCTTGTGTCTTAACAGTTGAAATCCCAGGAAGTTAAATTAGCTTGCAAATATGACTGAATCAACACCTGCTCATTCAAAACACATTTTAACTACAGGAAGGAATTCTTCGTTCTCATTTGGAGCAGCGAAAAATGAAACACAGAAATCATGGCCAAACAATTTCAAGGCTCTGCAGGAATATGGAATTAAGCCATAGCATGTCCTTGCTGTTCCATCCTCGTTTCTCCTAGTTCCAGTACACAAGCAGACCTAGGCTAGATCATTAAGAGTTTCTGCCTCCCTTTGTTTTCTTATATGCCCGCACATTGATACACATAATAGTGTGATATACTGAATGCAAAACAGTAGGATATATAATATCCAAAACAAAATATCCAAAACAAGTTTCTTCTGACACTATGAATTCTGTCAAAATTGGTTTTAATCTGACCTTGCAATCATAAAAAGGTATGTTTATATATCAGATATGTTACACCAGTATTAAAATTATTCTACAGAGTTTAAGAATTTTTCATTTTTTATGTTTATACACCTGAAAAATTGTTGCTACCAGAAATTATAAGAAAATTTCTGAATACATCTCAAATACACTTTTATTATTCATTGATTGCATCTTTGTAAAGGAGGGAAGGAATATATGCAGTGTAATGTTAATGAATGTATTCCCTTTGATCCAAAATTGAGACTGAAATCTTGGTGACTTAAGAACTCATAAAAAAAAAATTAAGAAATCCAGATTTACAAGCCTGTTGTGAAGCTGGTGCTATGGCTCTCTACATAAACTCAGCTGGGCTAGTTATACCAGAACAGCAGCTGATGAGCCACAAGACCACAGTTGGAATTAAGGAGAGAAGGAATTGGCTCTATAATCTTGCATATACTTAGCAAGTGCCATAGCAAATGGAACTGTGGCAGTTTTAATATGAATTTCTCCCTCATGAATATGTTTTTTTTTAACATGTAAAGATGAGAAATAAACAATTCCCAACTAAAATGTCCAGGAAACTTATTTCCTGTTTGCCAGAGAGCCCTAGCTGACAAAGACTTCCTATGTAAAATGATACTTGAGCAGCTACATCATTTGAAATGCCAGAGTAATCCCCACAGGAAAAAGTATGCAAAAAATAGGCACAACAGTTTTAAATGTATTGTGTATTCATTTGTCATGCAGCAGTATTATACATCATGTGTTCCCATTCCTAACTTAGGATATTGTCCTATAAACCCACACTTAGACGCGGGCAGTGGTGCCCTGACATACACACATTCATTCTTTCACTGCCGAGTCTCAGTATCACAGATTCCAGGATCACCTCCACTGTTGGACTGGATTCACAGAAGCATCTTATCTTGAAAACAGTCCCTTGAATCTTGAACATTGCTATTAGTCTTTATCAGTGCATCACCATCTCTCAACTAGCAGCAGAGAGGTGACCCTTCATAAAAATGAATGACAGGAAAGAACGAAGAAACACATACACACTGAGAAACAGGAAAAAAAAAAAGAAAAAAAAAAAGAGGACATAAAAGGATAAAGGGATCTTAACTGAAGTAAACTTTTAGTTATTGCTAATAAATATCTCAAGCTACTTTGCTGAAGTTGTATCAAGGGAGTAACACATTCATAATTATACTGCAAACATATTCTATCTATATGCATGGCTTATACTATATTTTTACTGGAAATTTCCCTGCTGCTTTAATTTTGTGCCAGCTCTTTATGGAGTCCTGTACTAACTATTGTCAAGGGAACTGTTTGTATTTAGTTCCCTGTAGAAGGGGGTGAGGATTACACTAAGACTTTAAGAAGAAGAGAGATAACAAAGAAAAAAGGCAATAAAGAAGAGACATGGGAAAAATAGAACATCCATAATCTTGTAGTTCTCAACCTTTTAAATCAGTCAAATAAGGATGAACAGTAATCTAATATATTCTAAGACCAACCAGAAGTGAATTCTGGGAGGCTGCACCTTACAGAACTGGAACAGTGATTTTTTGTGAATGCTTCTATATTCCATGACAAGTTTCTGAAATAATTTAATAAACAATAAACGTTAGTTCAGTGTTTCCAAGTTTTGGACTGTGCCATAGTAATGTTGCATTAGGTACTGTGATGCTTGCAAAGTACAGCCATGGAGCTAGTATAAAATCTCACTATGAAGAGGCAGTTTGATTGTAAATAGGTTTATGTTGACTACACATGAATTATATGGTGAATTACTAGCTGAGTAAACAGCAAGTGTTGGTCAAATATTGTAACAGAAATAACTAAGGGGGAGCAGGTACCTTTACTTTTTCAGGCCACAACTGCAGCACAGCATCATGTTGTCCCATATTTCTAATTGCAGTATTACACAACTATAGCACAAACATTGAACCTCTCCATAATGAGTAACAGAAATAATGTTTAAGCCAGTAACTAATGTTAAATCCCCACATGGAACATACTGCTTATGCCTGATAGGTTTCTGAGGACATGAAAACCTTAAAACACTTAAAACCCCCAAGTAATCCGCTAAGTCAAGACCAGAGAACAGTGTAAACCTCTTTCCAGTCAGAGGAGTTGATCAGATGATCCCATAAAGGACCCTGTTGCCTGCAGAAGGGATGAAAGCACCTAGCCAGTGATGCACACGGACTCAGATGATTCAGGGAGAGCACTTAACCTGCATGGGTTTCTTGGACAATAAAACCTTACTGGGTTTACTGTGTATGCACAACAGATTTAGTAAAGAGTCACCATGCTTCTGCCCTCTGCTGCCTTTTTCAGTCCCACAGTGCAACAACTTCTATTGAAACATAAATTGGAAAGCTGTGGAAGGCAAAAAATGTGCAGTGAAGGGATGCCAACTAGTGCCAGGGGTGAGAGGGGTCTCCTGGATACTCCTGAAACAAATGCAGGAGATCTGAGCTGGCATTAGACCTGCAGTGCTTGAGACAAAAGACAACAGTTCCAGTCATGGAAGCAGAAGAGGGAAAATAGAGTTAGAGAAAAGTGACATGATGGAGTGACAACTTGCTCCAGAAAGAGGGAAGAGAGTGTCAAAATTGACATAGGCGTTGTAAGCCTGAATGACAGGAAAGATGCAGAAATGGCTGATGGACATGTAAGAGGAGATGTCAGGAAAAAGAGAGGTGCACCTGGGAAGAAGAGGTAGATCTAAACTAACATACTGAATGCAGCTAAAACAGAACAAGGGCATGGGCAATATAAGACTATATTAAGACCTAAGGCAAGAAGGCTTTCTCCAGCGACCAAGCAATCATGGGAAAGGAACTCCCATGACTAGGAAGTAGTAGCAAAATTTTGATATCTATTCACAGAAGTGCTGAGAGCAGAAGTTATATTTTTCTGTCCTGAATTGTTAAATCCACTATAGATAACTATTTGGTAAGTAATGTAGTTTTGTCATGTACTAAATTCTTGTCAAAATTACTCTTCAGACAGCCAGATACATAACCCACACTGAAGTCCTCTACAGAAATGTGCTTCACACATCATAATGTATTAACACTGAGAAGCTGTCTAGATGGCAATCTAGGGACATGGACCTTGGATGTCTTAGCTGATGTTCCACAGTCATGGGCATATGAATCTGAGTTTGACCTTGAGAGGTCTAAACCCTACTACAGTGGACACTTGGAGCAAAAAAGAAAGGTGCTGAATCTACATTATATTTGAAAAATGACCGAAATATAGATGGTAATAATGGAATTCTAGCAGCATGGGATTCGGTGCCCATATCCCTCGTGGCAAATACAAACCTTGGGGATAAAAAATTGCTCAGCTGTGGACTTAATGCTAGACAAACAAGAGAAAAAGAGGAGGAATCCCAGGAAAAATTAATCACAGAGGGTTGAGATCACACTGGGGGAGGAAGCAGTTAATGAAAATTGTTGTTGCAATATATGTACCTTTCAGTTGAAAATAAATTCCTTCCTAACTTGCATTCATTGCTTGCCTGACATGTGTTTAGTTTTACTTTTTGCTTTGCTCTTTCTCAAGTATTAGAAGGAAAAATAAGAGTACCTGAAGCCCAGTGAACATAAACTGTGATATGTAAGTCTGAGGCCTTAATTTCAGAGACTAGCTACATAGAAGACAGATATGGGTCATCTAGAAAAGTGTTAAAAGGAGTAAGGTAGTGGATGTTGTATGTAAGAACAATGGGAGGCTCATCAAAACCGATTTTGAAATTTAGTAGGAGGTTTCTCCCTCCTATCGCTTAATGACTCCAGAATCTTGGACTGCTAGAAACCCCCTTTAAACTCCACTCTAGAGTTAGTCCCTCAAGGCCTTTAAGATCTAAATTTCCCTTACAATGTCTAACAGAGATTAAACATTAACAGTTCTCAATCCCTACAGCTGTTGATCAGGCCATCAAAGTTGTTTGACAGTTCTCTGTGGTTTGCATTTTTAGTGACTGATCTACAACATTCTCATTACTTTCACAAACTTTATTTGTAAGGAAACCTATGCAAAAGCATGTCTGGGTCCCACCATTACTTCTAGCATTGTTCTTCTCATCAACATCTGGAAATTACATAATAATGTAACTCCTGGGAACATTTGCTCTGCTAGTAGCATCATAGAGACTTTACATATCCAAGTGTGATACTTGTCATATGGTGGCTGGAAAGGTGATATGAGATTTTTTTATAAGGATGACAAGAGACCATGAAGTATCAGAAGGGAAAAAAAGGAAGAGAGGAAGAAAAGATAAAGCAAGAGCAAAGCAAGGAAGATGTCAGAACAACTGCTGAGAAAAACAGGCAGAGGAACCAGGGAGAAAGAAAGAAAACGTACATGATAAAAAAACATGCTCCGCAAGATTTCTACCAGGTCTCTGCTGTAAGGGATAATGTCAGAATCGATATACAGGGGAAGAGAAGATACCTCAGATGGCAGAGTACTTGGACAAAGTATTCTACAAAGTCTTGGCCCATTTTATGAACACGTAGTAAGACACTGTCTTTATGCAACCCTATCAGTGAGGCTTGCTCAACTCTGTAGTGCCAGTACAAGAAGATGACAGTCCTGTAGGCTCGATGAACACAGCTCTGCCTGAGTGGCTGCTACTAGATATCCTGTCTGCTCTTGAGAAGACTTTAGATAACCTTTTCTAAAGGATTTAGGCATCATTTGTTACAAGGAAAGGAAAAATTTTTAGGCAGTGTGTGACTACTAAATACAGGGACATTTGCATTCTACTAGCCATAAGGATATGTAGATCCAGACCATGATGTATTTTGTCTTTAGCCCAATACCTGGCTTAGCCAGGAATATAAATATAATCATAGAGTGGAAGGTAAGAAAATAAAATGAGAGAAGATCTCAGGTAGATAAAGGTCGTAGAAGTATGAAAAAAGGCAGAGCTCAATAGACAGGTTGATGTAAGACAAAATACTCTGATTATTAAAGAAG
Organism: Athene cunicularia; assembly: GCF_003259725.1. NCBI lineage: Eukaryota > Metazoa > Chordata > Aves > Strigiformes > Strigidae > Athene > Athene cunicularia. The sequence continues at coordinate 36,775,013 of NW_020799099.1, forward strand.
AGAAATCTGCAGCTTAGTAGACCATGAAGAAAAGGGTGAGGTGAGTCCCACATCAAGAGGAGACAGTGACCAAGACTGTGAGAGAACTGATCCTGAACTACAAATAAAAATGGCCATGTCAATGAAAAGGAGCAAGATGAAGCAAGATGCAAAGCTAAATAAAAGCTAAGTAACAAAAGTGAGGGAAAATAGCAAAGGAAGGAGAACTCAAAGAGTCAAAGTCATGGAAGAAGAAAGAAAGAAAAAGACAGCTGAAACTACAATAGGACCCTGAAATGTAAGAGAGCCATCATTATTTGTCAGTGTCTGAGAAGGGATAGAAAAATAAGTGAAAAATATGTTTGACCTACTATGAAAAACAGAGACAGTATTAATTTTGAAAGAAAGGAATTATCTGGCTGTAGATAGCCAGGGTAGTAATAGTACTGGTACCATTCATCTTACATACCCATTTATTATGAGTAGTATTTAAATACAGGTACTACTGTATCTATCCAGTACAATATTAGCAGGCAACTAATTTAACCACATAATTTAAGGTGAATATGCTAAGACAATCTCAGATTCTCTAGAAGAAAAAACAAACTGAGTTTGCAATACTCTGGTTTATATATCTGCCCCCAGAGACACCATTTAATCAGATTCATCTCAAATATTAATTTCTATATGAACGAGTTTCATAAAAATACAGTTAATTGAAATATATCTGAGATGGAGATGGATGATTCCTCCTTTCCATTAGAAGGTAAAGTACTTTCTTCTAGTTTTAGAAAAGATACACCCCCACCCCCCCCATAGTGGAATCTGAAAGTGAAAGATACTATAATTCACTATTCTCATTTTTTAATGAGAAAGTTAGTGGTAGTTATGGTAAAAATAGCAGTATAACCTTTTTTTTTTTTTACTTTTTCCATTTAAATAATGTAATTTGTTAGTTCTAATACAGTCTAAGTAAAAGATATTTACATTAAAAGTATGAAGCTAAATTGCTAGTATAGACAGATACAAGTCCCACAAAGTCATGTAAAACTGATTTTTGCATACTTGCTGTGGAAGCAGCCCATCATTTCAACTGGATGGTGACTCTTTAAATCAATACTCTGTACACACAACACAGCCAGATGTTCAGTCACTGGAACTTCTCACCACAGGTGGGAAAGCTAGACTTCTTTACTACATTCTTTCATTATTGTTCTCAGCCCTTTCTTCTCCTAATCTGGATTGAAAGACCGACACCTATCTCAGTATGTGAATAAAACATACAACAAACTAAGAAATCTCAGTCATGAGACTGACCCTCTCTCTCCCAAGCCTGGTTGTTCAGACTTGCACACCTGTGTTTCTACTTCTGTGCTACCACCAGACAAGATGGGTGAAAGCATGAATCTGAGTATCACTAACACTATGAAGTGACTATCCTTCATGGGTTTTCATTTCTTACTTCTAAAGCACAGAATATACATTATATGACATAGATCAAGCTTCAAGTCAAATTAAAGTTTATATATATATTTTACCCTTTGTCTTTGCACAGAATTCTTCATGTCACTTACTCTGTACACGTACAACTCATTCTTTGATCTGCAAAACATATGCGTAACATGTATATTGCTATGACTCATATCACAGTAGTCCAAATGCTACACAGGCACTTAAAAAAAAAAATAAATATATAAATATATAAATATATATATATATATATATATGTTTCAGAGTATCTATGGCAGTCTTGTATGCTGAATTCAGGTGCAAAACTGTACTTCTTTGCTCCAGGTCTTGTCATAGATGTGTATTTCATCTGCCTATTCTGTGGTGCTGCAGAATGAGAATACTTCATGTGACTGTAACAGCCCCAAGGACTTACAAACACAACCACGGTCAGAATGAGGTCAGGTTATTCCACATCCCTTTTCTCTGGTACAGCAGCAGCAGGAAAAACATATGGCATAACAGACATTAAGTCATATTGCTTGTTCTAAACTTAGTCTTCCATTTCTGCCACATGTGGAAAGTTCCACATGTAATACATGTCAAGAGCCCTTGTACTGCCCCAGATTTTTGAAAATTCTTCCACTTGTTCAGACAGCTGAAGCAGGAGGGACACAGACTAAAGTCTGTACACTCTGACACAAAAGCATTCAAATGCTTCAGGCTGCAAAGAAATGAATTTACTCACTACAGCATTCCAGAGGAAAGAACTATAATCAGATGTGAAATGCCCCAATTTTTTTATTGACACCATTGATCACAAACCCATAATAAGCTAAGATGACCACATTTGGGCTCCTTGTCTCATTGCACATTACAAACTAACCCTGAAGTCAGCCTGACGATCACACTTGGTGCCAAGAGAGAGGAAGTGTGGAAAGGCAAGCTGAGGTTGTCCCCAGCGCAGCCCTCCTGAGTACTCCTGGCGAGGCAGCGCATCACCAGGCACAGCCACGTAACCTCACCACAGGCTGCGGACTTTTGTTCACAAGCTATAGGGATGGGCAGCAGGCAGCCTGTGGGTTTTTCAGTACGCAGAGATCTTTTGGACATGCATGAAGAGACACAGCTTGGAAGTAAATTATGGCAGACACTATACGGATTGGTAAGATAGAGGGTGCGAGAATCTTCTCCAGCATTCAAATACTGAACATAGAAGGAATGTTTCAACTTGGACTAAAAACTGCTTATAGAGAGCTAGGATCACCAGCCCATTTATCATTATACTGGCAAGTGCTCCCTCTGCATTCAAAAGGAATGGGGGAGTCTCACCAGAAAATGTGCTGTGCCTTCTGCAGTATCCTCTGGGACAGCATGGCCCTTTACTCTTACTCAGAAAAAATGCCTTAAAACCCTTTCATATTATATATGCTTCACTGGGAGTGTTACATAGCCATTCAAGAGGAAAGAAAAAAGATAATTAAGAGGAAATTCATATATTGCTCTAAAAAATGTTTATATGTATGCATACATCTTCAGAATATTTTTATTAGAAATATCATTAATAAAATGAAGACCCACTAATATAACTCCACCCTAAGGTGAAATCGTCATTGATTTCAATGGGATACTTTCCTGAGTAAGGCCACAGGAATTAAATTCAATACAATTAAAGTTATAAAATATTCCCTCATCAAAATAAAACTGCAAAAAAAGCTACCACCACTACCATAACACTGTATTATTCCAAGTGTGTGCTACTGGACTGTTATTATGCCTGCATAGGTAGTTGCAGGGGGAACAGTGCTCTATGTTCTCTTCTACCAAAGCAGATCTCTGCAGGTAATTTTAATGGGGCTGTTAATAACCTGGCAAGCATCCCAGCCAGATGTATCGCATTTAAACATTGTCCTTACAGCTTTGTCAGAACTGTTGACATTGCATGTCAGTAATGGAAAATTGCCACTGCACCAAACAACCATCTTCATTATATGGAATCACATTGTTAATCTACAGCCAAATGCAACTTGAGGTGGAAACAGAGTTTAGATTGCACCCATCTGTACACTATCACTCCAGGTGGCAGGTCGTTCTTCAGGATTAGAGATTGAATCAGTCTTTCCATCATCAATAAGCCCTCCTCCACAACAAGTGCCTGTCAATCCAATATTTTACTTTCAGCACCATGAGGACCGCACAGCATGGTAATGAAATTTCTCTGTAAGTAGACTACGGGGATCTATACCAGAGAGATACATCTCTTTAAAAAGCTCAGGGAAATCAGACAGCGTGCTGCACAATCTGGACAGTAACTCGGTTTCAAGCACCACCCTAACTGTTTTATCTGTTTAGGGACAAGATCTACCAGATAAAACAGCATTTTAATGCTGGGTTATTTCATTTTTTTGTAGTAATTAGTATTGGGTGATTATTTCCCATTTGGAAAAGTTTGACAGCCTCAGAAAATATATCCATTTCTGAAACAAAACAAGCTTGTTGGTATAAAGTATGTATACTTGGTACAAGTATGACCTTGGCTAAAAAACTATTTTAAATTGTCCTTTATTAAAAGTTACTGTTATTATTTGTTATTATCTTTTCAAGATGCAACTTAGTGTCTTCCAGCAGCAACCAGAATTTCTTCAAAGCCCACTTGCTACCTGTGGTAGGTATTTTGTCACATTGAGAAGTCTTCTGCCTCCTTAAAATATCTGACTAACTCTTAGGTATTTATATGACGAACCGTGGTACCTAGTCACCACCACCAGAGCTCTTCTGAATCAGTTAGAATGATTATTGCAATACTTCAGGCATTTGACTTTCTGATGATAGGTTTATTACAAAAATACATACTATAAAAATGTATAGCTGCATACTAGCTGCACCTCGTGTACTTCAATTATTACAAATGAAACTACTTTTGTAACAAAAGTATCATGAGTGTAAATTCCCATACTGTAACAGGCATCTAGCTTTTTAAAAGTATATTATATGTATTGCATTCATTCCCACTTGGTTATATTATGGATATTAAATTCAGCTCCCCTTCCTTTTTCTTTTTCTTTTTTTTTTTTTTTTTAATTTTTTTTTTAAGTGTTCATGTTTTAACTGAAAATGGTTAGTTATAGCACATTTTTTCAAAGCATATGGAAATAAGAATAAAAGCATTGTTCAGTTTTTCACAATCTATTGTTAATTTTGGTAGGTTATACTTTGGTTAAACACCTAACAAGCTCAAGCTAACAATTATGATCATTTAGCAGAAATGACTATGTGACATTGCCACAGAAACTGCTGAAAATAGGAAAGCAAATGAAACAGAAGACATTTCAACTATGGAGGAACAGAAACAAAAGACAGAGACTCTAAAAACAGAATTTCTGGAGCTGTAGGAAGAAATACATCCTAGAATATGTCTTTTACCTCAGTACATAATTTGGTTTTGGTTTATTGCATCTGCAAATACTGGATATGTATTTGTTTACAAATATAGTTCCTTAGGAGACAGATAATGTGATTATTATCAATCTATTACTGTCATATTGCCCAGGAGAACAAAAGATTATGATAGAACTCCTTTTTATTATACTGACAGTGGGTCTGATAGATGACACTATTTCCTTTCTGGCTACATGTACTATGGTCCAGTACCTATGGAGGGGGCTCTGCCCACAGGACTACAGTGGAGTGTGTTAGAAATCTGCTTTGGCTAGACTTAGCTCATGGAATTGGGTATTAGTAAATGCTCCATCAGTGGAACCTGTTAAACCCATCCTGCACTGAGAGGAATAGCATGATTCATTTCTTCATTCCGTGATCTTTTTATCAGAAATATCAGATTCAGTAAGTTATCAGTATGGACTTGAATTTTATCTGAAGGATAAAGTAAAAAATATGGAACTTTTCTCCTATATTCCTCAGTCATTTTATCATTTATAAAATAATAAGGCCATATCCTTTGGTACATCCTCTTATTTTTTCTTGGAGGTAAACTAAACTGATGCTATGAAAGGAAATATGACATGAAAGGAAACAACTCTAACCCAGAAAAAAGAAGAGGTTTTGTGGCTAGAACTCCAAAACTCCTATATCTATGGTCAGCCCCAGAACAAACCTCTTTGCTGACCTTGGCCTTGCTCGGTAACACTTATAAGAAGATAAAGGTTACATCTACACGATTCTTTGGTTCAGATCACCCGTTACAGTGAGCTTGCATCTACATTTTCCTGGGGTTCAGCTCCATCAGTAAAGGATTAACTATGTCCAAAGTGTACTGCAGCTCACACTGTGCTGTGCTTGGCCTTAATCGCTCTGGCTGCAGTTGCTGCTCCAATATCCATCCTGAAAAAAAGGGGGTTGTTTTTGCTGTTCAAAACACACAAAATCAGGACCTTAACATAACCTGCCAGAAAGGTGGGTTTTTAACATGATGCCAGGAAACTATGTTGTGTGCTGTGGGTATAGCATGTGATATATGAAGACATTTTAGGGTGCAAGGATTGCCAAGAGAGTGTGGGGAGACCGTGTAAACAAAGATCCCAAGGTCTAACAAACATCTGAAAATGAGTTGTCCATGTAGTGAGCTACCCACTAAACCACATCCAGGTTTTATTTTAAAAGGAACTGGCTGGTGTACTCCAGAAGAAAGTCTGCAAGTAAACTACCAGGTACGCATTGTGGATGATCAGAAAATGCAGTGTAAAGAGTCACTGAGAGCTGATTTGAAGAGGAGTGTAGGCAATACTCTGATACTTCTTGGCTTTACACTGCAAGTGGTCAACACACTGAGTCTTTGGGAAGAGTGAGGATCATGGATGAAAATGTGTCCCTCCTTCAAGGTTTGAGTAAGGAGCCTGGAGCCTGCAATCAATGAGGATTCCCCTTTTTTCCCTTCCAGACCATTTTTAACTACTAATGTCTCCTTGCATGACCTTCTTACATGCTTGCAGAGGACAGCAGAAACAGCTGGAAAAACTCTGGACACCGCTTTTCCCCCACTGCTTGTTACCACTCCTTTGCCACAAGAACCAAATAAGATTTGTGAGAGCACCGCTGCTACTTCACTGCCGCAGCCATTGCCTGAGTGGGGAGCATGCTGGGGCTGAGGTGGACTGTTCACTGAGCAGTAACAGCAAGCAGGAGTAGAGACCATGCTGAGTGGTCACAGCTATCCTTTTGCTGAACATCACCATTTGACTTGTCTCCCCCTTCACAACAATAGCCAAAGATTAGTGCTGCAGCACCAGCATTCCTCTTGTATCCCTTTTCGGTGGCCTGTGAAAAGGTAGTATTATAGCACATCCCATCAGCGTGTGGTAAAATACAACCGATTAATGTTTTAAGTACTTTTTATGTCTTTGGATGGACATTAATTTTAATACTATTCTTTGTGCAAATGGACCTTCCAATGCAAAGAAACAGCAGAAGGAATGAAACTTAAAGATGTGAAATTTAAATAAACAAGCCATGTGTCATACCCCAAGGGTTGTTGGCTCAGTGCTAGGAGTGTCTTCCAAGATGATTAAATGCCAAGCTTTAAATCTGGCCTCCCACTCTGCCACCCTCAAACTCAGTATGAATTTTGTCACTGAGTTCCAGAGGGAGTAAATTTACCACCAAACTTTCTGAATCACCTTTGTATTCCTTGTATTTTCAGGTTGCCTGGGAACCTGTTGAACTCCTGGCATCAATTAGAGAAAGTTTAAAGCTACTCTAATTCATATTCTGGCTGCGAGTGTCCCTTACGAGACATCCACCTGTCCAGAAGAGCCAGATAATTGACCATTCTGGGTCTGCCTGTAACCCCCAGAACACCTCCAAAGTGGGGAGTGTTTCCAAAGGCTGTTTTACCCTTTTATGACCTCTTTATATTGCCAGAGAAATGTAATTTGGATGAGTCCAGTGGAGAGTCAACTCTTCCATGTGCATATTAAACTGCTGAATGCAGAAATACACCACACTGTGGTCTGTAACGGATTTACCAGTCGCTCAGGCCTGATGAATGACTCCTCTCATTAAGCGGCATTACAGTGAAATTTCCTAGCTGTATAGCTAAAAGCAGACTTTACAACGTATGATGCCCAGTTACAGTAACTTACTGAACATATCTGTTTAAGACAGAGGAAAGGTGAGCGATTTGTATAGAAAGGAGCAACATCTGAGGAATAATTTCAAAAGGATGACTATAGCCATGTGTAGAGGTGGAAGGAGGCATAATGAAAGAAATTGACTTACATGGGCAGTTATAATGTGTTTCACACAATGAAGAAAAAGCTGAGTCAATGAACAATTTTGTATCACCGTTATTGCGAAATGATTACAGTCCCCTTTATCACAGCTGTACAATATGCTGACTGAACAGGAAAACACGCAGTACATGCAGTGTAGTGATTTCTACCACTGTGTAAGTAAATGTCAGACTTGTTCCAGGTATTCAGTGATTTTCTTAATGAAAACGTCAGCATAACACTGGCATTTTCCTCCTTTCATTTAATTCTTGCGCTCCCCTTTCATCCACTAGCTGACCTTTGCATGCACTTGGTAGCTCGCCCAAGGTGCTGTCACACCTTCGTTGCTCCTCTCTAATGATGGTCTTTCACTGCCAGATTTGAACAGGATACCTGGGAAGGAATTGCAGGGCCCTGTTCCCAGTACAGTACAGTGACAAAAATCTGAACGCTTCACTGCTTTATGTGATTTTTCATTTCTTTTCTGAAAACAACTGTTTACTAGAATTAACCTGTTCAAATACTATCCTGTTATAATAGGACTCAAGAGAAGGAGTCACTATAGGAAGCTATTGTACTAGCACCACGGAAACCCTAGTAACTGTTGAATGAGTCAGTTAATGTAGCTATGTCTTCTCCATACAAAAGGAAAGGGATGACACACAATTAGAATGATGGGAATTTTACATGAGACAATGACAAATAGAAGTAACCTGTGTTTTATAAAATAGGAACAATTGTATAAAATCAGGCCGTGTTTATAGTACCGCGTTGCAGAGAAAAGACTTAATAGTGTTGACCCTGCACTTACACTGAAAGATCAACACTTCATCTGGATATATATTCTTTCTAGTATAAGTACAAATAAATTGTGATTCAAGTTGCTGAAACAGAAAGAAAGATGAAAATCTCTTTTTTTTTAATACAGATCCTGATTGTGCACCATTTTTACTGCTGGTCTGAGGAGATTTGTCTCCATTGTGCTGCATTTAACAGCCTTTTGCATACGTTAGCCAACCACCGACCCCACAGCAGAGTCAGCAGGCAAGGGCAAGGTGTACAATAAATTCTGGAGTGACTTGAAGAGGGAAGTAGTGAAAGTGAGAGAATACGCAGTAGCAGATGGTTCAAAAGGGAACTAAATCCAAAGCTTCCTTCCTGAGCAGTGGCATTTTGAGGGTTTGTTCTTTCCTTCCAGGCTCTCTACAATTCTCAAAGACTAACTTTCCACCACAGAAGCTGTTGTTCCTGCCTTCTGAGCCCCTGGGAATGAACAGAACAGATGCAATTACATTTTCTACATCATCCTCCTATTGCTTTATGATATTCTTTTACTTTGCCTGTGGGTTAAGAAGGGAATGGGCTAACTGCAAGAACAAATAGTTCCTGGCTAGTGGATTTCACAAGTTTCAACAAAAGCCAGACCCATCTGGACTACACAAGTTCAATTAGCTTTGTTGATATCATCCTATGTCAATACCTTTATTTATCCCTAACAAAAATCATTTACTGCTTACAGAAACACAAGAAATTCCTGCTTCAGGCATAAAGCAGTCGAACTATAACTGCTACCAACAGTTAACTCTAAAAGAAAGGTGACCTATTTGGGGAAAGGAATGATCAGTTATTTAAATCCTTTTCTACATAGCATAAAAACCCCATATCTCATAAAAACAACTAGGTTACGAATTTGACAGATTTTCTGCTATGCCACAAGTCTCTTACTGTTAGTCAGGTCTCTACCTGAAATACCCATAATCAGTTTTTCTCATGAAAACGTGGATCAAAAGAAGTTGAAGAGAGTCATACAGCAAGGTGTTGAACATAATAAGTAGGCTAAAGTAATTAAAGCTTTAGCTAAATATTTTTCACTTTTATCAGTTCACTGCATGCTGAGAAAAATAACTTACAAAAGAAGGAAACGTATTTCACATGCCATAAGAGAATACTCATAGCCTGAAAAAAAGAGAAAGCAAAAGGATCAGAAGTCTGCAAATGATTATAGTGGGCTCCTCTCTGCCACGAGCACTGGCACTCAGGCACCACTGCAACACCGACAACTTCTTTAACCAACTTTAGACACTTGTGATTGAGATTTTTGGCCATGCACTCTATACAAAAGCATAATTGAATGACAAAGTTCTGCTGTAATAAATGACTCCTTGTAATGGTGAGTGCTAGAGAGCAGATTGCTTATTTCTAGGATTGAAACATATAGTACTCTTTCAAGGATAATCTGATCATAGATCACAAGAATTTTCAATGCCGCAAAGACTAAGCAGAGCCTTGGGATTTCACTGAGAAGAGGAACGTAACTAACCTAACATAATCTACTGATGAAGAATTAGAAATTCACTGCAAGCTGATACACTCAGTTATACAACCTTCTCTTGTCTCACCCCATCTTAACTAACTGCAACCTTTTTCCATAATGGGCCATAAAGCCTGTCTTTTCCCCTCCAGCAAAAGCCAACAGGTTTTACTTTGTAGGAAAGAAATCTGCACTGGCACTCTCAGACTATGAAAAGAAACCACTTCTTTCAACTAAACAAAATCAGTGCGCTAATACAAATTTCTTATGTCCTACACAGGAAAACATTCCTTATAAAACTGTATTAATGAGCATATGACCTGGAAAAGATGATCTGGTTGCAACACACCCTGCCCAACTCTCAGTTTTACACTAAGTGCTATTTTGTTAGATTGTGTGTATGCGTGTGTTTGGAGGGACAGACTGGGCTGTTGTGGTAGGGAATTTCACAGAGTGGAAACTTTTTACAGGAAATATTGCCCCTTTTTCTGTTGGCAAAACAGTTAATGGATGATGGATTTTGGTCAATGATACTGATTATACCAGATATGTTGATCTCTCTCTGGAGTGGTTACCAGTGTACGAGAAACATTCCACAACTTTATTGTTTTCTTACACACAGTGGCAACCAAGATAACACTTGGCTAAATAATACATGAGGAAAGGCAAAAGGTGCAAGTCCTAGAATCACTGGAAAAAAACAATTTGAGCCAGCTTTCTGGAAGCTACAGAATAGGAAAACGTATGAATAGTTGATTTTAAATAAGAGAACAAATAAGGAGAATAAAACCCTACTAGATATAGAGAAAAGCTGAATTCTTTTCACAACTGCTATCTCTATCCATAGAAAGTTCTCAAAGGAAAAAAGCATAAAGAGTTGAACACACAGTCTTTTTTTCTTCTCCCTGCAGAGTCTGGGAACACCATTCCATAATGAGCAATGGAAAAGCAGAAAGCTCAAATTATAAAACAGTGAGCATCACCATACAGGCCTGGATGGCCTTTTGTGTTCACCAGAACATGTGTTGTCATTAGATTAAATCTATGTCCCAGTTTGTTCAAGAAAAGCAACTCTGCTTCATACTTTCAGCAAGTGGATTTTTATTTTTTTTTCATTTGCACATTTACCAGAAAGAGTCTATAACCTTAGATTGACGGATGAGCTTTTTGAAACTACATACTTGGCATTGTCACCCATGTAAAGTATAACTGACAGTTTTTCAAGATCTAGTTGAGCATTATAAAACTTTTGTATAGGCAGACAGAAAGTTTTTAGTGCGATGTTACCCAGAAGGCTTCATAATAGTCACTCCATCCTCTGTCCTGAAAAGTACATAACTACTGCGATTACATTTTTAATTCAAACTTGCTTCTTCCCATCTGTTTGTTATCCTGTGTCACAGTTAATCAAGACTAGCTGTATGTGTTGTGCTATGGGAAAATGGAAAAAATAGTTGGGTTTTTTTTGTTTGGTTTTTTTTCATCCAATTCAAGCTACAAATAGTTCAGTTTTACATTCTTCTCCTCTTCTCTTCCCTGAACCTGTATAACTTTACATGATTTTACAGACTGAGACAGGGTAGAATTCAAAGAGTTTTAATGACTGAGAAATTGTTGAAATAGCTATTTTTACTGCAACACATTAATGAAGTATGGCTATGATTTTTTTTTTCACTACACTAATTGTTAATCTGACTAACAACTTGCTTGTTAATTCAAATAACTCATTCTGTTTTGTAATGCTTAGAGCCCCAAATTCTCTTTTTAAGATGTTCTAGAATTACCCACCAGCAATCCTATAAAGTTTCAAACATAAAGCTCATTACCATTTAAAATAGATAACCTTAGGTAGTTAGAAGAAGTGATTTATGACATAAGTCAAGTAATTTTAGCAAAGATTATGGAAAGAGAATTTTTAAGTACTATAATTTTCATGAAAATTCCCCATGTTTGAAGGCGATACTGTACATGACTGAGATCTGCTCTTCATACAATCTTCTCCACTTGCTTAAGAGGTTGTGCTTCATTCATTTATGATAATAGGCCACTTTATATAAAGAGTCTTATTATTCTGAGTGAGTAATTTTGAAGGAGAGCATCTCCAATGACCTAGCAAACCATGAGTTCAGAATTTGAGAATTAGAGAGGACAATTTATTTGAAAATATTTCTTAACCAAAAGAAAAGTCTTAAGCACTACTTTTAGAACTTTCTTGATTAGTAAGTTCTCAGCTTCATGGCTAACTCTAAAGGCCAAACAGCCTGACTGACAACTCATATGCTTAATGTTAAAATAGCACTGAAGTGCTTTAAACCAGGATCTAAATATTTCATACGGATATGATCAGAAGCATGTATTCATCTTGGACAGGGAATCACATTACATTTACATACCTCCTTGTCTTTGAGTATGTCGTCTGAAGTTCAGAGTCTTAAAATACCACATTGATTTCAAATTAATACCTCTAGCTGCAATAATATGCTATTTGAAAATATTTAATTGACCTCTGAAAACTCCATGGGATACCAAAGCAATTTTTAGTCCAGTTTGACCAAACTGAATTTAAAAAAACCCTTTGTAACAGTGATGGAACAAGCCCTAAAAGTACTGAAACTAGAAGACTTGATAGCATAACCTTTACTGCAAGAAAATTAAGCACCAGGGTGTATCCGCACTGCCTCTGCAGAGACAATACTTTCATTCCAGTCCTATGACTTATCCTGAACACAGTCAATGAATTTGTCGCCTTGGAAGCACATAACGGCAATAAGCAACACTGGCACACTACTGCAAGTTTTCAAAGCTAATTGAATCAGCATATAAAAATGTTTTCCCTGTGTAATAAATCTCATTATAATCAACCTCTCTATGGCAGACACTTCTCTATGATATGCAAATTTCAATTATTTATTTAGGATATATTTAGCATTTCCATGTGACTCCCTTTTCTATTTAAAAAATTTGAGAGTTGCATTAAATGCCCAGCTCTCCTTTGGAAGCTGTTATTAGAAACAATGTATGCCAACATAATAAAAGAGCTTTTCAAATATTTGGACTACAAATATAATTTAGAAAAGGTGAAGAAAGTGTTTCACTCAAACTTTATTTTAGGAGCTTCTTGGTCCAATCTATTGTGCTGACTTCTTTGCAACATGGAACATGGAAGGAGATCAAGGTTTTTACAGATATTGTAACTATTTTTCCCCAACAGGAGAGAATAAACTTCACTACATAATGATCATATATTTTCATATTAAAGTTCATTTCAGTCTCAAAGAGCTCATGCTGGGTTTCCAAGGATTTAAAAAAAAAAATAAAAAATTACAGCAACATCTACCGAGGGAGAAATACTGATCACTGACAAAAATATACTAGTGATACACTGAATCTCTGTCTCAACCAGAGCTGTTAAACATTCTGGAGAATAACTAGGTGTGGTATGGCTCTTTTGAAATCCTAGCGTACTCAAAAAATTACTTTATTCAAGAAAAACAAAGAAGTCCTTTACTTGAGAAAGTACTAAAATAATGACCCTGAGTAGGGAAAACCCAAGCAGGCAGCATATCTTGTTCATATCAGTTCATGTCTCCTGGCCACAACATATCCCATCATTCTGCTCTGCTGGGGACAAGGAGAAGGGGAAGTATCAGAAAACAGATACCATCTAGTGGAATTCTTTCACAGTGTACTGAGTTTCTTATTGTTTCTTGTAAGACATAAATAACATGGAAAAAAAAAATTCATATATAAATGACACACTGAGATTAAAAGTTAAAGAGATGTGAAGTTATTTTTATTCCCTGAGTAGCAAATGCTTCTCCTACATCATAGTTACTGTGAACACAGAACAATAAGATCAGACCAGAACTTGTCCCATGGATAATTACAATTGAATTTGTATTAAGCATCTTCTCTGTTGTGATGCTAATTATGTAATCTGCAATAAGCACTAGGAACTAAAGCACTTTCATGATGATGGCCATCTCTCAGGATGGCAAAATTCAACCTAGAAATATCTATTCTTCTTCCTTTTTATTGTTTGTCTAGAAAATTGTATAGCATAATACATTACTTCAACATAGATTAGACTCTCACTACCAATGATTTCCAAAGAAGCATTAACATTTAATAAATACTTCATGCTTGTTTGCTTTTTGGGATTCACATGGAAAAGTTAAATTCATATGAAAGAAGTAACTGAAATATATGTATCACAGGGTCAAAGAACTGACCAGTAATACATATGATATCAGCAGCAGAAAAACAAGGATTCATAATTAAAGTGTATTAAATTGTATGTCTCATCAAAACAAGGCAGTTATCAGAGGGGTCAGGCATTAAAAACACTTATACACAAAGCTTGTATATATTGTCTGTTGGATAAAGCATCTCCAAGTATCAGAGGAACTTTTGATCATAGACACTCAAATGATAAATCCTAAACTGATAGAAGGATACATCATTAAAAAAAATAGTACTTTAAAGTCCCTAAATAAACCTCAGCTAAGAATTGTCTGATGCTAGATTCAGATATCAGTGTGTGAATGAACTAAGGTTGCACCCATTCCAGATAAATTCCCATACTAGATATTTCTCTTTTTTTTCTGGCCTCCTGAATATTTAATTACTCTGGGCAAACCAGAACAAATTCCAAAGGAGAGACAGAGGCAAGGTAATTGTAGAAAACCCATAGGACAAATACAGGAGATACATAGAGGATATAGATTTAAATCTCCTCTGATCCCACCTCTCTGGCTATGCTTCATGTGACAAGCATAGGTTAAATAGGTAATTGCAGAAAAGGAAAGAACCTGGTAAGAATATAAAACAGCTTCTGAAGTTGCCTACATATATCCTTATCTTCAGCATTTCCTATTAACTGGATGTAATTGCTCTGTGTTCTCTGGATCCCATTCTGATGTACCTAACTCTTCCTCGTATGAGGGAACAAAGAACAGTTGTAGATTTTTTGACATAATGGTTGGTTTCGAGCGTAGTTACTACCATGTTTAACGTCATGCTGCTCAAATGCCTTCTGATATGGGCCTGGGTGTGCCCCTTGGCAATACACACACTATCAAACAGGATCTGCATTTCAGTGGCGCTTGTTATGACACTGAGACTCTTCTCTGGATCTAGCTCTAACAAACTATTTCCAGGAAAACAAAAATGTTCAAATCTAACCACTATGTTCTGTAAGAGTGGTGATGAGTATGTAGTGTTAGCAGGTATGTCTTAATGGTTGTAAGCTAAGAGGAATTTCTGACTGCTTCTGGCAATGCTGGCTGGGCTCTTAACTACTGTGAAAAGTCTTGTAAACTATTTCCAAATATAATCCCTGTATTCAATTTGGCAAAGACAACACCACACTCAGTATTCTGGTTTAGGCTTGTGATATCTCTTTCCCTGCAGATCAAAGTGTTGTCTATGATTTTTTGCCCTTGTAGGTTATGTCTTATTGTTCAACTCTGAGGTCTGCCTGCTCCCTTTCCAAACTAATAAAATAAAAAGTGCTCTGGAAAGCATGACTCCTATGAAGAAGACATACTCTGACTTTAAGAGAGAAAAAATGTCTGCATGAGGATGATAAATGACTGACTATAATTAATTAATCAATTATTTGGTTTTACAATAAAACCCAGTATTGGAAGTAGAGGCCTTAAATGCATCATGACCCATGGTTTTATCTGATAAATTATGCTCCATCAAAATCCACAGTCAGCAGTTATTTATTGCACAAAGTTCCAAATTGGATCTTCTACTTCTGAATTAATTTGGATCTTAAGTATTTTGCATTTGTATTGCTACCCAAAAGTGTTCTTGTAAAAATCATGTTTTAAAAAGGGATATACAATATTTACAGTAGGAACATGCTTGACTTTCTATGATATTAAAAAAGCTTAGCGAAAGGGAACAATGCTCATCATCTAAATGTCTGGTCTAGAAAAATTACTCCTGGGGTAATTTTAGGATGCTGCTCTCCCTGCATTCAATTTATGTTCTGCATCTACAATAAAGGGCAAATGTCTCTGCAGTTCCCTGCTGAAATCAGTGTTGGGCTTGTACTGACTTCTCAGTCTCACAGCTTGGAAGAAGGCCATTACAAAGAAGCACAGAAAAGGGAAATGAGCCACCGCAGAGAAAGTCAAGAGTGAAGATATACTTCAAATCAATTTTGGCATGAAGTTGAACTCTTGTTATGTCTGGGAGGAAGGGATTTTAACAGATAGGAGAGAATAACCTTAGGGCTACTATTCTCCTAATCACACAGATTTGGATTTTTTCTACTTTGCTGAAAAGACCAAACTGTTATAGATTTTTAAAAAATATTTGTTTTAAGGGTGCTAAATGTCTAACAAAACCTCAGAAGAGTGGCTCTGTCTTGGAAAAAGACATTATTTGCCCTATGAAACATGTTAAACAGATTTTTTAAAGTGGGACTTTGTTATTCTGTTATGTTGTCATGTTCTTATGGAAGCACTTTCCCAAAGATGATGGAGAAAGAGACAAAAGAAGTGTCAGTCTGATGAAGTATTAGAAAAAACTCTGAAATCGTATTTGACAACATATCAAATAAAGGGCATAATTCAATAAGGGATAACAATTTAAACATTCAGTGGTCTTTTATAGACTTCACAATCTTTAAACCCACTAAAATATGCATTTATAAATGCTATCCTAACGCACAGACCACAAATTAAGGAATAAGATTTCAGAATAGCTGAAAAATCATGAGGATTGCTCATAACCACTCCAAGATTTTTCCACAACTAACTGAAATATGTCATAAGTTTCACAAAAACACAGTTCCAAATACTTACCATAAACCTATCACTACAGTTATACACATCAGCATCTTCGAGTTCAGCCTGCAGCAGTAAACAAATATAGTTGGAAACAAGAGAAAGCGATGTTTGTTGCTACAAATTCTTGGATTATATATCATCGTCTATAGTGCAGTTTAGAGCAGCTCCATGTTCAGTTATGTATTTGGGGTTTGTTATCATTCGGGTAAGCATGACCAGATAAGATCTTAACTACTATATTCCAAACATACACGTTAGTTTACATTGCGTTCAGTGCTGTATTGATTCCTATCTCTTTTCTGGGATATTTCACTAACAAAATGGTCACAACAAATGTACACAAAGCCAATAAGCCTACAGATATTCAGACATTAACACCACCCGCCACCACCCCCAAAAAAGTCTTTTTTCACAAACTGAAATTTGTGTGGGGTAGGTTGTGGCTTAGATACGTTGCCAAAAGAATTTTCATCGAATTGCCACTTAATCACATTGCAACATTCTCAAATTCTGTTCATCTTTTTTTTAGAGACAGATAATAAACATTTATGTGATCAAAATAAATAATACAGGACCACTGAAACATCTCAAAGGCTTTGCTGCTCAGAATGACATCAGCTCCTGCCAAGGAAGCACACGCAGCTCTAGCCACGCTTCAGCTTTCAGCCACTTATTTTTGAAATAATGAAAATGCCTTCCTTCTGAGTACACAGCCTTTCTTCCTCTCTTACGTCAGAGACTACAAGCCATAGAGGGTAAAAGATGTATGAGACTGTTCAAACTGAGAGTGCCAGCAACTTGGTATATTTCTTTTTTGAGTATTTAATATCTTTCCTGACTGTGGTGGATTTAGTGCTCTTGAAAGTTAACACTGGAATATTTGGACCACCACTGTGCGAGGGACAGTGACTGCTGAGACAGGACAGAGAGCCAGATTTTTGCTTGTCTTGCTTTTAAACATATTGTTAAAGAGATAGGGTAAATATTTTTTTAAAGAACTCTACACATCAGGCAGTGCCACTGTGAATCACACATTGCTGCTTACTAGACATGTCTCTCTAACTGCAGCTGCTCACATTCTTTTGTGTATGCTTACAGCTTGCAGACTGAAAGTCCTAAAATGAAGAGGGGAAAAAAAAAAAAAAAAAAAAAAAAAACTGCTTAAAGCTTCTGTAGGGGTTATCTAACTAAACCTGAGGGATTAATACATGACTCCGCTCCTAGAGAACCTATCACCGAAGGCATTAACTAGGAGTTTGTAACACAAGTAAAAGCATTCACCACTTCTACTTCAGCAGCCTTTAAAATTGCAGCCAAGCACCATTAGAGTGCATACTGACATCAGATCAGCCCTTTCTAAAGATCTATACAGAACTGCATTGTTTCCTGCAAATCAGCAGTTTTAGGCCAAATTCTATGAATCCCAGTGACCTTGTCTTTCATCAAGTAAAATGTGAAGCACTGGTGAACTGAATGCCGACTAAACCAAGCTGAATAATAGTTTAAGCATTCCATGCTGGGATACGCAAAAGAACGGGCTATTCTGTATAAGTACAAGCAGCCATGTAGTAGATTAGATTGTCTGTACCAGCATCTCTGAAATTCAATCCTTTCTTATATCATTTCAAAGGCAGATGGACAATGTTTTGCCAAGTTTGCAATTTGGTGGTGATGGAATTGCCTCGTGAATGTGATGGAAGTTAGATGACTACTTAGAATTTCATATATTTGTGAGAGAACAGGGGAAGAATTATCTGAGGTCTTCTAAACTGCAAGAAAAGAGAGGAAATTGGCTACATGCTGAAGCATCGGCAAAAGGACAAGCTGAATCTGTTTATAAGAATGCTGGCAAAAGATTAAGTGCCTTACAATTTCAAATCAAAAGACTGCTGGTGGAGAAAAGCTGGAAAGAAAAAAGAGAAATCTGCAAATACAGTTATACAGTGCTTCTGATATGAGATAGGAAATAGCAACAGAGAAATTAAGAGAGGGAGAGGAATATAAAGAATTTTATACAGGTAAGTATTTATGAGCTCAAACTTAAGAAAAGCTAGGAGATACTTGGGAAAAAAATAAATATGGTAAGTACATCTGGAAGAATCACCTCACATAAAAAAATAGTATAGACTATTTAGTTTTGTATGATAGCAAGGATATTTAAATACTTAGTAGTTCTATTCTGTTTGATGTGTTCGTTAGAATACATGCAGTATAAGCTGTGCAAACTGCTCGCAGTTCACTTTGACATAGTACACTTCAGTTTTCTGTGTTCTATTTAAAAGGGAGGTCTCATAGCTCATTTCCCTACACTTTTTTTTTTTTCCTTTTTGTAGACCATATCTATGCAAAATATAGCAATATTGGTAGATCATAACATACAGCTAAAATGTACTCCTATCTATATAATAATACAAAAAAATTGTTACTCATGATATGGTATACTGGGTACTCTTCTATAACAAAGACAATAAAGGAAGGACATTCCCAGCCGTCTCCTTGTTTGGAATATCGACATCCCTACAGTTACTACACATTAATAAGAGAACACAATAACGGCAAATCTGTTCTGAAGTAAGGGATGAAAGGAAAAGCCTTAAAGGCTGTCCGTAAAAGGACTCAAACTTCTAAAATAGGCCTGACTTTGAATATCTGACTTCAACTACGTGATCCAAACAACTTCTGTTCATTGCCTCCCTGAACAAAAAGGCTTTGCAAACACTGAATGTCTGGTTTTGATCTGAAACTTTATTTCTGCATTTACTTGTCCCAATTTTGCCCTGTTTAAGTCCCAGCAGAATAATACAAATGGACAGGACAGTGTTTAGATCTTTAGCTCTTATTCCTGTGTGTGCTCAGGGCATGCTCATAGACCTGTTTATAGCATGCTTAACCCACTGATAATTCTCTTTAGAAGGCAGTCGTAGTGGTTTAGTTGACACATCGCGTACAATAGCTTCATGCAGAAACATATATGTTCAGATACAACTGAGCCTAATCATACGGAATTCAACACCTAGCTTCCCTCTGCCTTAGCCAGAAAAGAAGGCAGTCTGGATCAGAGCAGCATAGATGAGCACAGGAAAGCCATGATTCAGTCTGTCCTGCAATATCTGGACCTGAGTACTTTCATCACCCTCAGGAGGCAGAAAGATCACCGTCTGGCGATTCAAGAAAGATCCGTGACATATTTTTAGAACATATTTCAATGCTCTCCATTTGCTTTCATCACAAACTTTTGTCTTTCCTCTGTGCTACTTACTTTCATTTTCCTTATCACAAAACCGGAACAATAACTTCAGATTTCACTAGTGTTTGTTCTTATTCCGTCTTTTAATCTTTGCCTTACTTTCACATCCTCTCACGTCACAGCAGAAGTATGCTTCTCCCCCTCCCCCCTTGCCTCCAACTGCCATTTCTCCTCTCTCTTTAATCTCTTTACGCTCAGAAACAGCACTTCGTACCCTGCCTTGAACTGTCAGCTCTCTTTAATACAACTAAGTTCCTCTTGAAATCAGTCTCCTTTTGGCTTCTCTGACTGCACACTATTATCATCTTTTCACCATGTTTCTTCCACAGACCCCTCCAGATTTTATCTGGTGGGAACTCCAAAATACTTTGTTTTTTTGTCTCTTCCTCTCTTTTAAATTATCCTAGGGTACTCTTACCTTCAAAATTAAATTTAAATGCTATCTTAAAGCAACTCACAGTCCTATCTCACCATCCCAGACCCATCGCCTCCTCGTCTCTTTGACATCTGTTTATGAGTGATTAGCTATCAACTTTTCAAGTTCAACAGAATTAGAACAGGCATTTGATATTTACTTGCAACATCTTCCCACTATTTTCTTAATCACTCAGGATAACTTTCTCATTCTATCACACAAGTGACAATCCAAAGATACAGGGTTTTTTTACTTTACCTTTCACTAGCTTGTCTAAATCTAGGAGCCAATTTTGCAAATTCTTCTACTAGGTACCTCCTAGGTATACTCTTCATCCTCACAACAAACCCTCTTTTTTCTAGCTCTGATCAACCAGTACTTCACTATCATATATATTTAGAAATACAATACATATTCTGTCTTCTAGCTCTGATCAACCAGTACTTCACTATCATATATATTTAGAAATACAATACATATTCTGTCTCCCCTCACTTATTCAAAATGCTGCTGCAGACTGCTCTTCTACGACAAAGTTTTGTCCATATCACCCCTCTCTTTTCATTTTTCTACTACTACAATATATTTGTCTTTATTAATAATTTTCAATACATCATAGCTCCATCCTAGTAAGTTCCATTAATTCAGCAGCAGGAACTCCAAATGGCTCCTCAGTTCAGTCTCTATAAGTTAACTGCTCTACCTCTCACATGATAGAGTGAAAATATTTCCCCATCTTTCTCCCTTCCATTCATAAAAAAATTCCATTATTGTGAAGCCTCAAAAAACTTTAAGACAGTGATGCTTATAAAACTCTATGACGACAAAAGATCATGACTGCTTTTCCTGTGCTCTGTGCTTTTTTGCTTTTTTTCTGGTATCGCATTTTACCCTTAGAACAGCTGGGCAGGGATCATCTTTGGTGCATTTACATAGGGCACAACCAACTGCATAACCACTACTATTGCCACATTTATAATGCCGTTTAGGGATGTTCTCATGTGGGCCACCTGGTTGTAACCTCCTTGTTTGTAACTAACTACAAGCCCTTGAGAGCATGTCCAAGAGCCAAGGCTGTTTCTGAGATGTTTCATGGGAAGGAGAGAGGGAAACAGTTGCAAAAGAGATAGAGAGCTTCACAAAGAATATAGTCTGGAGAACTCACACAAGTTGGACAGAACAAAAATTAAAAAGTCAAGGGAGAAATCTTTTCCTTTTGCCAAGAGAAAAACAGGCCTCACAAAAGAGCTTCTAGCAAGAAGCCACTTCTCTTTGCTCTTTTCTGTCCCAGCCTTGCAAACCTGAGCGGCTCTGAAAGCAGAGGTCACATTCATACTCACAGGTTGAAAATCGGGCAGAACCTTCCATAGTATAGATTGAGTTCTCCACTATAACCAGACAGCCAGGAGACAGATGAGGAGCTAACAAACTTTACACATATGTTCTACACATATGTAGGTATGTAAATTAGTTTATTTTAACGGTTTTATTATAAGCTAATGTGCCTATCAATGCTGTTACTGAAACTGCAAGCAATTACAAAGTGTGTTCAATTCTCTTCCATGTATATTTGTAGGATTCTTTTCAGCTGGATCTACAACATTAGTATTACCTCTTGGGTTGCTGTCTGTTTTGAACTAAAAGCTTAAGGTATTTTTTAATATTCTTCATGAAAAAGTATTTGCAGCAAAATGGTACATGGAAAAATACTAGAAGTATCTCATGTAGAAAGCAAGTATGTTTATCCTGAATTACCTGATTTCTGTCTTTTGTGATTCTGCATATTTAGCATCATTTTGTTTAGGATTAGAGACCAGCAGAAATGAATGATAAAGACTTATAAGTATACTTAATCCTATTTTATACTAAAGTCTTTATTGAATTATGTATTTTAAGTTACACTCACAAGAAGTGCAGAGAAAGGCACACTGAACTGGTCTCATATAGCAGTTAAAAGCCTTCTTCAAATGCTAATCATTTATAATTAGTCTACTTCAATTAGTGATGAAACCACAAATTGCCCTCTCCAAGAAAAGAGAATATATTCCATGCGCTGATTAAAAGGGAACAGTGATCTTCAAATTGTGAAGCGAATGATTGATGTGAAGCAAAACTCTCTCACAATTTTGTTCTTTTAACTCTTTGACAAACTGATCAACAAAGGCAAGTTTCCCAAAAGTCTCAAAAGCATTATTACCAATTCACATAAAGAAAAGCACATCTGTGTTCATACGTTCACAGTTTAAATACATTTTTACTTTAGTGTTATTTTATGCCATTTACTAAGCAGGTGTTATCTTCCCTCCTTCTCTCTTCAGGAATCAGATCTTAATTGGCTACTTTCTAACGTGCAATAAAATCAAAAAGCAACTTACTGGTTGGCAACTGGTTGTTCGGCAGTAGTCCCAAAAAAGCTTTGGGCAGGAATAAAGGCGTCTTGTTGATTCAGTACAACCTCGGTCACTAAAGATTACACAATTTATGAGAAAATACCTAAGCTGAATTTTGATGCAAGACTTTTTCCACTTACTCAATGTCAGTATTCTAAATTA
Source organism: Athene cunicularia (assembly GCF_003259725.1). Lineage (NCBI taxonomy): Eukaryota > Metazoa > Chordata > Aves > Strigiformes > Strigidae > Athene > Athene cunicularia. Next base: position 36,797,999 of record NW_020799099.1, read on the forward strand.
CCAAGAAGAGCATTTACTGGAAGAGTAGTTTTGCTCAATCTTAATGTACGTGTTCTCCAGGCAATAGCATACTTCATGCTCAAGCATAGGCAAATAAACAGTATTGAATCAGCTATAATGAAATGGAGCAGAGACAAGGGAAAGAAAATTAGATAATTAATTCAAAAAGTAAGTTTCTGCTTTCTGCTGATACCCCAACCAGTGGATTACAGAAAATCAATGTTCTGCTCCTTATGTTCTGTTATTAGATGTTCTGCTTTCAGATGTTTGGAGGGATCTTGTATAACTGGAGTTTTGTTTGTTAGTTTTGGTGTCATTTCTATTTTATCAGAAGCGTGTGTGGGATATTAGGTGAAAATATACAGGACAATGTATCTGTTACATTTTAAAAATTAGAGAAAATACTCATCACTGATAGGAGTACGTATGTGACTGCTTAGGAGCAGTAAGGAATATATTAAAAAGATTGTAAACAGAAAAATGCAGACAAAATGAGATAAAACTTCTTCAACGACAAATCTGTCTCAACAAGAGCAGCTGACGTAGATAGAGTTTTTCTCTAATAAAATTAATGGAATTTAACAGAGATTTCCACTACTTAATTTTAGCTTTACACTTCCTTCACAAATTAAAGTCTGCATGTAATTCTTTCTGTAAGGACCCTCGGCATGGTCTCTGAAGACGGAGGTGGTATCTCCTTCCAGTCATTCTCCACAGGCATTGATTGCCCTTCATTTGGGAGGCAGATGAAGGCACAGAAGCACAGCTTGGAAGCTGATACAAACTGTAAATCATTCCAATATTATAACATAATTTGAAAAGATGTAGACATGTATATAATTGTAATCACTCCCCTCTATATGTAAACAGGGAAAGGGACATCTTCTCACATTAATCAGTGCTATAGCTGTATATTTATGTAATTTCCTGATGAAATACATAGATAACTTAGTAAAATAATTAGGAATAGGTTCATAAATCATTTACCAAGTATCTAGAATTCAAACGGTAAACCATGGTTTCTCTAAGAAAATTGTTAGTTTCTTCCTTAACTAACTACATCAGTAATATTATGGTGAGCTCACAGCAATTCTATAAATGTTCTATCAGATCTGAAGAATAATCATTATCCCAATAAGCATTGGTGTAAGTATCTCTTTGATTTCATACACTTAACCCTTTGTCTCAGTTCAGTTGACAAACTGATGGTTCTGTAAATATTATTTATTGTTTGTAAGAATGACAAAAAATGTTTCAAAGGATTTGTTGCTTGATTGCTAATGATCTTACGACCCTATTAAGATGTTTGGATCACTACTATCAGAACTAAGTAGTATTTTTCTTTGTTTCAAGGTTTCCAGACACACTACAACAATAGAATCTCTACAAAACACTGTGCACAACACATGTAAACTAGCTATATTGTAACTTACCCGTTTGGATTTTTTATACAGCATACTTTACAGAACCACTGTTTATTAAGGGATTATTCAGGAGATTAGTTAGGGATAAACTTTGGGTCAAGTGCCTTGGTTTTCTCACAAAGAATTAGCTTTAACTTCTACACCAGACATTAATTCTGGTTTTTCTGAAGAAGGAAGTTTAGGAATTTATGCTATTAGGAAAATGCAACAGTATGTGTTACTGTATTACCTCCTCCACTTTTTGAAACACAACTGTGAAATAAAGAACTGAAGATATAATCTATTTAAAGAGAAAATCTATATTGTTCTAAGACTTGCCTTCTCTCTGGCCTCGTGATGTGAAAATTGTTTTATTTGACAGAAAATGTAGCATTATCATCACACTATTGATGGACTTTCAGAGTCATCAATATTACTAATTCTGAAATGAAAAATAATTTCCCAGAAGTCATTCAATTCACCACTTATAATGTACAAAGGACTGAAGAAAAACAGGAAAAATCGCTTTGCAAAATAAGCATTTATCATAAAAATTAAATATTGTCTTTAATGGAGGGACTTTTCATATAGTAAAAGCTCTCACAGCACCAGCTTCAAGAATCCACATCTTGTTTCAAGATATAAGGAAAATGAACTGTGCACATATGAAATACTTAGCAGACATTAGATTTGTATGTTCTGTGAACACCCCCCAGGAAAGAGACATAATCGAAAGAATTAGTGAAAATACATGGGTAAAATAGCAATCTGGTTGCCTGGGAAGTCAATGAGAAACTCAGAGCAGCTTTACAGATGATCAAAGTTGTATTCAGTAAGCGATGGTGCTCCTCTAGCAAGAAATGAAGATGCGTTTCAACCATATACAACATAATCATAATTTATGGAGAACTTTATGAATTCTTTTTGTGGCAAAACATCCACAAACATACCACAATGCAGTTGAAAAGTTTTTCTTCATATCTGAGCCAGAGAGAATTAGACACCTAAGGAAATCATATGAATGCAATACAATATTGGATTTTTGTAGAGGGCAGAATGCATAACCAGAAAGACAATTATTATTTAGTTAGGAATGATACCCTAGAAGTACAGCTAAGAGTAGAAGAATGAAAAAAAAAAAAAAAAAAAAGAAAAAAGTGAAAACGTAGAGGAGACATTTTATCTGAAAATGAGTCTTCTGGGTTATGGAAAAATCTTCGATGGAAATCACAATTCTTGGAATTTAGACAAAGGACCCTAAAATGCAATATAGGAAACACTGATGTATTAGCAGAATGGGAGCTGGAAGAGCTCTTAGGATTTCTCCACTTCTTTTGTAAGTCTTTACTCTTACCACTGACAGCATTAAGTATTTCCAATATTTTTGTCACCATTTCTATAGTAGTAAAACTAAGTTAATTCCATATTTTAAGTGAAAGAACTCTCAGTTTCTGAGGGAACATCTTGCAATGAGCTAACAGATATAATAAAGGTGAGACTATTACTATTTAGTGAAACATCTACATAAAAGCTATCTATACAGTGTCCCTTTATGCACAGTAGAGATAAGCATTCCTGGAGCACATATCATTTTATATAGCCAACAGCTTATTTATGAGCTAGCTCCTAAGAGGTCAATAGAACATCTTGCAGACAGAGATGATAAACACTGAGTAAAAGTTGTACAAACAAGTGTACAAATGATAAGGTTATTAGGATGTAATTAGACATCAGGATGTAATGAAGTTAAATGGGGCATGGGGGCAGGATGTTGTGGATTTTTTTGGAGTGGGGTGAACTGATGAAGTAGAACATCGTGACCAGCTCTCCTGAACTGTAAACCTGACAGGATCCTTCTGCCATCACACAAATGCATGCCATTATTTAGCAGCAGCACAGATCTACAGAGAAGTTCAGAGACTAGCATGCTCCTTTAAAAAGATGCAGGAGCTGTCTTAAAGAACTGTGCTTCTCAGAAGAATGTACTTTGTACTTCCTATTCTCTTGTTAATAGCCTGTGATTTGGAGCATACTTCTGCTTGGATATTTCCAGTTACTTCAGGAAGCAAACTTCCTAATTTGTCTCCTACGTGTTTTTCAGTTATACCCAGCTGTGTAACAGACTAGCAAGCAGACTCCACCATAAAGGAACTGTCTGTTCTTTGCATAAACTGGGATTGATGATTCCTAATAAACCTGTGTTTTGAATTGTACGCATTCAGATTCAAAAATGTACAGCCAAGACTTCTGACTGTGATCTCATCACACAACATTATGCTTGTGTTCTACTACTATGACATTTTATGTAGTTATGTCTTCTTGTCACAAGAAAAACTGAAAATGTAAAGTAAGCAAATAGAAGATATGGAGGGTTTATTCTTTTTTTTTTTTTTTTGCAGCACTCAAAACTCAACTCGCTCTGATTATCAGCCATGAATTTAAGTATAATACAGAACACATGAAGACAAATATGGCCTAAAGTCAATCTCTGCAACAGGTAGGGTCTTGATTTGACCCTCAGACCCTCAGATTGGCTGCTGCAATCTACTCTGAAAGTTGTATATTCTTAGGATAGGTTTTGTATCTCCAGATTCGCCAAGAATCAGGCTCTATCTCCTAGAATACTTTTTTTCATACCTTTTCATTATATGAGTTATTTTTTCACCTGCTGTTTTTCTGGTTATTTAGATTCTAAGGCATCAACAAAGGTCCTTTAAATTTAAAAAAAAAAAAAAAAAAAAAAAAAAATCTTTATGTAAATGTGCAATTTAAAAATGGGTTATCTATTTATGGCAAACAACAGGTAACTCCTCCCCACTACATATTTTAAGTCAGTATTATTAAACTTAAGATGCAACAAATGGAAGGATTTTCTCACTGAAAAAGCTAAACTCGTGGGCACTGTTCCAGGTTGTCTAGGATCTCTATATGACACTTACATCATACTGTCTTTTAGCCACCGATTTAAGGAACAAGGCCAAGCGAAATAAGATGGACAGCCCCAAATCTGGATGATTTGTAACTCTCAGAAGAGAGGTCCAGGGCTATAGACAACCAGACGCAACTTAGGGTAGGCTTCACGCAGCTCTAATTTCAGTCAGCAGTAGGGATCTCTCTGGACCCTGGCCAGTGTCAGGCTTGAGGCAGTGAAAAGCTTGTTTTGTTCTCAGTCCCTTTTGTTTTTTTGCCAATTTAGAGCTTGCACACACTACCAGACCTGTTTTTCTATTTATATTCCTGTTTAGACATATATCAGTAACTTTGCAGACCTTTCTGAGAACACATACTTCATGGCAGATACTTTGCCAATGCACAGACTGCAGGGAAGCAAAGCTCATCAGCACTCCCCACAGCCCTTCTCCCTCAAACATTCACACCACAGGCCTTCCAGAATAAGCAGCTGTCTTTCATTCCTATGAAAACTGAGTTGGAGAATGGATGGATAAGGGGAAGTGACACATTTCCGTCTTAAATTTTGGTCTCTTTCAGTCTAAAGGCCCCATGCAGTGGAGTACATACTCAGACCCGTAAAGCACAAATTGCTTGTGTACTGCTGTTTAGATGTAGTAGCAGAGATCCTGCTTCGTTACATGAACTATGAAAACATTCTACCTTTGAAATACTACAGTTTACAGCATTAGAAATACATTAGAAATACTAAAACAATAGCAAGCCCCACCGAAAGCAGAGAGCTTGTGTTTAAAGTACATTTTTTCCTCTTCTGATGGATAGATATTTATAATTTACTAACCCTGCAATGATAATGAGGATAACCTGACAAAGCAAAGTAAGCTCTCTGACTTTCCAGTTTAGTCCTCTGTTTGCTCAGGTAAAGTGAGCTCGTTTTCATTTTAAGTAAATATGTAACTCTATTCATAGGCTGATCAGCCCACGAAGTTTGATCTCTGGGAGCTTCTCAGTGGCCAGTATGTCAAGAGGGTCTCGGGGAGAATCATACACACAGCCCAGACATAAGAATAGGCTGTATCTGCAAAGTGTTGGGGGAACAGAGGGGCCCCTGGCAGCACCCATGGGCACGGGGGCCAGGCTGCACAGGCAGGCTGGGGGGGCCTCTTGGCTCCTCCCCAGGCACCGCTTTGCTCATCTCTCTGTTGCATGGTGTCACTCAGAGCACCAATTCCCCTGCATCTTTGAGGGAGACGATATGCTTGGCAAGACACGGTACTGCTTAAGGTGATAAATGCTGACTGGTTATTCTGGCACTGCCTGGTCACTCAATAATAATTGGTTTCTCAGGCTCTGCGACATAGTAATTCAGTCATTCTGCATCATTTTCTTAAAGCTGACTTGCTCTCTGGTGGCTTGGAGACATCTGAACATCCCTTTGGTGCCTACCATTATAACTCTTTATCTTTGATGCTCTCAGTGGAAAAGACCCACATCTCTTTCCTCTCCAAACCCACCAGATTTTTAGATAAGAAATAGCTAAACAAAGCCACTAAATGCAACACTTAAAGACTAAAAGGTGGGTTGTTTTAGGGTTGGCGTTTTTTTGGGGGGGAGGGGGGGAACGACACATGACACAACACAGATGACAGAGACACAGTTTCATCCTATGCCTGTATGCTATTATACAGGATAATCTGGCTTTTCACATAGATATATTAAAATCACTCTAAAAAAATAAATCACTGAATGTCTTGGTGTGCATCCCATTTTCTCTGTATTTTAAAAAGAAAATAAGCCCCTAGTCTTCTCTAGACAATACTTCTAAGATTTCCTTCTCACCATGTCCAAACAATCAACGTTCCTGTAATAATTACTGCCTTGATATTAACTAAACCTCCAAGGTATCTTTTCATGGAGTTTTCATAGCATGGGCTGATTTATTTAATTGATGAATAGCTTTGTACGTGCTTATTTTTAATCCTACCCATTTATCTTATGAATAATTGCTATGTTTGTAATTATTCCAAAGAAATAATACCAATATTTTTAATGATAATAATGAATGACATGGCTTTAGCAAGCTTTTTTAATGTTTGTAAAACAATACTCTGATTAGTCAGAAAGAAATATTTGCTCAGTTAATACATAAGAGCTTGATTTTTTTACTTGATCTCAAGTCAATACAATGAATTCAACACGCTGAGTTTCTCTTTGAAATTCATGACCAAATTTTTTTTTAATCACACTCATACTTTAAAATCTGCAGAATACCCTTGAAGATCTGTATGTTACTAGTTAAAGAATATGAAATGCTACGAAAAAGAACCCCTATAGCATTTTACCTGCTCTCTCCTCTTCTGGATCCAGCTGTTGTGTCATGTTGAGAATTTAAATTGGAAGGTCTTTGTGCCAGGGGAGGGTTTTTTTTCTATGTGGCAGAACAGCTTCACTGTCCATTACTAAGGTTCCTTGTGCTAATGCACTACAAAGAATGGTTATTATTTAATGAATACCTGTCGTCTCCAGGATGGTTCACTGAGGTTATCATTGTCGGTTACATTTTCTAAACTTATATTAAAAATTACAGGAATAACTATCTCCTTGTTCACTAAAGAGAAGATTTTACTGCTTAAGCAAAGAGCATGCATAAATACCATCCATAGTTGCAGTCTCAAGAGTTCTTAAAAATAGCAGAGAATCCATCTCTGGGTGCCTGGCCCTGAATCTTGGCCTGTGATCCAAAATTCATTTTTAGGCCCTTAAATAGGCAGAGGAGTTTATAAAAGCCCTCATTATCTAGTCACGTCACACAAGTCACTGGCTGCCAGTGAGATCCATCAGCCCCATGCCATTGGAGACAAGTCATTTCTCTTTTGCCAAGTTCACAGACTACAGAGGCTATTATTTTGATAATGGGCATTCAGGTGTTTCTATTTTAACATCTGAAGCTTTTCAGAAGACTTCTGAAGACTTTCAAGGAAATATTCAAACCATTCAATCTTAAATATGAAGAGGCCCCCCTATTGCCTGACATTCTCCCCATCTTTTCTCTTTTCTTTTGATTCTTACAGAAGAATTTAGAATGAGATTTGCATTTTCAAACTCTTTTTGACAAGTGATTTATTGATTTGAGACTGTAAAGCATGACTTTAATCAGTTAATTTTTGACCAGTCTGATCATTTGATTATTTTAGCTTAAACATTTTTTACATTCAATGCTTCTCAGAACATACCAAGAAAAAAAAAAAAAGTTTATTAATTTCAACAAACTTTTCGAAAACTTTTGCCAAGTTTTTAATTCATCTGCCTCACTATCCATATCCTCCTTCCCAGATTGCTGTAAACAGTTTGTTGATCATTAAGGAAATGGTTAACCCTGTAGCTGATACCTCTTTCATTAATCTCATAACAGAAGCTTTTCTGAACAAGCAATACACTTTATATCAGTTTTGCTTAAAAACAGTAAACAAGGAGGGAGCATATTTATTGTTAGAATTTTATCTCTCTGTTTCAAGCATGTGATGTACAACAAACTTTGAGAAAGAACTGAGGTGTTCTGAATATCACTGTGTACTGAAAACAGATAAAACCAGTGTGAAAGTTCTTTCACTCTGTGGAAAAGCATTAAGCGAATACTTCATTATGAAAAAGCACTGGAAATTTTGCCTCAAATTTTCAAAGATCTTGCATATTTGGGAGCTTTGCTTCCTTGGTTTCTGTTGTCTTGCTTTTCTTGCATACATATACACAAGCAGTGAACACTGAATGTGTTTAACTTAAACAGAATAGCAACTTCAAGTAAGTTATTTCTGTTTAAACATGATGAGATTTCAGATTATCGTGTCTATTAAATTCCACCTAAATTTTGCTTACTCTAAGCTTTGTATCTAACTGCACCCTCCCATAAAATCTCTCAGGTTGAAATACAACTATGTATTTTCTAGGTTATAAGAAATTCATCCTGCCTCTTCTGTTAAACAAGAAAAGGACTGAAAAGCCATAACTGTTAATCAGATTCATTGTACTGATAATCTCCTAAATTCCAATTTCAATGTAGTTTTTATTGGTTAAAAACTTACCCAAGCTCTACTCATGAATTATGTATTCAAGAACTGAGGACAGACAGTATCTTATAATTCATAATTACAAATCAATTCTTATAAAGAGTCTCTTTGTCTATCATTCAGGTATTCTCTCAGCAATGTAGTTTTGTGCAAGTTTTGTATCCCTAATATTAGTTTTTTTATTTCCTTGGGGACTGCAGATTGTTAATCAAAAATAATTCAAAATATTCTCACAACAAACTCATGTTGACACTGCTGTGGCACCATCCCCATAGATACACTGCCATGGATTTATTAAGCTAATCAGTGTCCTTATAATCATTGCAATAAAGGCTATATCCTCTTAACCTTGAGTGTTTTCACAGATTTCTAACAAGGCAGGTCTACAAAATTTAATATTGCACCTAGACACAGCACCCTGTATACAGAGGCAAAGGGTAGCAAAAAGAAGGATAAAAAAAGTCCTGCAGCACTACAGTCTGGAATTGCTGGAAGAATAATTTTCTGAACTTAACCCAATTTAGCCACTTAGTCAAATATGAAGTCAGACTCACTATGCTCTTTAGTCAGCTGGTCACAAGAGATTCCTGTTGTGAATTATCCCCTGGAGGAGCATCCCAGTCTCTGCAGGCTGCATCAAAAGCCTGAAAAAGACAAATATCCTAGCATAGGTGTTTAAACTCAAACCTAGAATAAGGTACTGTGAATGCTCTGACAAAATGGGAAAACAGAAAGCTCCAGAATCTCATAGTGTTAGAGTGGGAGCTCTACATGCTGGGCATCTCAACAGGTAAAAAGTAGTACAGAAGAGATCATCTTGATGATGGAGTCATCTTCTTCAAACATGTCAGATTTCACACCGCAGTCTGAGCTGCTTAGAGTTAGTCTGCCTCTTTCTCCAGAGAGTTTAAAATACTACAGCTCTGTAAAAATCTAGATCTATAACAGTTGTACTGTTCAAACAAGGAGTAAACATAGTAGTTCATGCTCAAAATCACAGTAGCTTGACGATTAACTAGAAAAACTGAATGGAAATTCCCATTATTTTTATATGCAATTTATTTTAGAACCCTAGTGACTGGATGTGTGGAGAGAAAATGAATGCAAGTTTGATGTTATTTTTATATTCTTATTTTATCATAATGACTGAAAGCATTCGACTGCTTCAAACTAGAAAGCACATCTCAAACTTCCAAATCTAGGAAAAGCAGCTAAACTGTGTCTGACAATGTTAGACACAAATCTATGACTTCTTTAAAAAAAGCTTTGAATATTAATGAACACTTTCGAAAAAAATGTTTAAAACTTTATTAAATGGTAACTCTAATAACAACATTAACAGATTTGTTTAAGTTCCCTGTAATGATAAGAAAGTAGTAATTCTACCCAAGGATTCAGGATACTTTTAAAAGAGAAGAAACAGAAACACTCTTCTGCCCTGAAAGTAAAGCTACTCTGATGCCACTCAGGATCAACGTATTCTTAGATAACAAAATACCAGCCAAGCATGAGATTTGCATCTTCACTTCAGATTTCTCACACATGAACTCCTTTCTGCCTTATCAATGCAGCTACCAAAAGGCTTAGCAAACATAGCCAGAGTAGAGTCTCTCACTGTAGTTCTGACTGAAAACTTAATTGTTCATGTCCATGTCTAGAAGCAAGTCATGCCTGCAGACTAGTGATAAATTTAACGGCAGAACAGGAAAAAAACTAGAGGATATATGCAAATAAAATATTAACCTACATCTGTAAGAGTTAATGTGCCAAATTATATTACACATATTATGCACATAACTTAATTTCATTTACACTTTAAATCAAATGGCCTGATCAAAAGGAGAAATACTCTACCTGCACTTCAAGCAATACGGGTCAGCTGAAACATGCTTAATGTTACTGTGTCCTCTGCAAATGTATTTCTGTCACTTAGATCAAAGGCGTGTATTTGCACCATTTTCCACGCCTGCTCTATAGATACAGATACGTTACTTTCATAAGAACCTGGTACTAATGCTATTGTAATTGCTCAGAAAATACTCAAATCACAGAATTTAATTCTGTGAGAGATTCTCTTTAATAAAATATTGCTGTTTTTTTTTTTTCTTATGACTATGTCATTATTTATTCTTTTCATGCAGTTTCTTTCAGAAGTTTCAGTGTTTGACAACAACAACAAAAAAATCAATTAAAAGCCCAAAGACAACACTGAAGTAACATGAAAAGAAATATAATAAAATTAAATGCCGAGTTCTAAATTATTCAAATTAAAAGTTTTTATAGGTGCCCACAGTAATAAAAATTAATAAAAAGCCTTCAAAGGAAGAAAAAAAGGCAGAAGGTTTGAAGACTGATATTTGTTTTAATATCTATAATTAGTTTAATAATTTGGCAATACTTTTGTCTCAAAGGATAATGGCAGTTCTCCATAGAAGTTACATGCACTTGCTCAAAACTCCATTTTTTCTTTTAACTATCTGTGCACCATTTTACAGATCCTTCATGCTGTATCTACTGAACACAGAAAAATTTTGTGCTTTCACGATGCCTTTGATCTATAAATCTCAAAGTAGCTTGAACAACCACAATGTTCTGCAAAATGAAAATTATTTTTACTTTATAACTGGGGAAACTGAAGCACAAGGTTCCCACCTTCAGACATTTCACATGTTCCCGAATAAAAACTACAGTGGTCAAAAACGCAGAGGTGAGAAACATCCATGGTTTGCAGTGATGTGTGTATGAGTTAGAAAGCCTTGCTGTGACAACAGCATCGGTCCAGCTGCACTTACTTAGGTTTCAAGGTATGAACCTGAAATTCTTTGCTTTTGGTGCCTGAGTGTATACACGTTGGGCTGCATGATGTATTCCCTGACTACATATTATGGTACAGTATCTAGAAACACATGTTATGGAGAATTCTTCTACCTCATTTGATGGCCTTTATTGTAATACAAGCTGAGAATCTCACAGATGGTGTATTTGCCATCATTACCTCTTGTGACAGTGTCCCAGTTTTACAGACGGAGGACCCCAGAACAGTGGAATTAAGGGCTGAATGTAGGACTTATCTAAATTCACCTGGAGCAAGATGATGCTCTACCCCAGAGATAATGGAGGAATTAGCATAATGAGCCAAATGCTTCAGAGTCACAACTTCCCCTCCAATGCCTCTTGCAACGCTTCCTTTGCTCTGTTGAGTATTAAAACCATTTCAGGGCTGCTGACGAGCGGATGATAAGGGAAAAGAATAAAATGCTGTCACAAATGTTGCCTGTTTACACTCACCACACACATGATCTGGGGTACAGAAAAACAGAAACTGCCGTGCTGAGTTAGGCTGAAATGGCTAAATCCTGCCTCCAGCTGCAGCCAGTAACTGATGCTTAGGGGACATCAGAGAAACAACTTAAGGACAGACTGATCTTTTCTCAGCAAACATCACTGTTTCTGGCAGTCAGAAGGTTAAGGATTTCCTGAACTGCCTATCCACCAAGAAGTATCCACTCATCTGGCACCAAGTTCCACCACTGAATTAAAAATTTCAAGAAAAAAATATTTCCTTTTGCTAGCTTTAAATCTGCTCCTTGAAAACAGACACATGTTTTCTCTTCACTCCTAAGTAAATTGTTTTTCATGGACACCTTTGTAAAGACATGTTTTTATTGATCTCTCTGTGATCGCTCTAGCTCTTGTATCCTTTGTGTCCTCCGTTTCTCAGAGCAGGCACATCCTCATTTATTTGGTAACATCCATCTACAGTAAAAACTCCCATTATTCATAAACCTCTACCTCACCTTTAATCCAGTCATTTATCACCACAACTGATAATTACTATGACTAAGAAACAGTGACACTCAAGTGAAAACATTTCCTCTCATTTCATAATAGCTTAGTTTCCTGAAGGATCTTTCAATGGACATCATCAGAAATCTTAGTTCACCAGCTTTCTAGCTATTCCAGTAAACTGAGGTGCCAAAGAATGTTCCCACTCACAAGAATTTCTCTTTCTGCAGTTTATTAAACCATTAAAATCACCCTTGCCACACACTTGGCACAGGCAAGCTGGCACTCTCTGGGCAGTACCATCTGCGATGCAGTGTGCTGGGTTAAGACTGTTCCCCGCAGGCAGTTTGGATGCAGCCCTCCACCTTTGGATGATGACAGTGCTTAATAGTAGGGCCAGATGCTGCCTGGTGGCCCCGGGGCCAGTGAACATGCCCTGGCACTGCTCAGTGCGCTAGCATAGAAAATGCCAAAATCAACGAGGTTATCCAAAGTAGAGCACAAGGCATGACTTACCCTTCATGTCCACTCCTACTTATTAGAAGTGGATATATATGATTAGCATATCTTCACCCAAACAAATGCCCAAATTTGTTGAAGGTATGGGGGCTCCTACATCCTTCTGTGGCCATCTAGGCCAAGCACATGCTATTCATAAATGTTTAACATAGACTGAACAACAAAGTGAAAGCAGTATTCCTTCATGTCAGTCCACTGCCAGAATTATATTTTCCTGTTTTGTGTTTAAGGCACCATACAAATTTTAAGTCATAGTTGAGTTATTTAAAAATTAAAACAATTAAACTACTTAATCATAGTTTAGAAGCTATACTGATAAGATTCTTATTCCTGTAACAAACTGTATCTTATTTTTTTATTTTAAATTATCACAAAATAATTTCTTAATTTGTGTCTTTTTTTCCAGGAAAGAGGTCATCAGAGATAAGCTATTTCATGTACATCGAACATTAAAAACTAACCCCCCCACACGTGTCTTTCCACACGACCCTTCATGAAAAACATGTTTTAGCATGGTATACTTCCTCACTTTTCCTTGCTTAGTTGTTAAGACTACCTACCTAACTGATTATCTGGCTTTCCATTTGTTTCCTTAAAGTCACACAGCATCTCATGCAGCTGAATTGAATTGAGATTTTACTGAATAATGAACTTTCATCTGACACTGTGATTCTTCTGATCAAACATAATTATAATTTTCCAGGCTTCATTTAAGAAACCTAATCACCTTCTTATTGAAACACAGGCTTTTATGCAATTTTTATGTATTAGTGTGAACTTTACTCCTACTACATGTTCACACATTCCTTTGTTTCTCCCTTGCCTGTTGGTTTTTCTAAGGTTTGACTGCTGCGCTGCTCCAAGTAGTTCAAAAAGCACCAATTCTGCTAAGCTCTGCAGAAAGATGACTTGTTCAATTTAACTTCAGGTGAGATTCATCTCACTAACCTCAGATAGCTACAACACAGTCATTTGAGTCGGCATTACTAGATCCCTGCTAGAATCGGTGGAGAGAAAAAGGCATTTCAGAGGACAATATACTTTAGTCTACTGAAATCACAAGAACCAGCTGAGATCTGGACTTTTAAACTGCAGCCAATCTAAAATTAGCTGAGATAATTCTGTTTCACTTCCACGTTTTTTTTTAATACCACCTTGCTCATAAGCACATGAGGAGAGCTAATTCTTTGACTGTCCTGAGAAACAATAGAGGATCAGCACTTGAGAGGAATGTGTTGTATTTCCCCAAGTGATTAGCAGTCGAAGAGTGCCAACCTGCAAGTGCGAATCATATTCAATTACCATTAATCTAGAGTAGAAAATAAGGGCATGATTGTTCACAGAGGTTTAGTGCGTAATTCTGTCTTTTTCAATGATTTCTCCAGAACGTACTACATACCCAATCAAAATCTTCCAGGGACTTAATTTATAGTGTGGTCTAAAGCATAAAATTGTCCTCTCTGATGAGTTATGATCAAATACATTGTCAGCCTAAGACAGGGTGAATTTGAACCAGCAGTGTGTTTCCTTGAGCCATGAAGAAGGAAAGGTAATAAGAGATAGTGAGGCTTGTTATGTGCTCTGGTTCACTATGTTCACATTCAACAAATCATTTCCCCTTCTGTGACTCAATTTACCCTTGTGTAGACTGACTATTAATATTTTCTGAAAAAGCACCTGTGAAGTTTTACAGCTTGGAATTACATTTTGCTTTCAAATATACATGAAATTCTGTTTGTTTCACATCTGGAACTGAAATCAGAGTTCAGCCCTTGAGGTCCACGTAAATAATTTTGAGACTCTTAGCTGAAAAGGGCTAGGAAAGTGTGCATTAATATTTAAACTTGCTTTGCATGGCATTTTCTGGGACATGTTTTCCAATCATTGACATTATCCAAACATGCCACATTTCCTCTTTAGCAAGGTTTTACTGTGGGATTATCTTGATTGATGTGGATAACAGCATTGCTGTGAAGCACGGTCTTTTATGCACGCACTCCGGTTCCTGTTAACAACTGTAAAGATTAGGGGTTTATACAACAGGTATTAACAGACTTTTCCTGTTATTAACCATTTAGGTCAGTATTTTGCTTTATACTTTGTGCATGAAGGCTTTATGATTAAGCATTCAGAGTGATTCTGCTTTCTTTTTCTTGTTTGATTTATTGTTGGAAGAGCTTACTTAAGTTTTTGGCTCCCCTTTCATATTTGAGGAATTCAAAAAGTCTGAAGGCTCAAGGAGGGTGAATATATTATATCATACATTAAGGATGAATATAAAATATATTTCCATATTTTGTATGACTAAAAACCTTATCAGTAATCAACTTTATTAAAATCACTTGTAAAATGACATCTTGGATGGCAGGGTCACATGACAACATTCACATCTGAATGCACCATTCTCTGTTCAATGCCGTGAACAGTACTGTGTGAGGGAAGGAAAGGTAAGTGCCACTCAAATAAATTATTACATATAATTCAAAGATTTAAATAATTTTCTACCTTGAGTCCCAGCATATAATATTCCTCTCTTGCCCATCTTCTCTCAAAAACCTCTGTTATGGTTTTAATTTTTATTTTTTTTCAAAGGGCTCAGAAACCTTTTACATACTTGTCGAGAAAATGTATGCTGCATCTCTTCCCTACTATCTACACATTTGAAAGCTAAAGGTATGCAGATATTTTTCTTCATGATGATAGAAATATCAGAGGGTTAAAATGAAAAAAATTAGAGCAGTAACATTAGGCTGAAATATGTGTATTCACATCGAAGACTGTAGCTTCCAAAAAACTTCATGTTTGCATGATAAAAGGAATGAATGTTCAAATGAGAAATTTTACATATAAATAGGTTTCTTACAAATCATATATGTATATAGCTTAAAAAGAATCCCAGAAAATCTTTATGGTTGTAAAATGTTTAGTTGTTGACCTCACTTCATTCTTCCTAAGGAGAAACAGATGGCTGTAATTGAAATTATATGTGATTTTAAAGTTGTGCCTAATTTATGGATTTTGATACAGCTCTTCACTATTATACAATAAAAGAAGATTTCTTTCTTCCCTTCCTTCTTTCTTTTAGCTTTTTATTTCGATTTATATATTTATTTTTTAAGTCTGATGAATGATATAGGCAAGGGCATAATTCTGGCACAAATCTTTGCTCTGGGACATGTCTATACTGTGTGTTTGGCCCAAACACAGGCTGATGACATCATCCACTATCTGAACAACTAACAAACCTCAAAATCTACACTACACTTCCCTCTCATTTTTGGGTACTGTAACCCAATAAAGATCTGTGTCTGTCTTCTGCCCAGTGCCAGCCAGCGTGGGCAAGCTTGAGCTCTGCTGTGAGCCACGTCTGGGCCAAGCAACCCAATGATTTTGGCAAAAGCCCAGCGAGAGCTGGTACCGCAGTCATCCAGATCTCAATCCTCCTCCTCTGCTGCACCCCTTGTCTGAAGTATGCTGAATTTCTTGTTCTTCACCTGAGGGCACAAGGAGGAAGGGAAACCTCACAGTAGGGCATCACACTTGTGTTCACGAACACAGGAATATTTAAAAACAACTAGAAATCACTGATGATTTAAAGCAGTGAAGAGACAGTCCCAAAAGATATGATGTAATAAATAACATGAATAGAAGGAAGTTAGAAGTTTTTCTAAGAAAATAATATGTATTCAAGAGCTAGGATGCAATATGTGAAGAAGTAGCAATGGTTCTGTGAGGCAAGAGCATTGGCATTTTAATTTTTTTTCATTTTTACAAAACAAGAAAAGATACAGCATCAGAAGCTAGCACCGTTTGATGGTATTGCACCATGACATCAATGGGAGGAACATCTGGCTGAATACGGCTGCTACAATCACGTTACTATCTCATTTGAAAGTAACAGGGCAGGAGGGTTCCCCTAATAATTCTATATTTCTGGTTAGCATATTATTTCAGAAATATGTTTCCTTTACACAAAACCAGGGAAATGTTCTCTGCTGATACAGAACCATTACAATGTGCCCAGTTATAATCAAAGTAAGTAATTTGTTTTTGGTTGGCAATTAATTGAAAATATAGTTTTCTTTCAAAATTTAAAGAACAATTCACTAAAAAGAACTGTGTTGGTAGTGTTTTAGAGTGAGATGGTAAAATTCCTTTTAATGCCACATGACGAAAACACTTTCCCAGAGGATTAAATTTCCCCTGTCCCATTAACAGTGGCCTAAGCTCTATAGGATAAGCAATGTCAACAGCAAAGCCCTGCTTGGCAATATTACACAATCTTTTCTGGAACCCTTCCCTGTACCCTACTGAGCTAACACCATGGCAAGTCTCAGGATCTACTTTAAGACGAGGTTAAACCTTCAGAAATCTTAATTAGTCTACTGAGCACTTGCAAATAGGTACTGTGGTGGTTTGACTTTGGCTAAATGCCAGGTACCCACCAAGTCACTCTACCACTTCCCCCCCCCCTTCCCCCTTTTTTCTCAACAGGAAAAGAGGGGAAAGAAAATAAGATAGACCAACGCTTGTGGGTAAAACAAAAGTAGTTTTAATATAAGCAAAGTGAAGCAAAGGTCCGCACATGGAAGCAAAACCACCACAAATTCATTCCCTACTTGCCATGAGCAGGCGCTGTGGGGCCTTCTCAGGATCAGGGCTCCCATACGCGGAGTGGTTGCCTCGGAGGACCAAGGGTGACCCCAGCCCCTTCCTCCTTTCTCCCAGCTTTATCCTGAGCAGACATCACATGGTCTGGAATGTCCCTTTGGGCAGTTGGGGTCAGCTGTCCTGGCTGTGTCCCCTCCCAAGATCTTGCCCACCCCGTCCCACTGGGGAAATGTCAGAAAGAGCCTCGGTGCTGTGTAAGTACCGCTCAGCAGTAGCCGCGGCACCAGGGGGCTGCCAACACCCTGCCAGCTCCCAGCATAAACCACAGCACCATGGGGGCTGCTGTAGGGGAAAACCAATTCCGGCTCAGCCAGACCCAGTACAGGTACATACACGAATACAAAAAAAAAAAAAAAGGCCTACCAAGTATGGGAGGAAATATAGTTAGCGGAATAAATTACATTTCTCAGAAACAGGAGACAAAATTGGAGGTAACAACATATATTTCAGCATTTAAGGTGATTTTTAGATAACACTATTCGTAATGGGGAATCACTGAGATGTTCCACGACTCCAAGACAGACAGTACACTTGAAAATGATTATATTTTCAAAAATTCAACCAGCTTTCTTCTACTTCCCTGCTCAGAGAATGACAAAAATTTAACCCTTGTGTTCCTAAAGACACATTATTGGAGTACCACCAAGAGCTGCCTGAATTGCTGTTCTCAAATGAATTCCTAAGTTCCTCTTTCCTCTGATACTTCTGTAAGGGAGAAAAAGGAGTTGGAACCAACAGGGCCAAACCAACTCAGAGAGGAAGCCCTTAAAAATCTTTGAATTGTTTGGAGCCAGTTTTCACCCGGTGCAAGCAGATAGAACCTTTCCAGGGCACCATGAAAAAACCTAAAGCCTGGCACCACAGGCTCACACAACTACCCCTGTTGTGAGGAGCTGAACAGTCACAACGATGCTTTTCTCTACACTACTGCCTTTCAAGGTCAACTATTGTTTATGCAAGTTCTGAAAAAATGAAACTAGATAAATTATTCAGGATGTTATCATAAGGTTTCTTCAGCAAGTGTAAGCAGGCTTGTGGCTTCAGGTGAGAGGCTACCCATCTGAAAAGGCTGGGGAAATTATGCTAGAACAGAAGCACAAGATTTAAATTAACTGTCATGCAAAGGAAAACTGTCCAGACTAAGTGAAATATCAAACAGCACAGTTCAGAAGCTATTTTTAAAAAGTAAAATTGATTTTATTTTCAGGAACCTTAAGAATTTAGTTTTAAAATTATTACTTTTCTAGTACTGAGTTTAAGCACTTTTCTGTACTCATGGTTTTAAATATATCTTATATTGAATACCGCATTCAAACTGAATATAATATAAGCAAGGTAATAAAAATCTTCCAGTGGCTGTTTCTAAACTAAATGGAATGGTTCTCCTTTGAGTTCCTGCTGTCACTGATAAACTGACAGACTCTTGAGAATCCGTCTCAATTTTCCAGGTGCTCCTAGTATCTAGCATGGTAAACACCTGCCTTACTGAAATCATGAAAGTCTGTCCATTGACTTCAACACATTGCATCAGGCCACATGCTAGGTAACATTTTGCACTGACGTATCTTAGCAAAAAGAATGGCTAAAAGAATAATGCCTCTGTACAACCAATTATATCACTGTCTTCAGTTATCAAGTTTAGTTTCAAGAATATTTTCAGGAGCTAATTCTCAGAAATTTTTACAAGAGATGTAGTGTGTCCACACTGCATTTAAAAGCAAAAGTAGCTTCTAGATACAGAACAGCAGTAGAGAATTCTGAAGAAAAAATATTCAGCATGCTAAACTTACAATGATGCAGAATAATGTCATTTTTATGATCAAAAAAGTTTCTCCATACAGTTCAAATATATTAAACTCAGACTGGAAGCTACCATTGTTTTCTTTTCTAAACACCAGAAAAAGGAAAATCAAGGTTAAGTCCACAAAATGTTTTATGTCTTGGGTCAAACAGCAATGCTATTCACATATAGTGCCTAATTAATGGAGACCTATAGGCTTTCTTGTAAAATGCAATGAGTTTATAGTCCACACTACATGCTGCAAATAGCAGTAAGCATATGAGATTGTGAGACACAGAATAACTGATAATGTATGATGAGACTCATTTGACAGCAAAAGTAAGCACGTTTCATTTATAACAGGGGTGGCTGAATCATATGATATTTTCCTGAGCTCTGATCATTTCCTCTGGGTTGCCTTAATGCTTGAGCAGATTTCTATCAGAATTACAGAAAGAAAAGCCAAGTGTCCACTGGTTCTGGCTATGACCCTTTTCTTTTTTTGCCAGGTTTTGATGTCCCTTCTTCAAAGATCTGAACTACATCATACTCCTCACTGCAGGACATACAGAAATAAGGTGAAATATGACAGGAAAGATGCCTACATCTTCACCCATGTGAAGTGATGCTCTCTCCCGCTTGACTGCACACATGTCTTTGCACACCAGATGTTGGAATAAAAGGTAAAACCGATCTTCTAGGTTTGTATTAATTACTTTAAAAGTAAATTATTCTTCCTCTGTAAATAGTTGTGGAGCAATCACACTGAGTAGCTTCCACCAAATAATAAAAAAAAGAAACAAAAGCCCCAATCGTGCAAACAATTAGTTCATAAAATCATTCCAGTTAGAAAAGACCTTTAAGATCATCGAGTCCAACTGTAAACCTAAAACTTCCAAGTCCACCACTAAACCATGTCTCTAAGTGCCATATCTACATTTCTTTTACATACCTGTAGGGATGGTGACTCAACCACTTCCCTGGACAGCCTGTTCCAATGCTTGATAACCCCTTCTGTGAAGAAATTTTTCCTAACACCCAAACTAAATCTCCCCTGGCAGAATTTGAGACCGTTTCCTCTCATCCTATCACTTGTTACCTGAAAAGAGAGACTAACACCCACCTCAGTACAACCGCCTTTGGGGTATTTGTAGAGAGCAATTTACTAATTTCAAAGTGGCTGCTTCTTAATTTTCCACACAAATATTTTAAACACTTTTTAGCTTCACAATATTTTGCATGGAAAGGAGCTTTCCCACCTTGCAGCCCAGCAATTAGAATGGGCTCTCAGATGCTCAGATTAAAATCTAATCTTTCTCTGAAACAAAAAAAGCATTTAGGAAAACATCTTACACACAAAGTAATGAAGTATTGTGGGCTGCAGCCCCTCAGTCTCTCATTTTTTCTTGTGAACACTTAAATATTCATTAATACAGGAACCTGGGCATCCCCAGAGACTGTTCTAAGCAGCAGGCTATAGAGTTACTTTTTGTATTGATGCCCAAAATAGATGCTTAAGCATTTTATACATAGCGGAGCTGTTCCAACAGAAAAGTATAACATTCTGTAACAGCATATAGCTCCGTAGTTAGAATATTTTCTTCAAATTAGGGTGGGGGGAAGTACATCTTCTTAAGATCAGTAGAGATCTGAAATGTTTCTGATCCAACATGCATAAGAAAACTGCTGCACCTGTTTTGTGATAGCAGCTATATCCTCCTGTAAATCTAGCTTTTGCTTTTATCTAAAATGCCTGAAAATGCATTTTTGGTCAAATAAAGCATATTGATTTGATTAGTTGGGAAAAAAAAAAAAGGGGGGGGGGAGAAGTGAAGAGATCTGTTTCTTGTCAACTGGAGCCATTTTAATTTATTTATTTTTAAGTTGGTCACTGAACTGACAAATCAATTTATTGTGTAGACCAAGTGCAGATCACCTGCCCTGAAGTCAAAGCAAGCTGCACATACGTAGGCTAAATTTGGCCTTTGCTTTTTGAGCACACCCTTCTGAGCTGTGGAGTATGGTTCCTACTGCAGGCTCTGCAGGTTCCATGTCAGAAAATGCCAATGGGTAAACTAAAAGAGAGAAGCTTTATAGAGATTAAGAGATTACAGCTTCTCTGCAAGATATAATTAAAAGAGAAGGAAGCTTAATTTCTCTAATTGCTAAAATGGAATAAATCAGAGTAAAATATCTTATATTTTTATTTTCACAGAAGTATTAACATGTGTTTCACAAAGCATTGTATCACTACTCATGCATTCCAACAGCAACAAGCAACAAAGCAAGCGTATCCATTAACAAACATCTGCTGAGGTAAGCACTTTGCACTATACTAAGTCATACTGATATCTATTATATATTTCTTTTTATTATTTCATCTAACTTCTTAATTTGGTAATTGTACAACAATTAACAGGAGCAGGCTATATAATAAGTAGAATCGTGGCAATTTTCTGCAACCCAAAGCAAAACATAAATACCTGGAGTTGATTTACCTCTCTGCCATTTAGTGTGATCAGCCTGCACCTACAAGTAATTTCTGCTAGGTACTTCCTGATCATAAACAGGAAGAATTTTCTGCTTGCTATTTGGATCCAATAGCAGTAATTGGCCCAGACTGGAATTTCTGTTTCTGGGGAGCACATGGACAGTTTCTGGATTAAGCTTCTCTGAACACATCATGTTTAATAAAAGGAAGCAAGAGAAGTAGCACCCTTCATGTAAAGAAGCCCCTATGCATAGGGATACCACAAGGAGGTGGCATATACTGTGGCAGATCGGTCCAGATCCCTGGGAGGTTCTGGAAAACCATCAATGCACATTCTTGGAAAGCACCACTTGATATGCCCCTGAAGCAACACAGCACATATAGGATAAAACTCTGCCCTTGGCTATGTGGACAGTTCACCTGGCAGCTGATGCACGGTGCCACAGGCAGCAGTGCCCACGCCTGAGGGGAAGCGCACCGAGTGTTGGAACACGAGGGCAGCCTCTGCCTCCACGCTGGCCTGGAGCACTTGATTTAGGGACCCAGTGGCCTAATTTATTGTTACAATTGACTTGGAAAACTGTTGCACAGTGTGCCTTTAACAATTAAAAAGACAGAAAGTACAAATATTTTCATCTAGCCTGACCAAGTCTGTAAAATTCCCCTACATTCTGAAAATTTCTGCATCAAACCAAAATACTCTGGTTCAATTGCTGTTTCTTTTAGGAGGACATCCAGGCACAATTTAGGGTTCCAAAGACATAACCACCACATTTCAAGACATAGTGAATAATGAATTAAACTCATTTAAAAACAGGTATCTTGTTTTTATCTGAATTTGTTCTCCCAAATATAAAATTTACCCTTTGAATGGAAAGATATACAGAAATAAACAGAACAAATTAAAACATCACCAGTTCTCTTTGGAACCAGCTGGGTACTTCACCGCTCCTCACCTATTTTTAAATGTGAATTTTGTTAGCAGTTAATCTGTCATTAGAAAAGTTATTCTTTTTGCACGTCAAGAGTGGAAGAATTGTAACTTAGTGGAAGAATTGTAACTTAACAGGAAGAAACCTATCAGGAATGCTCAGCAAGGAAGCAATACATGATCCAACCACAGAGTCTGAAATCTGCATCTAGGTGTAAGGTTTGAGTTCTCAGAAACTGGGGAGGTATGAACAAGACTTTCTATTTTAGATCCACTGCAGAGATACAGAGGGAGTTTTAAGAGTTTCCTGGCAGAAAAGAAAGAAAACTGGCATCATCTAGGCTATCCTTTATCTCCCTGACCCTGCACTTTCTTGCAAAGAACAGAATCTGCAGGATATTCCCTCCCACTGCCCCAAAGCCATTTGTCCTGTGTGTTCAGATAATAAAAATATTTGGGAAACTAGTCTCTGCAAACAAACTCTCCCCAGGAAAAGGAAACTCAAACTGAAACCTAGCAATGGTGCTGTGACCATCCTGCTTTCTAAGGTTTTTCCTCTGGCCACTTTTTTCCATTTGGCAACCCACTCAACCCTAGTGCCCCCATTCTCACTCCTACCCACCATGTTCATTCTCCACCATCTTCCAGTTCTCCCTCTTCCTCTAATAAACTAAAAAATCCTCCCCTAGAAATCCCACAGAAATATTTTAAAAACTCAAAACTCTGTAAGCCCTGAAGAAGAGCTCTCCCTTGATAAAAAGAAAGGAAAAAGTAACTACAGGAAACAAAGCCCAAATGTACTGGTATAATACCTTCATTCACTGTGTTTATCATTCTTTTTTTTTTTCTGTCCACTTCTTCATACTCTATTTACACTGTTTAGTTGGATATTATTACTTCGTCTTCAACATTATGTGGGCACTTCTCGTTCCCTATATATCTATAAAACACAACTTTACTGAATTTATTACCAAGCATATTATATAAAATATATCTTTTGACTTTTGACTCCACCCCTATATTAACCCCACCTTGTACATACCTTTATAGTAACAAGTATTTAAAAAAAATTCAAGATGATGGAAGACTGAATGGATGCCTCCACAAAGGATATAAATCAATTTATATAATTCAATTGCAGGGTTTAATTTTATGGCAACTTTTAATTTTATAATAAAGAATCTTAAGTTCTATACTTCTTTTTCGCCCCATGCTCCTAGCAGTAATAAACCCTTCTTTTTTATAATAAGAAATTTTAAAAAGAGCATATCCATAGAACACTTATTCTATCTACAGTGAAAAATACTGTTGTTTACAAAAAAACAGCAAACAACCATCACATTTAGAAAAAACAAACAAACAAAACAACAACAACAACAACAACAAACACAAAAAAAACCAAAGCAACCGAGGTCCTTGCATGACATTCCTATAGTTCAGTTAGGACAGCTTCATTGAGTTACAGCAATATCCTATATTGCTAAAACAGCAAAATCCAAATAACTAGATAAAAACACTTAGAGAATACCCTCGCATATCTATGTAAAAATGAAAGAATAGAGCCAAAAATTAAGCCAAAATCTGGCTGGTACCAGCCGGTCTCAGAGGATCCCTTCAACACTTCAAGCTAAGGGACTAGGTCAGGCACTGGAGCCGCACGGCTGGAGCACCTGGCCTCCCACCAGGCAGAGCTGAGCCCATGGACAGTGCTCCAGTGCTCTGTGCTGCAAATGCCAGAGCTCTAGCAATCGAGCAAAAGCAGCAGGAATCCCATCAGATGGGCAGTTCATAGCAAAAACCCATAGATAGCAGCAATGAAGTTAAAGCAGCAGGGGATGAGAACAAACAAAATATGCTAAAACTGCAAGCAACCAGAAAAAAAAAGTGGCAAAAGGCAAGAGCAGTTTAAGAAACAAACCTAAAATTGAAGCAGACAGCACATTATTAGCAACACAAAGCACAGACGGCTTCCCACACCCAAAAAGGCAGGCAGGAGTTAGTGATGGATTTCAAACATTTGGTTACAAAATAAAATTAATTCAGCAAATAGAAATTTTCTTTTGGAAGGAGATTTTTTTCTTTAATAATCTGTTTTATATTTGTCCTAGTACTATCAGACAGAGATTGAAAATTTGCAAAATCATTCTTTCTAAAATGATGATGATAGAAACCAGTGAGCAGATCTGGCCTGTTCAGCAAAAAAATCCTTAAGAGTTTACTATTAAGAAACATCCAGAAACAGAAGTGTGAGTTCACAAAAACCTTTCTCATAACCAAGAGGTGACCTCTTTCAAAATATAAGAGGGGTTTGTCCTTGATTTTTGAATTACAGCCACAGGATATGGTACCTATTAATCGCCCCCATGAAATAATTAACAGGCAGAGCACTGTTCCTGGCTGCTTGAATTATTTCCTATGTTAAGAGAGTTCAGCCCCATATTTCTACCTCTATATTAAGAGAGGTTACCACACCCACGAGGGCATTCCCCACTCTCCCCATGGAGGCTATGAAATTGTAGAAGACAATGCTAAACTGGAGAATTCTGCAGCATATCAGCCACCTTAGCTGAATAGGCAACTTCAAATCCCTGTGCCAAAAGCTGACACTAGAGTTGAAGCTATCCTTAGCATCAAAACTGGAACCCTTATGTGAATATAAACCACTAAACCTCAGGCTCATATGTATTTTCTCTCTGGCCCACTGAATCATAATTTTTTTTTTTTTTCTGCCTAAAATAACCAAGACATATGAGGTTAAGAAAGATGAGAAGAGATTCTGAATTGGTTGCGGTAGTGTGGGTGAATGCTTTAACTGTAAAGCAAGTATATAAACAGAGAGACATAGTAGCAGCCCTTCATCTCACTTCCTTACATGCAAGAAACTATTGTTTTTTAAAAAAATTGACCTCTATATTGAGACAAGCCAGTTAGGTAGAGCATGAGAAGAGGGCATATTGCTCTGTATCTTTCCCGACCCTTTCCATCTCTTCCACAAGGTATGGTACAGATGGGTATTTCATTCTGCACAAACATGACAGTCAGGCCCACACTCTCTGGCAAGCCAGGAAGGAATAGAAAGACAGTCAAAAATAAGTGGAATTGTTGCTAATGCTGGCCTTTAACTCGGGACTTGGCATTTTCTCCCTTCCTATCTGAACAGATAAATCTTTATGATGGAAGAGTCTGAACAAGTATCTGGGATCTCAAAGACATTCTTCCTGTACGGCAAAATTGCCAGTTACCTTCTTAGCTTGGATATAAAATTTAAAATTTTTACAGCACATGTGGTAGGTTCTATCATCATTAGCAAGCTAGGAAGGTTCAACAAGGAGGCCTCTGATCAGTTAAACTGCCTGAATGCAAAACTTGATCACACCATTGCAAGTTCAGGGAGCGCCTTAAGCAGAATTTAGCTTCTTTCCTCAAATCTTTCCTGGCATCTGTAGGATAACAGGAACCGGTTTAAGGTTCTGCACTATTCACTGGGCATAGCAGTATATTTGAGAACAGACAGCAAATATCACTTCTACTTATTCCAGAACCATCAGCGCCCCACAGGAATTCAGAGGCGCTGACAGGCAGCCTGGGCCATAGTTATCCTCTGACAAAGAATGACTAAAAAAATCCCCAGATTCTGCATTTAACCATGTTATGATGACTGTTACACCTGGTTCTTTCTGGGTGAAATACAGAAGTTCACTATGTATGCTGTGCACCCTGCATGTCTTCATATGCTTATGGAATACAGAGATTTCACTGCCTACTTAAATAAAAACCCAAACCTGTTAACAGTGGCTATTCTCTAACAACCTGTGAAGAGATGTGATTAAACAGAATTTCACGGTGACATCAGCTCTCCCTTAAAATAAGGGGAGAGAGTTGCCATGAGTTCAGAAGTAAAACACTGTTATTATTCTGAAGCAGGAATGACATCCTTGCATTAACACAGTATGAAATCATGGTAGCAATTTTCATGCCATATTATTTTGTTTTTGTCAGGTCACTGATTTTCAGTTTAATCAATACTATATAAAACTAAGGAAGATAATAGAATAAAAAGCATCCATTTGGAGTCCACTACTGAAGCAAGAACAGGTTGCTCTTTCTGTGAATTTAAACCAATCAGTCCACCCACAGAAAATATGGGTCACTCTTGTCCTGGAATAACATAGATAAACCAAACTCAGAGGTTACAGAAAAGGCAATATACTAAAGTAAACCTGATACAATTCTGATTAAGTGTGTTACTATAGTTTACAAGTTGACGTTTACCTTCCTCTAACATACAAAGTAACCAGAGAAGTACAAAGACAAAAAAGCTACAGTGGGCTTTGTTTACGCTCATCCAGAACTATGTTCTTTTCCCAAACACTATTCATGTAAAGTGAAACTACTACTTAAATCATCCCAGATTTAGTTTACCAGTTCTCATCTTTCAGCTGTTTTGACTGTATCATTACAACTGATCTGAGGTCTCCTAAACCACAAAGTATGGCAAAATACAGAACTAGGGGAGACACACATGCTATTTTCAAAGAACAGCTGCCAAGTTACCACCTGTGAGGGTCCCAGTTCAAGAAGAATTAACTTCATAGAACTGCACCTGGGTACCACAGAAGCCCCTAGAGATCCACCTCTCCATTTGGAAGCACTTACGAGTTTTTTTTTTTGCCTGGAGAATGGAAGAAGGGAGAACAAACAGAAAGCAGCAATATATTGCTTACAAAAGACCCAAACAAGCATGGAGTTGGCCAGCCTGACCGAAGTATGTTAATATCTGCAATTCACAACTGTTCCACCAGGTTCTACACACCCTGAGATCCTTATCTGAACCTCTGCTTACAGCCTCAGCCCAAGCAAGAGAAACTTTCCTATGAAGAAGTCATCAATCTTTCAGGTTTCCCCTCGGGCATATGCCTATGCAAGATCAGAGATCTCTTTCCAAGGAGAAATCTGCAACTTCTTTCTTCAGAGGTGACTGGCAGCCCCTACAGATTTTCCACAGTGGAGTATAAGGGTGGCAGGGAGATGGATGCAGTCAGTCCTCCTCCCTTTATTGTCCATTTGTGTCCATGGCAGGCATGTCCCTCACTTACTCAGTCCATTGGGAAGATTACCTGCTGCTCTCAGTCTGCAGTATGCTTGCTGATGTACAGCAGAAACCCAAGTAGTTTGGCTAGAAGGGACCTAGTGCTCAGCCTGGCCAAGCTGGATGGGGAACAAGGCCACGCTGCACAGCACACCAACCCCATAGTCAGTCAACACAAGCTCTTGTGAGGGCAACAATATGTCTACTTTCTCTGTAAGAGTTTAAACATGGGCAATTCCTATTATTTTCTCTGCTGTCCTGCTGATATCAGCAGTCACAGATTTCCTTAATACTGTGGATTAAATTGGACATTCCATTATTTTTTTATAAAACTGGATACTCCCCATGTCTATTTGAAAATAATTAGTCCTTCTCCAACACTGAATGATTAAAATGTAACTAACACCACACTTATTTTACATGATCAATGTTGGTAAAATGAATAGCATATGAATTAATAATGTCTAGGCACTTTTTCTAATTGTTTCCTAATGTTCTGTTATTACATATTCATTTGATATTCACTGTAATGCTAGTTATCACCCACCATTTGTTCCATTAAAAAAAAAAAAAAAAAAAAAAAAAAATATTTACCCATTTCCCCTTTACTTTCTTAAAAAAAAATAAAAATTAAAAGAATGAAGGATGGTAACCTGATTTCTTTTTCGTTCTCGCATTTCAAAAAGTTGCATGGACAAGGTGTTTGTTTAACAAAAAACATGACAGTGCACAAGGTAAATGCTCACTTGGGGAATCAGATCTCTTGAGCAGGATGGTCAGTCACTGCCCAGAGGGCAGAAGGAGTCTCCATTTCAAGCCTCCTTGCAGCAGCACCTTTAACGGGATTGGGTTAGATTCCCCAAACTGCTGTTCTCTTCATCTTTTACAATCCAGCTGGCTGCTGGTCCTGTGCAACCACTCCAAAACAGGCACCAGCCATCACTATTGGTCATCTTAAACAACATACAAAACATATCCTATCTTAACAAGGCAAAAAGGCTGTTCTACAGAGCCATCTGCAGCAACTGTTTTCTACTGACTGATTACAGGTATCTTATCTCAACCACAATTTGGTTGATTCTGCAGGAGGAACCACCTGGAGAACTTGCTGGAGCAGCTTAGTTCCTCACCCAGCACACAGGGAGAGCCTGTGCACTGGCCCAGGCACAGCAGGAGAACTGGCAGGACAGTCCACAATTTCCACCTGGAGCCATCCTTCATCACATCAAGTACTTCACTGTGGTGGGACCTGGGAGTTCAATCAATCACCTTGTTTCAAGTTGGTCCATTGCCTCCTCTCAATCCATTGTCTCAGCTCTGCAGATTGGATGGGAAGTTCCTATATCACCCAGGGAAATAACAACTTCACTGTCTTGGGTGAGCACAGCCCTGATGGCCAGCCATATCACAGCCACTACTATAGTTCAAAGACGAATTTCATCCTTATATCCCATTTATAACTACAGTTCTGGAAGCTCTTGCCATAAACTTCTCAAATCTGTTATTGACTATTGAGGTAGTTTCAGTTTTTTTGTTCTGGAGGTACTGAGTGTCACACTTCTGTATTAGGAATTTATTGTCATTGTGGGTATCTGTCTGTTAACATCCCTGAAGTCTCTTTCCTGTGGGCCAACAGCCAGTATCACAGCACTAAGGGAGATGAAATGAGCACATACTACTTCTGGTAAAAATGTACAGATGTACTACCTTGCATCATCATGACACATCCCCAGAGAATGTCCTGGGATTACAATTCTTTTTCTTTATTTGAGTCAAAATAAAATAAAAAAGTCTCTTCACAAACGTGTTTGTGCCTGGAAGCTGATATTTCTCTCACTCCTATGGTGTCCCAATTTTCCAGGTGGCATCAGCCTTCTTATTATGAGGTATCTTTACTTATCTGTTCTTAGGTTGGGAAGTATAATGAAATTATATTAAATTGTTCATGGGATCACCAACTTGCCTTTAAGCAAAACAAAATATTCTATTTACATATATTGCTATCCACACACTTAGGGAAAAAAAAAAAAAAAAGCATTATGTAGAATGTAGAGACACATTCTTTGAAAGCAGACCACCTGAATGTGATGGAAGTAACCAACTTGTGTACAAGTACTGGCTTCATTTGTTATTAGGCTTTGTTGGGCTTGATCATAACTCCCAGCACAAAATCAGCTAAGACAGATCACTTGAGACAATACCATAGACTATTTTCTTACTAAATACAAAGAAAAAGCCCCACATTTTGTGGCTATTAATGCTCAGACAAAAAGCTCACAGAACATGATACAGGACGGCTCCAGGCTTTGCTTTGTGCTCTCGTCCATATCTTCAAAACATTTTATCATGCAAAAACAAAAAAGTACTTCACATCAATATTTCATTGAAATTCTTTCAGAGGAGACTTACATACATTATATTTTCAAGATGAGATGCAGACTATTTTAGTTGCAGGGGAGAGCAATATATTGGATAATAGCTGACATTTGACTCCCAAGGTTTTTCTTTTATGAATCAAAAATTCATTTAGTGATAGTGAAGTAGAAGAGTGTGGCTAAGAAATCAATAGAAATGTTCTGTATTCTAGTTATGGAACACAGAGATAACCCTAAGTCAACATTAATGATGCTGGCCTGTGTAAACATTGACAAAGCCAAAGGAATGATTTTAAATAATAGACTTCAACAAGCAGGTATCAACAAGCTGTGCTAATGGAGATTGCTGCCATACTTTATGATGGTTTTAATTTATTCAGTGTGTGGAAATGATCAGTGGCATCCAGTTGATAGCTGTAGGATGATGTAATCTGGACAACATTTTTCAAACTACATGACAACAGTCATCTCCTCCTTTTCTGTAACAACTCTGAAATAATAAAATCTCTTCTAAATACATAACATTTATTTACTGGCTCACCCCAGCTCCATGCCAGTTGCCAAAGATGGTTTCATTTTTATTTTCCTTATTGGCAATGAACACACTGAAATTACACTACCAAATGCACATAATCCATGCATTAATAAATCAGGTAAAGTCCATAAAATAAGTAGAACAAAGACCTTGTATTTCTTGACTATCCAAAATACATCTGCTATTGGAAGAAACTGTTTATGTTCAAAGAATGAAATATCAAAACAGAAGAGAGGGATGAGGATGTGAGCTGTCTGTTCCATACACGCATGATTAAGCCCATCTTTCCCTCAGCTTGGAAAGAGAACTGACAGACGTGACTGACCCAAGCAAAGGGGTAAAACCAAAGAAGGGGATGAAATAGCATTTAACAAATACAGCTCCAACAGAAACAAAGCAGCAATATCGAGTAATGCAGGTAAAGACCAAGATACATTCCAAATGATTATATCAAATATTAATTACAGGAACACCTATTCTTCAATTTTGAGATTCAAACATTTTGTTTCTGAAACCCAGAAGCCTTACATTAACTCTTTAATTAGACATTAAATAAAAACAGCAGCAAAAAAAATCTATTTCTGTTTTGGTTAACTTCAAAGAGTTGATTTCTATCAAACTTTTGCCTGTTTGGTAAACCAACATATAATTTTTCCCTGATTCAACCATGAAATAGAGCCATTCTTGAGATTTCTCAGCTAAAGCTTTAATTTTCAGTTTATTCAAAACCAATTACTTTTATTACTCTAAATGATCGAGTGTACTGCAAAGGAAGCTGTCAGACATACCTGTACGTCTACATATCAGGGCTCTGCAATATATATTTCCTTAAATCCAGCATAAATCAGAGGTTAATAGCACATCATCTATAAGAGGTGACAAAAGAAAGCTATTATACAGGGAGTGACAATAATTATGCAAAAGTTTCAGTCAGTGTTGCAAAGGCAGCAATAAACAAACATTCTGGGTCATCCTTAATTTATTTATTGAGTTTTCCAATACTTGTTAGCAAGTATTGCTAACAAGGCCCCAGCTCCTACACTTCTGAGAATTTCAGATTTTATTTAAAAAAAAAGCATATCTACCTGTCACAGTTATAAAGACAAGCTTAAGCACGCAACTTTAATGTACCCCAAAGACACAAGTGAGAATGTAAAGAAAAAAGGACATTTTGGATTCTTTTTTATTTCATGTTTTAAACCAAACTCCTGATTCTTGTCCATTTAAAATAAGTGATACTGTATATTCAAAATGTCAGTAAAGAATATCTTTGCCAGAAGGATCAACACAATGAGAATGAGGAATATAAAGTGTCCAGACAAAAGAAAGTGCCTTCTCTTCCCTTAGTTTGATTTCTTACTAAGAAATCAAAATATGCTTATTATTCTCTATTGGGAAATGCACATCAATTCCACCTTTATTTTATGAATATTTACTTAGCTGAATACCTAGTGCTGCTAATCCATATTTTATGAATATGCGTACACATACACATACAAAAGCTACACAGAAATTGTTTCCCTTATAACACAAAAGAACTTTTTTTCTTGGTGAGCATCTGGTTTTTTGAACAGGGAGGAGGAATAAGCCCTGTCACCAGCCAAAAATACATCTGAATTTTGAGAAGTTTTTGAGACTATTTGCAAGCCATGGATTATTTTTTGTTTTCACAGCATACCTTTTGAAGCGGAAACAGAGACAACCTTTTCCTTTTGTCCTTTATTACGCCCTTACCTATGTTATCTTTAGTGAATAGTAATACATTCCATAAACATAATTATTTTCAGGAGAATAAGCAGCAAAAAGCTTCAGTGACTAAGGATAAAAATGCTTTCCCCTGTTCACCACCTCATCACGTGGCATTTTTATATCAGCTATTTTCTTTTGCAAGGGTGCGGGGAGAAGCATCAGAAGCATTTTCTGCTCACACAGGAGAGAATAACTCAATATATGTGTTTCAGAAACCATTTCTCAGGATCTTTCAATTCTATTTATTTCAAATACCACTGCCTCAAGAGTAATAAATATACTACTGCCTGGGGACAAAACAAAGTGTTTAATCTTGATGCAAGAGGTTGCACAGTTGTTAAACAAGAGAACCTCAGAATTTGTTTCTTTTAGACACAAAGAGAGAAGAATTTTATTCAGGATATGTTCTGATACCAGAAAGAATTAAGAAAGGTAGGCCAATTTTAGCAATAAAGACATATTAAAAGAATGTATCATGCATGAGGATTTTTGTAATTCAGTAATTCAGCATAAAGCAGATCAGACAGGAAAAATCAGTCTCTTTTGTAAAAGAGCTGTGTATAGATACTAATATTTACATATTTGTTGACTCTGGTTCAGGAAAACATGATCATTAGTACTTCCTACACGAAAGCCTGATTACTAATCCATTGCAGTGTACCACCACCACAAGAAACTGTTCAGCTCAAAAAAACATGCTGGATTTTAAAATGTTGCTTTTCTTGTCTAATTTGTATTCATGTATTCAGGATTACCCTAAAGTGAGTAATTTTTTCAGGAGTATTACAATGATATAACCAAAATATATCCTTGATCGTCATCTAAAGTAAGATTGTTAATCTTCAAATGGAGAAGATAGGCTCAGAAGACAGGAGAAACACCCACATTTTGGCTTGAAAGATGTCTTTAGAAGTGTCAGTGTTCTGTCTAGTCATCTCAGAAGACAACCTTAGTCTCAATAAACTACTTATACATTAACTACAGACAGCAAAGCCGTTAAAGACGATTAAAATGCAACATTATGATTTAGTTTGAAGAAACAGTTTCCAGTGCAGAAACATTAAATAATTTATCTAACTGTATTTTGGACACCTGAACAATCTGTAAAATTTTTCTCCAAGGGAAGCAGATTTCAACCCTACTTTACCCAATTCATCCCAATTAACTGTATATACCCCACTGTTTAGTATAGCAAGACAGTTGTGCCTGAGTCTGCCAGATCCTGCACAACACCACCACACAATCAGTCCTCCATGCTCTGTGTTCAGCTACCAAACTGGAAATCCAGGTTCTTTCAAGACAAATATTACAGCAACTAATTAGTCTGGAAAAATCTGTATTGAATGTATTAAATTTCTTGGTCTTCGAAGTGGGTCACAACAAGGTAAATTTCATTTTGGAGTTTTGTTTTTAAACAGAAATTACTTCTTCCCAAGCAAGGATGCCTAATGGCAGCATTTAGGCAACTAAAGCAAAAAAAGGACAAACAAATTAATGATGACACTCCTAAAATAAGGGTTATCTTCAAGCCAGGCTTATGTTTTCATTTCAGAGAAAAAAATGGTACAGAGCCTTAGACAAGACAACAGGGAGGCTATGCAAATTCATTTAAAGACAATTAATGGATACCATCCTGACAGTAATGTAAGCTTACAGACCTGAAAATAATTGAAATCTGAAAGAAGACAGTATGATATAAGGCACCTAAATATTAAAATAAAGATTCAGTACTCCTCACCTCCCTTACAGGCAGAGATTTTGCCTGCATGTTACTTGTAACTGGTGTATGAGTACAAAAAAACAAAGTTGCTTCTCCTTCACATGAATTACAGTTCAAGCACCAAGTTGGGAATTCATCAGTAGGAACACTCTGGTTTTGTTCTACATTCACCTAAGTTGTAACTATTTGGTTTTTGTCCTACATAAGAAAAAAAAAACCAACCCAGCATTTCTGCATTAGCTAAACCAGATAAAAGACTGATAGTGGATAGTACAATTTTTGGGAACTATTAATACAAAAATAAAAATTTTTCTTTTTTTTAGAAAATATATATAATATAAAACTATGTATCTATATGGAAGTGAAAAAAAAAAATCATTAAGATGGCCTTTTATTTTACTTGGATAAAACAAAATCCAAGATAAAGAAACTATGGAAAAGTTACCTTCAGGCTAAGGACAAATTGTAGACTGTGAAAGTAGCATGACCCAGTGGAAATAAAAAATTTTAAAAAAAATCACACAGCAGAAGGTATTTTGGTTACAGGGTAGTGTCACTATTACTACCAGAATACCAGTTTCTTCAGCCAGTCCAGAAGAAAACAAGCAGGAAGATCTGTAGCAGTAACATGGGCACATACAGACCCCCAAAGACTAAATACAACTGCATAACATAGCAAAACTGTGGTAGAAGCAGATCTCATTCTGAATTGTTACAAACACAAATCCAGCATTATCCTCAGGGGTTTTTTTGAGATATGGCAGTACCATCATATTCTTTTTGCAAAAATATTTTTTAAATGCCCACCAAGCACTCAAATCCTAGAATAAATTTTGATATTGTGCTAAGTATATAGCAGCAGATACATTTTTACACTGCACCTTCTAGATTTTCAATGTAAGTAAAGCGAGAGAACATCTGGATAGAGGGATGCACATGGACTTTAATTCCCTAAAACTGATTCAGCAGGACTGGCAGTGCTCCAAATTACAAACTTCTTGCAGCTGCGTAGACTGTGCTGCAGTACTGCAAGAGAGAAACACTAGGCACCCTCCTCTGTGTAAAATCACCCATGGTTATAGGGACGCTTTTGCCCTGTTATGTTAGTTTGGTACTTGACATTGGAGCTTGGTCCCAAACAAACCAGACTCCCACCTTGCTTACCTGCTGCCTTATGAGAAGTCCAGAGCAAGCTGTGCAACTCAGCAGAGAAACCAGTCCCGGAAAGGATAACTCCAGCCTGGCCTCAGTGGGGGAACTCACATACCACAAAGAGGGTGGTCCAGAGCAGCTGTACCGGTCTCACAGCAGTGCTGAGATCTCCCTGAAAAACCGTTTGAGCTAAGTATTTCACCAAACTCCTGTAGGAAATCTTTTTAAGAGTCCAGTATCACAGTACTGTATCTACAATGCTCCAGGCCCTCAAGACCTTGCAGCTAACCTGCACTTCTTCACTCTGTACAGCCCTGCACAGCGCAGCTATTCCCTGAGCAGCATAAGTACAGAAATCCTGTAAATAATACCTTGCCTCTTCTCCACTGTGAACTCTACACACTCTCCCTGCCCTCTGAGGCAGCTTGACAAGACAGCACCCACCCGGCCCCTGTAATTGCCTCCTGCTCTCAAAAACATTTCCTCAGCACGGAGCAGAGAACTGAAACCTTTACACATGTTTATTCCTACTCCTCCTCCTCACTCCAGCTTGCCTGGCAGCACTCCAGGCAGCAGAGGACTTTGTGCTTGCCCAGAGACATTCAGGAAAGCAGCAGGCCGAGAGCTCCCCGCTGCCAGAGTTGGACCCGGACACCCAGGCACAGTTTGATTATACCACTGAAGTTCAAGGCCTGCTGTACTGAGGCGAGGTGGAAGCATCTCGCTCCTGCCCTGCAGGGTACCTGCTTTGCTCTTCCCTGCTTGTCTGTCTCTTGTTCTCTTACACTTGGATTTTTTCGACGGTGACTGACACATGACACCGAGTCAACCTTCCTGCGCGTTTTATGTGACCAACAATTAGAATCAAAAAACGACGAATGAGGCACTGGAATGGATAATAAACACAGATTTGTCCTGTTTCAGATCCAAGGCAGCTACTGATCTGGAGACATTAAGACACTTCCCTATAGAAAAGCTCTATAAATATCTCTGCTGGTGATTTCTAGCTTCCTTTGAAGTGTCAGGCATTTGACATTACCAGAGATTCCTCTGCATTAGGCAGACAGATGTGATATAACATATTAATCCCAAGAGGTAGAATGCTCTATCCCCTCCTGGCATCCACCTAAAACTTGGCAGAAAAGAGTGAAGTTAAAGCAAACTGCTTTGAAGATGTTTGTTGTCACTTCACCCATTTAGAAAAACGGTGTCATAGCCTAATACTGTACTGCTGAAGTCTGCAGGACAGCCTACAGCTGTGCTATTTCTTCTTTGTTCTGCTGCAACTGTAAGGTCCCTCTAAGCAGAAAGAGTTCCGGATTGTGCCTGATGTGAACTAGCTATCTTTCTTTAGGGAAAGAATGCTTAATGTCATACTCAGGATCAAAACCCTGCTGCATTGGACACTGGGACAACCCAGGGGTGACTTGGGCCAGAAGAGTTTTCATTATATCATAAATACAGGATCTGTGGGCTTTTTTGTCACGGGCAGAGCCAGAGTATTTGATTGTACAAGGTCCCCAAAAAATAGTCAGGGGAAGAGACAAGGCAAATGACTATTTGCCAGCAAACCAAGCCCTCCTCGATGTGGTTACAGTATACTTCCCCAGAAGATCTGCTAAGATCTACACAGCTCACTAACACAGCAGTGTAGGAAGGGGAAAAAAGTTCCTTCCACCGCTAACCACATCTACACCCACAAACATGAGCAAAGAACACAGCATCCCAATGGAGATCACTTAAAGTACAGCGTGAACGATTCAGGGGCTTTTTGACCATGATTATTTGTGGAAGAGATATATTATAGCTTTGTGCTACAATTGCAAACAAAATTCCAAAAGGCTCTATAGACTTGTAATCCAAAAGGCTCTATAGACTTGTAATGACCATACTGAAAGAACATCTATGTTTATGAAACTCAAGTAATATAAGGCCTTTGTCTCTTTTTTTTCCTTGAGATATAAAAAGGTACTTAAGCCCATATCTCCAAAGGTGTTTCTCTCTTCTGTATATGTCACTCCCACTGAACTTGGTACTTAACTACCTTGGAGAAGCTGACATTTAGTTTTTATCTAGACAGTTTTTGGAAATACCTTCAACTCCCTGGGAAGTAAAGGAACAAACATTAGCAGTGTCTCTTAAAAATGGAGAATATTTGAGGAAGTCATGAATAATCAGATACAAGTCAAGCCTTGAGCAAGTTTTGCAGAATGATGCCCTTTTAAGGTAGCAAGAATAGTTTTATTAGTAGAGTGATACGATCAAGCTAGACTAGAAAATGAAAATAACAAAAGGTGAGCTCACCTTATTTAAAATTTAACTTCGCTGTATATATTTTGATTTTGGCTATCCACATGGAAACTAGCTGTAGTCTGGATTTAATGTTTTTAATTATATAGTGATAGTTAAAAGCATGTACAATTTTTTTCTCTTCATCTATAGAAACAAAAAACAAAGCAGAGT
Source organism: Athene cunicularia (assembly GCF_003259725.1). Classification (NCBI taxonomy): domain Eukaryota; kingdom Metazoa; phylum Chordata; class Aves; order Strigiformes; family Strigidae; genus Athene; species Athene cunicularia. Next base: position 36,835,637 of record NW_020799099.1, read on the forward strand.
TTGAAATGTCACGGAAAATTTCCGAAGGCTTTTACAGCTATTTTTAAATTCTTTTATTCTCTTATTTTATTTTATGAATCATTTGTGACTTCATCAGCCCTATTTTGTTTTGTATTTATAAAAATGTTAAGTGCCAACTCTGTGTCAGTGTTGGATGTATCTAGGTCTGTTAACTTGCATGCAATTGAATTCAGTACGTATGACCTTCTGTCCTTCAGTTTTCATAGCACTAGTACAGTTTAATCACAAACAGCCAACTTCATAATACATTCAGAATTCCTACAGAACAGATACTTCCCTCCCTCCTCCTCCTCCTCCTTCACTGGAAATTATTATTAGTTGTTATTTATATGAAACATTCCTCAGTAAGTGTGCATGTGATGGGAAGAAAGGAGAAAACAAGCTCTAGTTATCATATGAAATGCATGTGCCGGTTAACTGGGCATTCCTCACCACCCAAATTAAAATAACTCTTAAATTTTTTCAAAGAGCTGAGATTTCTCTGATTTTTACAAAAACATTCAAAATTTGTCCTGCCAAACAAAATATCCCCCAAAACTTCCTTCTAGAAGCAATAATTATCAGAAAGATAAATATGCTGTTGCATACCCTGGGGACAATTTCTAGCTTTGTCTACAGCCCCAGTTTTAGGATAGAATAGCCAAAATTGGCATCAATTCTGTGTATTAAAAGCTAACATTGCCTACTTTGTTATGCAGAAACAACTAAGAGGAATTTGACCCCTTCATCTTTTTCTATCAGGTGTTCAAAAATGAGCAAGAACAATGTTAAACAGTCCCACAGTTAATCACAGAAAAACAAAGAAACAAACAAACAAAAAAACACCCACAGAAAGAAAGAAAGAAAAAAAAAAACATAAAAAAACCCAACCAACCAACACTGCACTAGTTTCCTAAGGTTGAAAGTTACTTCATATTAGATTTATCAAACATATCCCTCACATTAGAGGAGACAAGAAGTCCTTGTGAATGGATCAGTAAGCTCAAACTATTCAAACAACTTCTACAAATGTCAAGTTTTAGAAAACAAGAGCCTGTACAGAATATACCTATACAATTTTACTTCACAAAATATGCTTCAGAACACAATCCTCTGATACTGTTTTTATTAAAACCACAGCACTAGCAGTCCCTGCCAATAAATGATGCTGATCTGAAAGCTCTAGCTGTATGAAACAGCACCTTCAGAGAAGAGGAATTTTTTATTACTAGAAAGTGCTACAAAACCATGTGATGTAAATAAAGAAAGCTGCATACCTTCTTAGAGAGAACGACCATAATCCTGCTGAGGAACATTAATCTCTGCAGCTGAACTATCCACACAAGACTGGTAAAATATTTGACTAAATTCTCACAGTAAGTTCTGTATTCCTACACAAAACTCTTTAGCAAACTGTTCTTAATGTTAACCAGGTGTCCAGAAGCAGATGAAAACCCTTCTGAGGAGTCCTTTTAATATAACAGTTTAAAAGTAAATAATCATTTTTAAGTACAAAATAAAGAAGGATTTTGGTTTGGATTTTGGGGGTTTTTTTCCCCCTAAAGTAGAACTCAGTGCTACTTAGAAGCTGCACTGAATTAAGCAGTTTGGGGCTGGGTGGTGGTGTATTGAGAAATGCAGTAGACTCTCTTACACCAATGGGAATCTACTGTTAAAAGAGGTACATAATTTAACCATGAGCTACAGAAATAAAAATTTTGGGTTTTTTGTTTGTTTGTTTGTTTTGCTGGGGGTTTTGTTTGCTTATTTGTTTTAGCAAACCTAAAATGCTCACATGCCCTTTCAAACAATTCAAATTAATACCCAAGGTGTCAGACTCCCAGAAGAAACACAGCTCTCAAATTCTAGGATTATGTAGAACAAAATAAAACAAGTAAACTATTTTTCAAGCATGAATGACAAAGGATTCTGGCTTCAAGCCCAGCCACAGACAGGCAGAGGGCAGAAACCTCATGTATTCGAAGCACTGAGGAACACGTTCCCCAGTGAACATCTGATAACTCACGAACTATGCTCTTTCAGTGCAAGGCTGGCAGGCAGAGAGGAGGGCTGGCCGTGATGCCCAACAGCCACAGTCCCTCCTTGGTTCCTTACAGAATAATTTTCTGCACCAGGGGAAAGCAACTCAAGCAGAGCACAGGGAGTTTGTCACAGACATTCTCTCCTATCAAGGGAGAGGGACAACGGTTCCTCGTGCACAACCTCGTCTTTTGTGTAATTACTCCATAATGTAATCTGTGCTTCAGACGTGTCTGCAAACACCTGCTCATGCTTGTTTCCAACTTCTTAATTATGACAGGCCTCCTAATTGGGTTTTCTAAAGATTCTTTTTGCTCATTTGCTATAATCCAAAAAGAAAAGTATCTAACTATATTGCTTTATATTCTTTATTTAAATATAATCTTTTCATGTCTTTAAGCACCCAGCCAGAATAAATATGGCTTCCAATTCTAAGCAGGGAAGCTTTTTTCTTGTTCACTGGCTTACTTATGACTATACAATTTAATTAACATCTCTGTTGTACCTTTTTTGCCAGATAACGACTTCTTTCTTCAACTTTGCTTTTCAAAAACACTATATAATAAATCACAAGGAAAAAATCTTTATTTTTAATATTTCCATTTATGTATTTAATGAACATTATTGAGTTTTTGCCAAGTACTTATTGGAAACTTAGAATAAATATCTGTGAACCACTATTTCATTTCTGTCTGTGAGGATGAAGTGTTCTGCTGACACCAGAATTTTAATAATAATTAGCTCCTTTATTAGAAATCTGCTCTTCATTTTCAGTAACATTGTAAAAGGCTGAGTTTTAAACTAAACTAGAAATCAAAAGCTTTTTTTTTATTGAAGCTTTTCCATCCTTTGAATATAAGTTTTGAGGAAATCTTCAAAAACACAGACTGCAGAATGCCAAGCAATGCCTAGTACTAATTAGTACTCAGCACTGAATTTGGAGTTTTCAGCAACCAGTACCAGCCTGCCCTCTTGAACTGCCTTAGTTATGCCTGCAGTTCCCTCTCTGAAACATACATTGTGCTGATGAATCTGCTGCATTTTTATGTGCAGCTCCTTAGATCTTTTCAATACCTTGCTACCAGGAGGTCTCACTTCCCAGCTGACCCTCAATAGGTGCACCAGTGGTCCCATCTCCGCACTTTGTCAAGGATTCAATTCTCTCTTTGTAACCTTTGTTGTCATTTATTAACCTGCCTCTCTAAATGAATTGTTCATCTTCCATTTGAGGTTATGCATATTTCAGCTTTAATTCCCTAAATATAAGAAAAAGTTAAATGCCAGCACAAACATCAGAACTCTTACTATACTCATCCCCAAATTTTTCTGTCACACGCCCATGGAACAATTACTGTCAGTATGTTTGCAGAGGCATATTGAGTGACAAAATGGGATCTACTTTATCACTGATCTCTAAGGCCTGGCACTGATTGTTTAATTATGAAACACAACAAGCCTTCTTTAGAAAAAATGACTTTTTCAAGAAGCTGTGTTATCCTCAGAGCATTTCATCAGTGGGGTGAAATAGAACTCAATATTTAGAAGTAATTTCTTGCATGCTGATATTCTGACAGGATCAGGGCCATTAAAATAGAGCTTTTAGTGCACAGTCCTTTAAGTCTGTGTGTAAACTACCATAGTTATCTGAAGTTTTCACACTTATGATGTATCTGAAGCATCAATTATAAATCAAAGCATTCAACATTCAGTAGGTTTCAAATTATGAATGCTCTTGATCATATTTCATCTTACAGCTTCTTTGACAAACTATAAGACAAAAGATTTTTTTAAAAGCCTAATCTTTACTAAATAATTGGGTATGTAATTGTTATGTTTTTGCATTTATGAAAAGGAACTGTATATTTTCATTCTGAATTCTTTTTAGGCTAAGGGAATAACAAAACCAAAACAAAAATCTTTGAGACCACGTTGCTTACCTCCCCTGTAAACAAAGGATCCTTCCCACAATATCCACAGGTTCATTAGAGACAAAAGTTAAATTAAATATGTCAACATAGCACATAGGGACAAAATTACAATATGGTTACTTGGCACATATTTAGTCCTATATCAGAAGCAAGCACCAGTGTCATACTACTTTGATATGCAGCCCTAACTACTGTTTTAAGAAGCAATATCAGTTTCTCTTTTAGCTATTAAAAACATTTCTTGATTCAAGAGGGATATATTGACTGTGGCTAAACTGTAGGCCAATATTTATGAGTGAAAAATAAATCTCAATATTGAGGAATATAAAATCCAGTGTTTGGTGTAAGTCTGTGCACATATACATACCTTTTGCTTTATATTAGGGTAGATGTTTCCCTACCTCAGAGCTGTTCTGTACCTCCCTGCAGTCTTTCACATCATACCAGACCCAGAATTAAGATCCAGTGTGAAATACTACCCTCTCTTCTGCAACCGGAAAGAATAGAAATTGTGGCATATTCCTGTAACAAAGCACTCCTGTGCTTCATTAGCAGCAACAGCATAATGATTGTAAGAAACATGTTCTTCATATGTAAAGCACTGACTGTACTGTTCATGTTAAGGCTGTTCTTTCCTGTTATCAACCAAGCAGAATTAACTCCAGATTTCTTCATCTCTGCTCTAAGAAAAATAGTAAATATTCACCAAGAAACCTCATCCTCTTTTCTGGTCCGCTTTCCTCTGATTAGCTCATCTCTTTTTGCCACAGAATGATGCTTTTACCAAGGTGTTCCCTGTTTCTCACAGTCTGGGACAGCTAACCACAAGAGTTGCTATATTTTCATTCCATTCTCAGCTGTGGAAATCTGAGACATGATTCACTGTTTACTGAAATAAGTGGACAGCCTGCCATTGATCTCAACAGATGAAGAATCTGACCTTTTATGTGCAAGTTTTTGCTCCCAAAGGAAAGCCAGGAATGGCTGGAAAAAAACTATTGGAAGTTATCAAGACCTAGTGCAGCCCTTTTTTTTTTTTTTTTTAGTTCCTTATATTCTGATATCTTTCTAGATTTGTGAGCAATTCTTTAATTTGAAGATAGAACCTTCTAGTATTTCTGGAGGAGACAGACAGGCACAAATCACATTGACGTTTTAGTACAGAGTTCTTCTGTAGGGTGACCATCAGGAACAGTATGGCAGACTATAATGCTTTTATTTTAACAATGCTTTTTCACTTTTACTTTTCCAAACAGACTGGTACCTACCTACTGAGTGATATTTGATACCCTAGTTTCTCTTTGTGGAAGATTCCATAAACATGGCTTTGTAATTACATAAAGTGGCAAGCCTTTACCTGTGTAAAATTGATGCCTTTCAGTTGCACACCTTAATTGTAGCACTTCCCAAAAACTAAGTACTCAACTTCGCAACTTTTTTTAGTGTAATGATAAAAGTGTATGTATCTATGGGATTGTATATAGGGTACTGTTAAAACATAAACCACTGTACCCTATGGGGAAAAAAAAAAAAAAAAAAAAAAAAAAAAAAAAAAAGGCAAACAGATAATTTCCCCGTCAGATTTAATGTAGTTCAGCATCCTCCAGGTTACGAGATACTTTTTATCACATTTGGTCAATTTAGCTATGTTAATTTCTTTCAGTACATCAAAACCAAGATTCTAGGGACCTCACAGAGGAACAGTCTGAACATCATGTACATGCTAACAAACTGTTTGACCCCCTCAATGCAGTTTCATTTTCTAAGCAAACAGAAATTTTGAAAGCACATGTGGTTTGGTGCAGCAGTGTTTACCTACATTCACAAAGAACCTGAAATAATTTTAAAACGTGAGGGGCCTCATTCATTTCAAGACTGATAACTCATGGTATATTATTATCTCCTCAAGTGCCAATGAGGTTAATTTTGATCAGACCTGTCTGAAGCTTTGCATTACTTAGAGCTACAGAATCTGCAGATAACCACTCTTTAAAACAAGTAGCAAGATTGTAGATAGCAAAGATTTACTTTAAGAGTTAAGGAAATTTGTGCTTGAAATGGTAATATTCAAATACAGAGAAAAGATGAAATTAAACATCCCTTTAGAAGAATACTGAATTTAAGTGAAATGCCACAAAAATTGACTAGTAGTCTTTACTTTCCCCTACATGACATCTTTCAGATTAGGATACCATTAATTCTGACAATGAAACAATTCATAACAAGTGCAGTTAGGACAAATCTACAGAAGTTTTTGCAAGGAAGGTACTACTTACTGAACCATTAAAGTTGTGGGAAGTGGGTATTTTATCTGTAATTTTCTACAACAAGACCCTTGGGATACATTAGCCTAATGATTCAATAATCATTAAGAGCTTAGAAGTATGGAGCCTTTTAAAAAAGATGCTTATTGAATACATCACGGTTTTAAACAGAGTAACACTCTATTCTGAATTCTCATTTCTGGCAGAGTACTCATACTTGGAAGACTTCAGAAGAAACCAGGAGCAATGTTTTAAGAAATCCTGGTATCTTTAATTTCATTAAACACTTTTCATGTATCATCTCTGTGATATTTGAATGTTGTCTGGGTTATTTCAGACAGATCCTAAAACGAGTTACACTAGAGTAAAAGAAAAAAGTCATCCTTTCCAGCTTTCCTGTCATTTCAAACTATAGCCAGGCTGATCCTTGATCACATTTTTCCTAGACCTGCTGGAATGTGTAGAGTGACTCCCGAAACTCTTGAATATCACTTCTGTCCATTTTTAAAATTTTTAATTTTTTTTTTTCCCCCCCAAGGTTCCCACTTGATCTAAGACACTCAGCAGCACTCAAAGCCTCCCTGTTCTGAGCATGTGCTCTCGTTGGTGGCCCAGCGAACACCAGCCTGGAAATGAAATCTCACTTGTACCAATGAGGCAGTTTTCTCTGATGCCTCAAATCAGTATGTTCAAATACTTTGGGTGGAAAAAAAAAAAAAAAAACAAAAAAAAACCACAGATAACTTTCAGAGATTTGGGGGGAATAAAAAGAACAAAGAAACCAACTAAGCAAACATGTTCCCTTCCTCCCCACACACATTTTTTGCTGCTGTTACCTCCAGTGGAAAGCTACCTATGTTACTCTTTCAGCCTACTTCAGTGAGAAGGGCACCCAAGCAACCTATTCTTGTTAAGTAACCTATTCTTGCAGAGTTAGGAAGTGTAAACAAGGAGTTAAATGCTATTTGTTGATTAAGGGATTGGCAATGATCATATTTTTGAAGGTTGGGGTATATAAATACACTATCTCTTGTATTTATGCAAGAAAGAACAGTGCTGTTCATATGTAATGGAAGCACATACGAAAAGTGATCTTTTAAATCTCAGATGATGCAAGTATGTGGTACAGATATATATTTAGTACAAGGAACTGTGACTAATTATTATGCTCTCTAATTCCACACGAGACTGATGTTGAAAAGTCCTATAGTTTTAATTCATTGGCTGATCAGTGAAATAAAAAGCAGCATGAAACATGCTGAAATGTTGACTATCACTACAATGAAAATGTATAAATTCAGTCAGATGGCCATCTGCACTGTTTGAAACTAAAACACTCATCATATTTCATTTGCAGGAGGAGAGAGATATCTCATCATTAGAAGTTCTGATAGCCATAATATTGGTAATGGACAAATTAATGGGTAAGTGATGTCAAACCAGTCATCCCAAACAGACATTTTCACTTTCCACAGTTTTAGATTGTAGGTTCTCCTGTTCTCACATCTAAAGAGTCATTGCACCTTCCCAAAAGTTATGGCACATTAACTCAAGGCCTTGAGGTCCATCATCACGACAACTCAGAGGAAATCAGCACAAGGCAGTACTGGAATAAGCTCCTCCCCAAATACCCAAATTTATGGGTTTTATTTATGCTACAAGCTAGTACCTCCTCTTAGTCAGTGATATATTTTCTTTTCCTATTGTGTTTTAAATTATATTAAACCCAGGGAAATAATTGGTATTATGTGGAACAGGCTCAAACTGGCTGAAAAGCAGAAAAAGGTTTTTTTCGTACCTGAATTAACAGCTATATATATTCAGTAATCTTTGCACACAGAATTCAAATGCTCATGACTGCATCTCTTGTAGCTGTGCGCAACGGACAAGGACCATGCCATTAGCCAAGTTATCAGTGCTGTATCACAGACCAATGAATGAAGCTGCTGTACTGTACCTGCAGTCATCTAGAAAGAAGCAAAACCAAACTGTAAAACAACACATATAAAAACAAGTTTGGTATGTGCATGTATACAGAAAAGTCCAGTTCTCCCTGAAGCTTTGTTTTGTTTGTATATATGAGTAGTCAACAGATAGCATAAAGTTTCAGATGTTGTCACTCCGCTATCTAAATACATCTTGATAGAAGTTGTGAAACATAGCATTACCCTCTGAATGTAGATAAAACTTCAGCACAGTAATTAAAACCTAAAAGATCTATGCACAAATGTTAACCAAATAGTGAAATATCACATACACAACTGTGAAACCAGATCTTTACACATTTGAAGATGATCTACATAATTAGCCCTCAAATATTTTAACTCAGCCAAGATAAAGGTTGTGGAACTAGACTGAGGGAAAAAGATTTCATTTTTGCTTTTCCCCAGTACCCCAGAGTTAATTATTCCACAAACATAAAAGATAAATCTAACCATTCACAGTCATTTTACAACTGAAAATTTAGACAGTTTCTGTGATATTATACCCACACAAGTCAAAGCAAAATCCAGATTCATAGTTTACCTCAGGATAAAGCCTGCAAAATCTGAAAACTATTTTTGCATTATACAGCTGGAGCAACATATGAATTTTGATACATTTCATTAGGATTTAGCAAACACAAAACTATCATTTGGACACTGAACAAGTAATTCAGCTTTTTCCTTAATCCCAAGATTTTAGGAGGAAAAAAAAAAAAAAAATCCCCCTTCACACTTTCCATACATTTGTTGCCTTCAAACACAGCCGAAGTTGATGAACAAGTCAGATTCATAGATTGAAAATAGTAGGAGACAGCACGCTCTTTCAGCCATTTGGGCGTATAGAAGGCTCAAATTAAAATGCCAAGATTTGAACATTAGAAATGAATGAAATCCTCAACAGGAAGACTCAAGTTGTTAGAAAAATAGGTATAAAACTGAGCAGCCTTGGAGACAGTAGATTTATATTTTATTGCCAGTAAAAGTTCCACATTAAAACAGCCGGTGGGGCGGAATCATTTCCCATGGATCATGAAGCAGTTGCTTTTCAATGGTGTGCAATGTTCAACTTGATACTACAACCAAGACTAATGCTATGGTATCTTGTAATTGAAGCAAATTTGCATTGTTCTTTGGAATTGGACTGATTTCCATCCCAGTTGTTTTGGGAACTAACCAGATCATCAGGAAAAACAGATTTAAAAAAAAAAAAATAAAAATCAGAGTGACATTATAGAGTTCCCACTCATTACACAGCCCTGGAGGTCTGATCCTGCCCTTCTTCTTCCCATGAGCAATACTTAATGAAATGTCCATTCCTGCTCACCTAAAAAGAATAATTCATGAGCAAAGATTATTCATTTAAGTATTTACAAGATGAGGTCTTCTCTTTGACCTTCCAGTTATATTATCATATATACTTAGAAGTCATGGTGATAACAACCATATTTTATGGCTTTATGTTTACATATTCTAAGAATTTTTAAAGTTACAAGTGCAATAATTATTTTCCTCACTCCGCTAACAATTAAAAAGTAATTTCTGAAAATTTTCACTCCTACCATTAACTCCAGTTTCTATGAAATCATGCTGACCCTACTAGGACTACTAATGTTAAGGTTCAAATAATGACTGAAAGGCTTTTGTTGTTGAAGTCAAATGAATAAAAGTGGGTAGGATGAGACTCCGAATCAAACCATATTCCTGACTGCCTAATATGGGTAAAATTAGATTTTTATGTAAGGTCAAAGATTGCTATTTATGCCACTTATTTACTCTTAAATATTTCAATTATCTCTACTAAGACACAACAGCAAACCTTTATTGATCTGAAAGATTATTCTATAATATAATACAAGAATTATTCAGTATGTGACAAGCATACACTGGATGTTAGGTGTTGCAGACATCATGGAATAAACAGAATGAACACTTTGCATCACATTAAGTATTAAGATTTAACAGACTGTGTTTACCTTGTTTAGTTAGGGAAGAAGAGGAGAAGTATCACTTAAAAGGCAATGGCTTATACATTATACCCTTTGGAAATGAAAAAAAAAAAAAAAGTAGAAAACAACTTTTATTCAAAGGGAGTGAGCAAAAGCTGAGAACAGGTAATGCATGACTCTAGGCAATGAGACGATAGGATCGCTGCTGTACCTTTCCCCGGCAGTGCTGTGCACCCCGAGCAGAATTATCACATATCCCAGGGCTGATATGAGTGGTCCATGAAACAGATCATAAAGCCCTCCTCTTCCTTCATACGCTTCACAATTAAAGCAGTGAAACGTCCAAGTTTCCTGCCTATCTTGTCTACCTATGTGTAATTTCATTTCAGTCTTCTACCGATTTAAAGCCTTACAAACTATATTGTCCTTCATACCCAATCACATCATCAGCTCAAGTTTCAGTCCATAGCAGTGAACTATTAGGCTGCAAAAAGAAAGAGCAAGAGATCTATTTCTGCACCTAAGCCCTGAACAGCCTTGTTTACCAATGTCATTGATGACAAACTTGGTAATTCCATTTCTTCATAAATATTTGAATGTTACATTTTGCTAGGTAGATATCTGCTCATTTGATCTAATGGCTGTCCTTTTGAAAATGTCATAGAAAGCCATTAGCATAGCTTCACCAGTGTTAAATGGTTAGATGTAAATGGTGATTGCTGAGAACAATATCCTTTGCCCACAGCAGAGTGATGTAAGGGTTGGATAATTTTATTACCTTTAATAGCATTTGCAGCTATGCAAGCTAAGCCAATGATATGGGTAATCAAATCTCAGGCTTATAAGATGACCACCTGTGGCTGTTAGGAAAGGAATCCCCACTATCTCAGGCCCAGGCACAACGCTGCGTAACCAACAGCCTGTCATTTCAGAGAGGGCAAAGAGAAAGGGGAAAGGGGTGAGAAAATTGCTGTGGAGGGCAAACAAATTTAGTTTTCGTCAGAATTGATCTGAACCATTGTTCATTCACAGAGGTGATCTTAAACACGAAGTATGGGAAACTTCTGAAACCTCCCTGTTGTCTCCTGCATCTTCTAGACTGTAAGTCTACTGCTTTGGCAGTTCTCTAACCGGTCTATAGTAGGTAGACATGCAGTGATGCCAAGAAAGGTAAACGTGACCGTACGAATATCAGGTGTGGTATGCTTTGCACTGTTCTGGGACTGCAAATGTTTGGAAGTACAAAATTTTCAATTAGAAGCGGCAGACCCAGTGCCATTGCTGACTGTCTTCCCTGGAAAGAGCAGCATAAGTGAGGTGGGAAGGCCTTCAAGGCATGTGTTCTGTTCGCTTATTAAGATCGCCTCATTTCCTTAATTGTAGACTAATTGTGCAGGTTGACCAGAATTTAACTGGGTATAAAGAGATAATAGTGACCTCAAAACTAATAAAGTAGAACTGGGGTTGTAGATATTTTCCAATTTACATAGCATTTCCTTCATTATTTTTTGGCCTACTGTGTTTTTGTGGTCTCAACTCGGCAGACTTAAGCTCCTCCCTGAATGAGGCATAGTGCAGAAAAGATGTGCTGCTCTTCTGGAGTACTTCAACTAAGCAGGCAAGCTGCAACTTCAGAGTGATTTTATGCCTCTGTTGAAACTGCAAATACACTGCAGATTATATGGCGAATATATTAAAAGGTAGAGCACAAAATATTTATTCCTGAACTACCACGTATTTGAGATGAGATCTATTCCATAGCAGCTACCATGGCTACTAAACCCTGAACTTTAGATCCAGAGATCTGCTAAACCAGATAAACAAAGTATTGTTCAAACAGGTAGATAAGTCAGAAATATCTCCTATGTGAAATTGGCAAACGTGAAGGTAACTTTTTTTTATGATGTACTCACTTTCAACAATACTGCACTGCAGAGAGCATTTAGCTTGTCATATTCTTCTATTATTTTATTTTACACTTCATTCGTTTCTATTACATAGCCTTGCACTTTATTATTAGGGTGTTCTGTTGTTGCAAACAGGGACACTGAATTCTGATCCAGTTATTTCAGTGAAATTTTTTGTCAGCCTTTAAACTGAAACAAATGAATGAGTGTGATACTCAGTTTTAATAATATGTGTTGACTCTTGGGTATTCATGGCCTTTAGATGCCTAAAAACAATAGTGCTTTTAGATGAAAAATGAATATCGATTAATGAGCTGTAATTTTTTTTTAAACAGCAGTCAAGCCAGTAGCTATACTTGTCATGTAATTTGTTATAAATCACAGAATGTATATACTAAGCAAAGATATACCAAGCAAATTGAATTTTTCCACTGCAAAATGCTTCCCTATCATAACCATATATCCTCTGTTGTCCTTAACAACAGAGGACAAACACACAAATACTAAAAAAACAACTATCCTCCCTGGCATATGCTTAACAAATTTATGCATGAATAATTATCAGAAGAATTTCAGCAATATTGTAACCATCTGTGAAGATAACAAGCTTCTACCTAAGCTAATACCCTACACACATAAGAATACCTTTATCTGCCAGTGCTATTACTGGAAAATATTATGCTTTTTCTGGAGCTGAAGATATGCTCAGTATTAATTATTTGCAAATTTCTTTTTTCCCCAAGTAGAATACTGACTGATATTACTGCAATGTACCAACCTAAACCACTGCTAAGCCAGTAAGACCCTCAGTATCCTCAAATTTGACTGGACAACCAACTTCAGATCCAATGGAAAAACTATGTAACAATCAATCCATTCATGTGACAAAAGCAGCAACAAAAGGAACTTTAATATGTACAACACCCAGGAAAAGCATAAACAGTGGGATATTTAACATGAAAATAATAACAAATATTATTACACTCCTGTAGACAAACTAAACACACTATGAACATTTTAACAAACAGAAATATAAATCCATACTCCCTTATTTTTACATTCAGCAAACCAAAGGACTTCTCTGGAATTTGAAATAGGAGATTCAAAGGGTGGTAGAGCAGTCAGGTGCAGTGCCAGGTAGCACACAGCTTCTACCAACCCACCTGCTGCCAGCACATTCACCTGAAGAGCACACCCAAACCCACCTTCCCCTCTCACCCCCAGCTTGAACATTTTGATGAGTTTATTTTCCCCACTTGGAATTACTGCTCTTAAAGTGAAAGTAACTAGAGAATCACACCTTTTTTTTTAACTTAAAAAAAAAGCATTACCTTTCTAACACTTCACTGTATGTATTTCATTAACCGTAACACTAAGGTCTATTGTCATGACTCACAGGATACTCAAAACCAATAAAGGTGACAGAACCTGGATATACCTTGCTTCTTCCATCTCTCCCTCCAAAATTTGTTTCACCGTACTTACAAGATCCACTAATAGTTCATATAATCTGCACGTAAGCATTGGGAGTTTTACTTAGTGGCTTCTAGGAAATATGTCTTTTGGTTTTGCACTGAAACATTCTCAGGGAAGTTTATCTTCTCACTATGTTTCACATAAAAATTTTCCTCAGTCACAGACATCACAATTTTCTGCATTTCCACTCAAAACTTCTTGTGGAACTCCTTTAATTCAAAGATACTTTAAATTGCCTATTACTGGAACAACTTCCTGCAATAACATGCAAAATACAGGCACTTCCATCGATCTGAGGTATTTCCCCATATCTTTAGATAGTAGAAAACTGTGTTATTTTAGAGGAAAAAACCCAATTTTTATCTGAGAAGCAACAATCCAATGTTGCAGTAATACAGTTCATTTCTGTACTTCTCAATCTTTGAGTATTTCAACAAAAAGTTATTTGTTCTTTACACTCACCAGATCCACCACATAAGGGTCGATTATAAGGGAAGTCACTCTCATGCAGCACAGAAGACAGGGCATTCCTTAAATCTAGAAGTTAGATAACCCAACCTTTCCTAACAGTCTGTTTGTGATTAGAATTTAACCTTTTTCCGGTATGCCTGGGAGGACTCAGAACTATTCATGGATCCAGAAAGACAGTTTTGCTTTAAGATGTCTCTATTTTGCAGAAATACACTTATTAAAGTTTATTTTCAGGAAGCCAAAACATTTCACAAAATTAAAAAAAGATGTATAATTACTAATTATGCAAATCATCATTCATTTACATATATTGACAATACAAAATATGATTTCATTAGGAAGTTGTAATTGGAATAAACCACCAAAATCCTTTAAAAATTTGCCTTGCTCTTCTTCAGTCTCCAGTCTTTCTCTGCTTGTAATTACTCAATAGATTTCGTTTTTCCAAATAACTGCATTTATCTCAAGGAGAATATAGCTTTGTAACCTTGTTTCAGATTGTGTCACCCCAAATTTGCCACCAGTTTAAAAATGTAATTATAAACCTTCTCTAGAATATTAATTCAATTAAGAAAATGAAAATAAGTAAGCCATTTCAGAATCAATAAGATTTAAAAAAAAATATTTGGTAATTGAAACTGCTTTGGAAAAGTTGCATCTTTCAGATAAAGAATCCTAAACAGCTGGGGAAACACCAGCAGAAAAAAGTAAAATATTCAGAGATTCCTAATTTGGATGTTAAGACAGTTTTGAGATAACATTTTGTTTATGAAGACATCTTTTAACTACTAGGTTTAGGAAGCCTCATAGCACAAAATCCTCAGCATTCACACAAACCAAGAAAGGGAGTGATTCTTACATAGGATTATTACAGGATTACGGTATGGGTAAACATACAATATAAAGTAGACAGCATGTGTTCTGTGGGTGCACAATTGGAGTCCTCAACCGCTTCTCCTAAATTCAGATTAATATTGTGGTGGATCTCTATTATAACCACTAAACCACGGGACTTTCCTCCTTATTTGATGTTAACCCTCAAAAACAAGCTCAAATAAACCTTTAGAAGCTCTACACAGACATAAAATTTCAAATTGCCAACAAACTCTCTGGATGGAAATTCTTTTCAAGTCATTTTTTAGTTGTCCCATATGGAATTAAATACACTACAGAATATAAAGCTACTGCAATTTTAAAAGAACAGCAGAGAATGGGGAGGTAGGATACAACAATTTGGGATCACACATCCTGGTAAAAAGAACCTTTATGCAAACCTCTGAAATACTGCAATTCTTAGTGTTACACCAAATGCTTTTAATGTGTATTTATTTCATTAGTTATTTCATGACAAAGGATAGAGATCCTTCATAGATTAAGTCATTAAGTCAGTGATTTTTTAAATTTTTTTTAAAAAAGGCAATCACAAACAGATAGAAAAAGATGAAGAAGATTTACATTTTTCCTACAGAGATTTATTCTGTAATATTATCAACAAACAGAATTATAAACATTTCACTGATCTGGTCAAGTCTAAGACCTTCCCCTTTCTAATCTCACTGGGATTCCACCAAAATACTTTTATTATTGCCAGCTTCAGTCATGAGACAGATGAGCACATTTAAGACCCAGAAACAGTGGGAAAAGCCTAATTCAGGACACCTTCACAGCTATCTCCCTTTGTAGTGCCCATTACAAACTGACTTCCTAGCTACTCTGTTAAATATGATAGCCCATCTTTCCAGTCTAATCTGTTCTGTAAACCTCAAAAATGCTTAAGTAAGAACATAGCTATGTCATTGACTGAAAAACACACCTAATATAGGCTAGTGCAGGAGATGTGATTTACCCTCCACTAATTTTTGCTTAGTAACATCAATGTACATTGACAACCGGTATCTTCATGCATTTCTTTTCAAGAGAATAAATCATTAAGGGGATCTGTAATTATCTTTCCCCTCCTCAGGTTTCAATATAGAGATTAGCATAGGAGAAGTACCCTCCAAGAAAATCCTCACATACACATTTTCCTCTTCTGAAACACAAATATCTGCCTCTCCTACCATAAGGAAACAAGGAGTGCAACCTCTGAAGCTCTTGGTGGAATCAATGACAGAGAAGAAAAAAACAAACAAACAAAACCTGGCCACCTATAAGTTTAAAGGAAAGGAGAATGTCTCCTGCCAACACAGCCTAACAAGAAAGGAGTAAGGAAGCTGTGTTAAGAGGAACAGATGTGAAACATACATGTAATACATATGTAATGCAGAACAGAGAGGTCATGTGTTCTAGTAGGAAGGTAAATAGAAACTTGAAGCAAACTCTTGGATAAACAGCCTGTAAAGAAAGCAGGCATGACCTCACTAAAATACTTCCTAATGACATGGTTTCAAGATAAGCACAATCTAGTCTCTTTATGATAAAATGTATTAATGAGCAGAATGAAAACAGTTTCTGAAAATAACAAACAACACTGAATAATCCTAAAACAAATTGTCATTAATAATTGAAAAGTTCAGCCAGTAAAAAAATTATTGCTAAAATGTATTTAGTAAAATTTAATTAGATGAAAGTGAAAAATGTAATTGAAAAATGGAAATATACCAAATCTCATTTTAGTATAAAAAAGCATTTCCTTTCTTATTTCAGAATTGTCATTCATGTGCAATTTAGTTCACCATACAGAAGAATATGAAGCTGAAGTCCCAGGCAAGTATTCATTTTGTGGTTTTACCTTTTCTTTTTTATCCAGGAATAAATTCTGCTCCTGGCTTATTTATATCAGCTAACTGGTACATAGACTTGACACACAGGGGATTCAGCTCCCTTTCCTCCTTTCAGCAAGTTCTCTCAGTACAGAAGTGCTTCTCCACTTGTTTGACGCGTTCCTAGACACACAACCCGTTTCTTAGACCTGCTTTATTCTTTTGAGTAAAAGGACTTCCACAGATTGGATGCAAGTAAACCATCATCCTGGGATAATAGCTGACCATACCCAAGAATCAGACGTTTAAAAGATTCTTTTGTAAATTGGTGTATTGGGTTTGGATAATAAGGTTTTGGTAGTGGGGAAGATCCCATGAGAAGCCACTAGAAGCTTCCCACCGTGTCTGACAGAGCCAAAGCCAGCTGGCTACAAGACAGATCCATTGCTGGCCAAGGCTGAGTCTATCAGCAATGGTGGTAGTGGCTCTGGGATAATATAGTTAAGAAGGGGGGGAAAACTATGCAGGAGATATTTCAGTCAGGAGAGGAGTGAGAATATATGACAAGCAATTTCTGCAGACCCCAAGGTCAGTGAAGAAGGAGGGGAGGAGGTGCTGCAGGCGCCAGAGCACATTCCCCTGCAGCCCGGAGTCCCCAGCTGTGCCCTGCACCCACGGAGGTCAGTGGTGGGGCAGAGACCCCCCTGCAGTCTGTGGAGAACCCCACGCCAGAGCAGGGGGATGTGCCCGAAGGAGGCTGTGACCCCGTGGGAAGCCCACGCTGGAGCAGGCTCCGGGCAGGACCTGTGGCCCCGGGGAGAGAGGAGCCCACGCTGGAGCAGGTTTGCTGGTGGGACTTGTGACCCCACGGGGTCCCACATTGGAGCCGTCTGTTCCTGAAGGATGGCACCCCGTGGGGGACCCACGCTGGAGCAGTTCGTGAAGAGCTGCAGCCTGTGGGAAGAACTCATGATGGAGAAGTTCATGGAGGACTCATCTCCTGGGGAAGGGACCCCATGCTGGAGCAGGGGAAGAATGTGAAGAATCCTCCCTCTGAGGAGGAAGGAGCAGCAAAGATAACGTGTGATGAACTGACCACAACCCCAATTCCCTGTCCCCCTGCACTGCTGGGAGGGGAGGAGTCAGAGAAATTGGGAGTGAGGATGAGCCCAAGAAGAAATAAGGGGTGGGGGAAGGTGTTTTAAGATTTGTTTTATTTTTTATTACCGTACTCTGATTTGACTTGACTAAGTCAAGTCTGGTTTGCCCATGACAGTAATTGCTGAGCGATTTCCCTATCCTTATCTCGACCCACAAGCCTTTCATTGTTTTTTTTCATCCCTGCCCTGCTCAGGAGGGGAGTGACAGAGCAGTTTTGGTGGGCACCACCACAGTCAGCAAGATGTCCAGTCACATAACTCTGAAGAAGCTTTAAAGATAAACAAATGTTAATACTGCTTGTATTTAAGCTGTTTGAGATACTGAGAATTAGTTATTACAATTAAACTTCTCCTTTTGTTAACTATTTAACTTTCAATCTGTGAATACTATGGAGTAGCAAGGCTTGTTTTTTTTAGCATATTACTTGCTTCATATATTGTGTGAAAAATCTCATTTGCTTTATGAAACTGCAGATGCTGCACTGATAAAAGATGCTATTATTTTATTTACCCTACAAACCTGTATAGGGTACAATCCCTATATATAGAACACATACAAGTTGTATTCAGCTCCTACATTATAGACAGAATCATCTCCCTACCTTGAAGCTACTTGATAGAAAATTAAGAAAATTATCATCACAGACCAAATACTTTTCTCATTAACTCTTCAGTCTGTCTGTGAACACCTTAAAATTTTATTTTAATGACTGACTTCATAGGCAAGAAATAACAGACTTTAAGAAGACAATGCAGAGCAGAGTTTCAGCTAGTAATAATCCTTGACTTAATAAAAACTTAAAAGGTAAATATCTGCTTAAAGACCTTCGATTAAATCCACTGCCTAAACAGTTCTAATTGAAACCTGCATGATGTTTGCTTACAAACAGACTGTTTATATTAACTGCATTATGATCATAATTCAAAATATATAGGAGATTGAAGAGAAAAAAGTTGGACTAAATATATATTCATTAAGTGTATTTAGTAGATTTTGTATAATAAATGCTTTCTGCAGAAGAAATTAGAATTCTAGAGTTAGATACAGTTCCTAAGTTACTGAACATACTGACATTTCTCAATATATTTCCAGTGAATATCCATATTTCAGTTAATTTGAAGATTCCTCATAGTATAAACAGGCCAGCCTGTTTTAAAATGCAGAATACAAACGTATCCATTGTGTTTTCAGTTATACCTTTCAGCGACATGTGATTAAATCTTCTATTTTATTTTTTTTATTTCTTCTTAGCTTGTAATGTAATCATATTCTATTAAATACTATAGCTTAGGACAGTATCCCATTACAAATTTATAGGCCTATGACCATACAAACAAGAATAGCTTGAGGGGCAGGATGAAAGATGCGTACAACCTGTATTTAATCCTACTTCTTTACCTCTTCTAGTCATTTAGCCTGGCTCCCACTGCATGTAACAAAAAAGCAACATCTGCTGCATGATTCACTTTGTAGGTTTAGGTCTTTAGGTCTGAAGTCAGTCAAGGATTTAGCACATACTAATAAATATAGAATATGACTATTTTTTTCTTATGTTATTACTGAAAGAAGAAAACAAATGTATACTCTAAAGGCCTGAATACCTCCCATGAAAGCAACGTACCAGCAAGAAGTTCTTGAAAGAAAACAGGATTATGATAACACTAACAACTCTAAATTATAACTGAAGGTCAACCTCAAATGTGAGAAGTCTTTTATCTAAAGCAGAACAATCCTCAACACAGATTTAATTTCATCAGATATAATAATCTTTCTTTCTCCTTGCCTTTTTCATTTGTATAGATAATACACCTGTGTGTGAAAATGACAAGCAGCATGAGGAAAGTCAACAGGATTTCATAGTATTTTCTAGTATCACTTCACTAATTGGGCACATCAGGATATGGACCACAGAAGGACAATGACAGTGCTTCGACCAAGGACACAGTAGGATGTATTTCTTCACCTCCCTGAGAACTGCTTAATACCTCACAAGACAGGCCAACACATAATGGCAATATTTGAAAGCAGTATACACGTTGGCATGTACCATTTGGCAGACACTTCATATATTGCATATGAAATATTTACCAATCTCTCCTGGGGGGTCAGGGATGCTGGGTGCATTCCAGGCTCTGAGGAGCCCTAAGGGCCTTCTACTAGCCATGGTAAAGGACAATCGAAGGATGAAGAGATGTACATGGGGACAAATGCACACACACTGGCACCTGCTCTTAATGACCAGAACGACATCTGGGAACAGAGAAATCCATTTTTGGTTACTGTGTTGATGTTTTCAGCTATATATTATAGCTATAGACCATTGTGAGACAAGTGGGAAACTGATCTTTTCACCAGCCACAGTGAAGGGGTGCACAAATTTTGACCTTTTGCTACGTGAGGATGCATTAAGTAGGACTACGTGTTAACAAGTGCCTCAGTTCAGAGGGAATGGGTAAACAAGACTTCCATATGGCACAGCAGGAAGCTCTAAAAAACCCCAAACAGTGACACTAAACTACAAGGGCCACCAGCTGTTTCTCTGATCGACCCCATCTTCTAAAATTTCTTCAGACAGAAAAAAAAATAATAAAATTCTTCATAAGAGAGACTAAGTCTTATATACCACTGCAGTACCAATAACTCAAAACCTTCTAAATAACAAATGAAAACCTTCCTCTGACTCCTAGTTTGATCTGTAGGTCTCTGCAGCTCTTTCCTAAGGAAGGAGCTATTGAAGGACAAAGCAAAGCAATTTTACATCAGCTTTGTACTTGTAAATATCTAAATACTTTTTTTTTTTTCTGATGAATGAGGTAATATTATATACTATTATAGAATTAATAAGACTGCTTATCCTGAAGATGCTCTTTACATTATTTTCATGTAAATATCTAGAATATGAATAAAAAGTGTTTATCTGAAAGTTCTATTCAGTGACCATTTTAAAAATCATTCACATCTGAAAAATATAAAATGGGTATCAAGGACAATTTTGTTTGCGCTTTACAGAGCATATTTGAAATACATGTTTCAAAAACATCATTATACAAAACCCAATCTTATTTAGAAAAAACATGTATTTTAACTATTTTACTTTCTTTCCATCTGTAGATATTATGATTAATACCTAAATAACTTTTTTCCTGTATACCTTCCATCCATTAAAAAAATTATTCTTTAGTTATCTAGTTCTGAAGTATAAAGAAATTGAGTAGTCATATTATGATTATCAGAAGACTGGTAAATGAAAGAACACTACAAAGCAACTTTCTCACTGAAGCCAGAAAATAGTAGAGTCTATATATTAAAGGTTAGTTGTCTTTAATACAATTAGGCAAAACAAAACTGATGTATTACACTGTATATGTTTGTTCAGTTTTTCCATCATGATATTTCCTTTGATTCTACTTTTTTTTCCCCTTTTGAAGTATTACCTTAACATTTAGCTTGCAAACTAATGTGCGTATTAGCATAAACCTGTGCTTAACATTTATTCTATAGGCCTCTAGACAAAAGCCTGAGTTAGCATATAAGGTCAGAAAAATAGACTTTGTAAATGTTACAACAGTAAACCACAAGGTTCAGGAGAATATTAAACTAAAATTTTATACAAATTTCTGTATCTGAATTAAGGCTATTAATATAAACTTGTTTAAAAAAGCAATAAGCAATATCTACACACATGTGCATTGTATATACAGGGAGAATGGTCTACAAAAAGTAATAAAGTGGTTAAAAACTCCTGTCTTTACAGTCGGAGTTAAATTTTAGAACCAAAACCTGGATTTTCTTTTATTCCAATGTAAATCCAGGTTATATTAGTAGTCTTGATATCCCTGATGTCACTACAGTTTTATACTGGTTTAACACTGAGAACGCCATCTCATTTTAAAAGTTATCTTTGACGACTCCAAGCAATTCCCCACCCTAATAATACAGTCATCAGATGAATTAATGGGATTGTTACAGATGTTCAAGGAAGAGCTGCATGGAAGACTCCAGAAAAGCCATTTCTCATAAAGATAGCTGGGTAGAATGACAGCAGACGTATTAACAGATGCAAACAGGTCTCTGACAAGCAGAGAACGCTGGATGTTTAAAGAGAGCTTCTTATTTTGAAGTTCACTGACAAGCCATTCGACCGAAGACAGAAATGGCAGAGGGGTAATTTTTAAAAACTTTTCCAGCTATCAGCTTTGCCAGCTCTTAAACTTTTACCACGATCCAAGACAAATGTCATAAGTCTCTTTTCAAGCCCTTGCTCGTGGAGGCAGGCTCACACTAAGGAATCTCCAGTTTTATTTGGAAAGCAGCTCACCGTCATGGAGAATTTGATTCCTGAGATGAAAAGGTTAAACCTGGCTTGAGCACAAGCCTGAAAATACATCAATACAGAAGAAAAAAATATAGCCTATTTAGCTATATAGCCTAGCCCTATGTATGCATTATGCCTGTCTTCTACCCGCATATTACAATTCTGAGAGCTATTTGATTGCTTCAGTATTAAGCATTTATGGAATATGTGGGGAGAGCTTTAAAAGGGTAGTATTATAACCACCCAAGAAAGCCTCTTACAGACAAAAGAAGTAACATAGGTGTAAATGAAAATAAATTTAAAGCTTGGATGCAGTCAAATTGATTATTGTTCATGTATTCTGAATTGTCACCAAGGACAAGAAAAATAAGTAATACCCTTGAGAGATTTTTCTTTCAAAATATCCTGAGACAGTCTTAAAGCAACAGAATTAGAGAAAGATTTTTATTTAGCATCCAGGGATTAAGTCACAAATTACACTGGGCACTGAACTGCCACTTAGATGATGGAGCACTCTCATGATACTTGAAACTTCCGTTCAGCTGGTGCCTACACCTAACACTGCAGTACCTTCCGAAAGCTGATGTGCTTACATGCTGATCCCAGTGAGCTGCTCTGTCATAACCAGCATGGTTCAGGCTTGCCGTGAATCAATTTCATCTGGATTGGAGATGCTCAGTGCTGCCAAGTCTGAGCACACAAACTCAGTAAACAAGGTCTCTACCTCTGCCAGGCAATTTGCAGAGCTTTAATTACAGCTTCCGCTCCATTTTGTCTCAGAGGTTCCACTGCATGTGCAGTTATCAAGGGAATTCAGGCACTTATGGACCAAGGTATCAGCAGAACGCCAAAAAGGCCAGATCTATGTCGACTGCTGAAGGCTAGGCCTTACTTTTCTTCAAAGGGTGGACATGAGCTACACCTTCCCAGCAGTTGTGACTCTGAAAGCTCCCCTGATTAAGAAATTGCTCTCTGCTGCATTTGTTCTTCAGGATGCCAAAATTTAAAATAGGCTTAAAATATATGAATGAAGAAACCCTTATATATCATCAGAGCAAAGATTTGCTTACCTTGTTACCTGACCTCCAAACCCAAGCTATTTACAGGTGTTCAAGGAAAGAGCATAAGAAGTGACATACAGTACGTGTCAGGAGAAAGATCCTTCCCTGCAATACCATACAAGCATCTGACAATCACTTTTTTAGGGAAGATGTTTTATAGCCACTAATGGACACTGGATTCTCCTTTTTTTTTTTTTTTTTTTTTTTTTTTTTTTTTTTTTTTTTTCCCCCTTATTCTCTTGGCCTCCCTACCCCTAGAAACCATAAGTTTAAATGACTAACTTCTCTCAAAGGAGGAAGAGGGATATTATTTTCTACTTTACAGCTGCTGCTTTAATAATGGCATTGGGCACCTCTTAGAACTGGCATTGTCAGAAACAGTGAGCAATCACTCCCTATTCACCTTTTCTATACTCTCATGATTTTGTAAATCTCCATCACATTTCACCTCTCCTGTGCAGTTTTTTCTCATTTTAAGAGTCAGTTTCATCTTTCTTTGAAGACTCTCTCCTCTTCCACACCTCTGTTCTTCCCCACTCTGGGCCTATTCTGGTTCTTTAATATAATTCCAAGCTGTCTTTCCTAAGTGCTGAGAACTAAATTAGAGCTCAACATTGCATATATGTCGATGCAGCTGTTTTATCTTGTTCTTAAGTGCATTACTTTGCATTTATGAATACTGTAGTTCTGCACGCCTTTCAGTTACATCATATGAGCATTCTTCAGAAAGTCAAATATAAAGCTGACTGAACAGCTGTGCACTTAACTGTCACGTTATTATTTACCCCTTTTTTCCTGTATTATTTACTAAATTTGCCAGCCCAGTTTCCAGAATATGTTCTGTGAAATTTCAACAGGAATCTTACCCTGTGTAGCATCAAAAAAAAAAAAAAAAAAAAGTAGTATTTGCAGTTACCACCTTTTATTCCCTTGATATCAAGACTCATTTAGTGCAAGGTCATGATACACAACTATCCTCCCAGCCACTTCATTATTTAATTTCCTGAGGACTCTTAGGTAATACTATGCTAACCTTAGATTCGTTACAGTTCATTTTCTTGTTTTAGTCTCAAACTCCTACTATTGGTACTGTGGTTTGAGACTGTTCTGAGGGCTTCTCACTGGAGAAGGCAAAACCCTGCGTTAGTACATTCCTAAACTCCTCTGTAGCAAACAGTGCGTCACAAAACTAGCTTTGCCCGCTTGCTACAGCCACATATTCTTCCAAAGCTCCTTTTAGCACTTCACTTCTCTATTCCTCAATCTGTTAGCCATTCCCAACAGTTTACCAGTATGTTGTTACCATCTCATCATTTAATAGAGGCTTATGATCTACTTCACATCAGCTGAAATCCAAATCCACCACAGTCTCTTCTAATGATGCTACAGAGCTTAAAAGGATATCACGTGTACCTGATTAGGAAAGGACTTCACTAAACTTGTATTCTCCTTCTTCCAAAATCAAGAAGAGAATTCTTCATATCTGTTTTCTCAGGGCAAACAAGCCACACTAGTAAGGTTGACTGAAATTGAGTTTCTAACAGCTTTCAGTAATCTGGATACTGACTTCAGAGAAGTATGTTCAACATCACTAGTGTGGGGTCAAGCCCTTCATTGCCATGCTGATATATTCTATTCCCACAAAGGACTAAAGTTTCTAATCAGGGGACAAAATGCTGCATTTTAGATTTTTCACGTGGATAATATGAAGTGACAGGAACTACTGTAAGAAGAAAACCTGACTGGTTTTATTTTTCTTTAACTGAAACTACGTTAGATGCATTTCATGTGAGGTTCAAGTTCTTTCTACCCAGTCTGTGGGACAGTAATAGCCATGTTTAAAAGTAAAAATACCCGAGGACCTGCAAGCTCTCCGTCTTGTCAGTTATAGCTGACACATCTAATACTCAACTGGATTTCTGAAGTTTGTACTGCAACAAGAATTCCCTTTGAATTCACAGGAAACATAACGTGAATTCAAGTGAAGCTAATGGGACCACTTTTGGAGAAGGGCACTTGTCAGCTGAAGTAGTGCTGTCACAATAATTTGGCTTTTGCAAAATACTTTGACAAAACAGAGTTAAGTTACTACCACATAACAACACCTGCTGCTGTGATATTACATAATAAATTTTACAGATGTTATTTTTAGCTGAAACTATTTTATTTTTTTAAATTAAACATCTATCCCTTCTTCTTATATTGATTGCAGGGCATCTGTTCACTTACATGATTATGACTCTTTATGATTTCAGCCCTGTACTTGCCTTCTTATTTATTTTTACCTGTCATACCATTATGGCAAAGATTTTCTGATCTGTTCTGTGCTCTTCCTCCTTCTGCTGGAGACCATTCATCTTAGCAGAGTTAAGGTTATGAAATGTGAATTGATAATTCTTCAAACTCAGTGTAAACCTATGCCAGTATACACATCCAAATAGCATGGGACAAGAGCATTGTAATTGTGTAAGTACAATGTGTTGGGCAATTAAAAACCTATGCAAGAGATTAGCAACGGTGTCTGAAGTTTAAATATTTAAATTGTATTCAGCTGACGCAAGCACACAGTTCTGATGACCTCACTGAAATTACTAAAATTTCTGTGTCTCATAACAAAAAAATAAAAGGCAACCATAATTGAACTTCTTAGACATCTTACTCTAAAGAAATAGAAACATTAAAAAGAGAAGCTGCTCATCTGTCCAAGGCGGGTGCAGGTAAGTGCTGCCATCTGTCTTATGATTCTCTTTATAATATCCTTACAATTACCTTGTACTTCTGTGTGCAATTCAGTCTGCCTCTCTCAGAACACTGAGTTGCCAGAGATGAAGTGCAGGTATTTAGCAGCTGTTCTTTATAACACTCATCACCAATTTTTTTTCCCTAGACTCAAATGTAGTGGATTAGGACAGAAAAGTCTATTCTTTGCTGTTCAACTATTCAACAGCCAACATCTATTAAGGTATAATTTAAGCAAGGAATATATATGCCATTTTCTTCTATATTCACAATCTTTTTAAACCTCATACTGCTACAGTATTTAATAGAGATTAACTATATGGGTTAAGCAGAAGGCTGTTTTGCTTTTAAAAAGAAAACTCCAACTCAATTTACTTTTTTTTTTTTTTTAGTTGACTCTCAACTAGTGTTATAAATAGTAGACAAAATTATCTATATCACAATTACTGGTGGTAAAGCCGTTTCTTAATTAATATCCACTAGTAATTATGGAAGTTAATGTCAAAACACCACTTGAGAAATCACAAGTGGTGTCAAAGAATCTGTATCATATAATTTTTCCCTTTGTCATCTTGCATACAAGATGACAGCAAGGGCAGCAAATAGCATCTGAACATTAGATGTAGAGATGTATTATCAAAACATAACTGCAACATATACATTTCGATTCCAACAGAAAACAGGTTATTTTAGAACCTCCAGCAGGGAACATAATATCAAGGTTCAGTTTCGGTTTTCTGCAAGCAAATGGTTCATCAAATTTAAAAAGAAAAAAAAAAGCTACCCCAAAACCGAAAGAGTGCCACAGAAGAACACTAATCAAATAATATTGAAGGATCTCCTGTTTCAGTAGTGTAGAAAAAGTAAAATCAAATTCCCCAAATCATAAGGAGGCCTTAAGCAATGCTCAGGATCCCAAATCACAAATTATTCTTACTTTTGTATTTATCTGCTTTGTGTAATCAACAATCAACACTTTTTTCTTCTATCTTTATTTCCATTGCCGCTTACTTAATCTTCTCAATTTTTAACTGGAAATCTATGTTCCCTCTTTGCTGACTTTGCTTCAAAGCCAGGTCTGCAGTTTGGTTTCATGTAAGATTTTAACGAAAAAACTATCAAAACCATTCATGCAGTCTACCCTGTTCTCAGGGACGAAAAAGAATATCAAAGCACTTTGTACTTATTATAAACATGTGACTCTCCTTCCCAGACTGCCAAAATGCAAATATATAGCTGCGTTCAATTTTGATGAAATTCTCACAGCACACTAATGCATCTTGAGCTTTGTGCTTCAGAAAAGAAATTGAATGCAGATGTAAAACTCTGAAAATTGTATTGTTCTTGCAACACAAACCTTTTTACATCACTGAAGGAAAATGTACATTTTTAACTGTTTTGCATTAACCAGATTTTTTTATATAACTTTAATTTCCCATTTTCATTATTCAAATAGAAAGCATTCAGAATTTTAAACAAGAATCACTCTTGTACCTTTTCAGTACAATAAGACTTGACTTGTGTACACAATACTCCTAAATCATATTATCTGACCCTGATGTTTCACATTAGCAACTTCTTTATTACTTATGATTTCTTTATGATCTTTTAAGATTATTAAAGAGGCTGTATCATTCTTCAAGTCAGTAGCCCATAAGCTGAAGATAAAAATGTAAAACAAGTTACCTATCTCTGTTCTCAAAAGCTTAATCCTTTTAATTTAGATTTCAGCAAAGGATGACCCATCTCCTACAATATCACACTGGGAAAAAAAGGGGAAAAGAATAGTTTCGGTCACTAAGAAACAAAAAATCATTCATCATTTGAAGCTATACAACTTAAACTACCTAAAATGTGTTCTATTTAATCATTTACATCTTGCAGCACTATTTTATTAAATAGTGAAATATTTATAGCTTCTAAGGCTCTAAATAACATGTTTTCTCAAAATTATCTTGCTTATTTCATATGAAGACTGAACATATGAAAAAGACAACCCAGTAAATGTTTGAAACGGTCCATGAATATTCACTCATGAATGGCAGAGTGAAAGAACAAGCACACAAAAGCTACCCTGAACATCATCTTCTCCAAACCAGCAAAGCATAACCAGATCTAACTCATGTGGCTACAACAACTTTGAACTGTCTCTTGAAAATACTTTGATTACAAAGGACTGGAAGAAATTCTCAAGATAATTTCAGACTGTCACAATAGTATTTTTGTCCCCCCATTTTCAAAAGCAACACTGCTGACCCTTTAAACATAGAAAAGCTAGATAGAGGCACAAATTAAAACTGAATCACTAGACTAAAACAACTGGTCCCACAGACATTAGACAATATTCACATCTTCTACAACACAGATGCATGTTCCTGCTTATGCTGTCTCTACCACCACTGGCAGTATGCACTCTTCCATAGGTGGAAAGAGTCCTCTCTCATCCTCCCATTACTCTGCACTAGGAATCTCTTTTTTGTTCTGCCTTTTCCTTTTAAGTTGAAAACTTAATTACATCTTTAGCCAGAATAATGGATCCCAGGACCTTTACTCTCAGGGGAAGTACTTTCATTTATTTTAAGTGAAGAGCAGGGTACACTAGCATCAGCAGGGCTGTGGTTACCTGGCTGCTTTCCTAAATTGTTCTTCCATGATTCAACTCATCTGCATAATGGCCCAGAACTTACAAATGGAGACCTTCACACAGTTTAAATACAGGGATGCCCAACTGGCAGAGCCTATACAGGTACCACCATAAGACAGGCATCCATGGCAGAGTCATACCATGGCAGAGATCCTGCTCCTACATGGATGCCGCCTGCCTGGCACCTACCACTCACTATTTGAGAGCAGCCACATGCTTATGGCTTTCCTGGGGCCCGAGGTCAGAAGAGGAGCAAGGAGGGCTGTGCAGATGACTTGAGTGCAGAAGGGGAAAGAGAGAGGAGCAGGAAAATACTGTTACATCATTATTCATGTAATTTCTCTCTCCTGACAGTGGCTGGAAGGATACCAGACCTCTGCATTTGGATAGCTACACTCCTTTTGGTGCCCAAAATGGAAGATAGGAACTCCTGCGAATCTTGCACCAAGCCCCAAAATGATACAGACGATTTGTAGCATCTACATAAGTGACTGTCCTTTGCTTTATTTAGAAATGGATTTGTAATAAGATGCCTAAATAATTACATACCATTTATCAGCTGCATCAACAATTTACTGACTTTAGCTGTCCAGCTGATTTCAGATAAAGTCAGTTTGGATTTGTATAAGCATAGGGACTAAATATTTACCAGACATAATGGCATTCTTTGAAAGAGATTACTACATTTGCCAATGCAGGCAATGCAATAAAAATTATTATTCTTTAATATTTTATTTATAGTAATTGTTGTGGGTTTGGGTGTTGTTTTCTTTTAAAAAAAGAAACCGGTGAAAATTCCTGATTTAAAAAAAGGTAATATTTTAAAGCCTTATTTAAAAAATGCTGGAGGCATTTTATTTGACATTTCTAAACAACACCATTTACATTTCTCTCCAAAAAGGAAAAACAAATGATTGCCATCATTCTTGTTACGTTTCTTTAGATTTTCAGCAGTAGGTATTTTGCTTGTTTGGAGTTGTGGGGTGGGGTTTTGTTGTTTGGTGTTTTTCTTTTAAAAATCGGGTAACAGGAAGGTTTGTGGTGGGTTAGCCTTGGCTGTCTGTCAACCGCCCACCCATCCACTCTCTCACTCCCCCTCCTCAGAAGGATGAGGGAGGAAAATATGATGAAAAAAACCTTGAGGGTGTAGAGAAGCACAGGGAACCACTCACCAGTTACCATCACAGGCAAAACAGTAATTTGATTGACAATTAAGAACAGAATACGATAATGAGAAACAAAACCATAACTAAAACCACCTTCCCTGCTTCTTCTCAGGCTCAACTTCACACCTGAATTTTCTGCCGCCTGCCCCTGAGTGGCTCAGCCATGCCCTGTCGCGGGTGGGTCAGAGCCGGCCGGAATAGGCCCTGCCCAGCACGGGGCAGCCCCGGCCCCTCCTCACAGAGGCTGCCCTGCAGCCCCCCGGTACCAGCACCTGGGCATCCGCACCCCATACCAGGCTCAAGAGCAGCTGCATTTTCCCCATTTTGGCCTTTTCATTCCATAGCCCTGATTCGCGGAAAAAAGACTCTACAGCTCGGAGAGAGTTATACAGCAGTTATGTTTACTCCAGCGCCGGGGTGCAAGGGGATTTCTCCACAAAGCTTGCACACCCACCGGACATTTTACCAAAAACTTAAGAGTGTGGAGATCCATATCCATTGGATTACACAACACAAACATACATATACATGAGTAAGGCTGGGTTAGTTCAAAAGGCTGATGTCAACAGTTTATGTTCTCTTTGCACCTGGGCATTGCCTCCTGGTGGGCGTCTTTGGGGGTCTTTGGGAGGAAGGAAGGCTCGTAGTCTTTCTCACCTTGTTTTTTTCCCCCAGAGCATGCACAGATTCTCTTGGCCAATTTCTTGAACAACAAGAGTGTTTTTCAGACCGTTTACTTTCTATCTTATCTAAGAGAACCAATAGAACTTCTACCATTCATATATGGCTATCTTTACTCATTAGCAAAATTCCAATTAGTTAGAGCCACCTGTTACTCAAGGCCAAAAGTAAAATATTTTGCTGAACGTTGCAATCCTTGGTAGGTTTTCACAGTGAACTGCTTTGTTTTGATGAACACAGTAGTCTTTGGTAAAATTCCACAGAACAGTCTGGGCAAGCAGGATTCTTAGCAATATATTAAAAAGTACTATAACTTGTTATACGTAAGTAAATAAGTTGCTAAACAGTTTTCTATAAGTAAATAAATCTCAAAACAAGCAATCATTTCTCTGTATCAGCTCCTCTTAATTAACAACCTTGTATTCTCATTTTGTGCAACTCCTCTTCCACCATCATTTGATTAAGGGAAAAAAAAAAGAGAGGAGGGGAGGAGGGGAGGGGTGGGGAGGGGTGCAGCACCAAAGGAACAGACAGCGTTGGGTTCTTCCTTCAAGGTTCACTTGGAAGAATTATTGCTATTAACAAAAATATCCATTAAAAAGCCTATCTAAGCCCCCAGTAATGGACAAGGATGAAGAAAACACCTAATTTCAAATATTAACTTCTAGATTCTGTGAAGGGCATACCATCTTTAAATGTATAATCTCAGGTTTTGTTCTACTGGTGTCTATTTAATATAAATATGTATAGATAGGTACAAAAACTTCAAGCACAACCAAATCCTCGATGCTACAAATACACTGGGAAAGACGTGTCCCGCTTTGCCATTTGAAGCATTCAGTACTGCACATACTTTAACTCACTCAACAAACTTGAAATAAACAGTATTAAACCCAAGTATTTTAGCCTCCTTTCTTAAGTTTTGGGCTCAATTTCTTTAATCATAGAAGAAATTAACTCTCTCAAATATCAGGGAATTAGTCAACAATATATTTTAAGCTTTGAAATATTACACTGAAGTGATAACTGATTAGTATTCACATTTTCTGATCAAGAGAATATAAAGGCAACATCATTAGAGATACCGAAGGAAAGGAGCTTGAAGCTAAGCACACAATTCAAATTAATAAGATACAAAACACTAAGGGTCATGTTTGCTTCATGAAAAATCATGAAAGTCAAGATGTTATCACATTGAAATGGGTACTTGCGGTGGGCGGAGGAAGCAAGCAGCCGATTCAATGTGAATGATAGGGCAAGCTTCAACTTTATTGAAAGAAATCACACCTTATATAAGCAGTCTACAAAACACTACTTGCAACTCTATTGGATACATTTAAGAAAACTACATTATAATATCTCAGCCATTGGGTACATCTAAAAAGTCACATTATAATATACCAGCCCCTTGTGGCATCTCTGGTATGCATAAACATCTTCCTAGCTGTAAACCTGCTTCTCTCCCAGGGCTGCTTCCCTTCACCCCCCAAGGTCATAATGCGCCCCAACTTATCTCTGTGTTCTCACAACAATCCTCGGTAGCACAACTGAGCCTTGGGTCTTCATCCTTGTTTACATAACTGTACCCTGGGCTCTTTCTTTTGTTTACCTCAGGTGGCTGGGACCGACTTCTGCAGGGAGCTATGGCCGACCAGCTCCTGCAGGGAGCTATGGCCTTGCTCTCTGCAAGCCGTTCTCCAACAGGTGCTCTCCAAAAAACAAATAAACCTGAATTTGGTATTTTTTGACAAAAAACAAAAACAAAAACAAAAACAAAACAAAACAAAAAGATAGAAATCCAGTGCCCATGAAATAGTAAGTTTTGTAGAATTAGCCATACAGCCAATATATTCCCATAATAAATTATACAAGTATTTGGTGGCAAAATTACATCTATTTTCTACTTTTTATTCCCTGCTAAATACCAAATAAAGGATGCTTGTGCAAAATCAGTAACAATTAAACTGATCTACTGTCAAGACTGTTGTGGTATCACTAAAGGTATTTATGGAGACAACTTGCACAAAGCGAGGACCTATCTTAATCTTTAGATTCTAGATTAAATTATGTTTCTGAAGCCATAAAAGAGGAGTTGGCAGCCTTTAAAAAAAAATAAAAATAGAATAATCTTATCAACAGATCGTATCTGATACACTTGAACAAAGTTACCCTTAATCCTCTAATACTCTTCTCTGGAGTTCATCTAAACATTAAGATCCTCAATTCTGCATGTGCACATCTTCAAATACTGCAAGAATTCTTGTCAGATAAACCCGATGCTAATCTATTACCATGATTTACACATATTATTACATCTTCACTCCACTACAGAAGAAAGGAAAATACCACGGACTGCAATATACTCCTCCATCTTCTTTTTAAATGATTGAGAAAGTTCCGGGCTGTTACAATGCATGCTCTGGAAACTCATCCCAGCAATAAGATAATGGCTACTCTGTGTTAAAGTAAAATGTAAAACCCATCATTACTTAAGGAGGTGCTCTCTAAATGTATAAATCCTGACTGGCAGTCAATTAGTTATTACTTTTACCACTTGCCCACACACCCGTTATTAAGTTAATGTTTTTGCACTCCCTCTCCCTAAAGACCCAGTAGAACTTTATGAAATACAGTGGCACAAAACTCTGACACAGTCCTTGTTACAAAATACACCTCAGATGGCAATTAATCAAAGGATGCCATGAGCTCAACAAAACCTTCAATAAATATGACAGGACTGAACATCTACAGCTATTGTTTCAGCTGTAAATCTTCTGAATGTTTTTTACTGTAGCAACAAACTGCTAATAAATTCAACTTGCATTACCAGAAACATATAAAGGACAGGATACACTTCATGATGTTTTTTCAGTGTCCTCCCTGAGCCCATGCACTCAGGCATATTGTTTCCAGAAATATTTTATAGTTAGCAGTGATACACTGTCCCCCCTACCCTCTCCCATGACTGATGAGACAGAGAACATTGACTGAATGCCATTACCTGGCACTATGTCCCTCTCACTCAGAGATGGGAGGCTCCTTGCTTACAGTTCACATTAGTTTTAGCAGCAATCATCAACATTAATTGCGCATGTATCATCAGGCAAACAGACTTCTTTCCTGAAAAAAAAAACAAAACAAAAACCAAACCCCAAAAACAACCCACAAAAAAACCAACAAAACAACAATAGTAGAAGTACTGTCTCTGCTACTGTGCAAACATGATGGAAGTTTCTAGCATTCTTCTAATGCATATATTCAATACATGGGACTGACAGCCAGTCACAGCTAAGGTTACACAGTGAAGAGTCTCAAATTTTCAAAGTACTTCAAATACTAATTGAATTAAGTAGCACAAAAGATAGGAATTTCTCATCTACGCACGCTTCATTTCAAAGAAGTGACTCCTCCAGCGAGATTTATGGAAGCGTTCACATCCCACGTGGCATTAATCCCTACCAACTACAAAGGTCACTGCCTTTTTGTTACATTCACCTCATATGACCACATTTTGTTCTGAATGAGGACACAGACATGGTAAATCCAAAGAGAATGAAGAGAGAAACTAATATTGTTTAATATCAACAGAAATGCCAGACTAAACAAAAGATCACAACCCTTATGTCTCAGGTCTAGTAAATCTCTATTGGTTTTAAACTGGTTTAGATTCAAACTGAGCCAAGGTTGAATGTACATGGTTTATCAGCATGCTGTGCTCCACATAGTACATCAGTCAACTACTCACAAGAGCACACATCAGCTGGGAGGGGGAAAACCATTCAGACAGAGTTAGCAGGACAGGTGTTGGCTCTTCAAGTATGCCAGTGTACTCTTGATGCTATTCCTCAACTTTTTGTTTGCTTCTTCATTTCTTGGAGGTTTGAAATCCACCATCATCTGTAGCTTTCAGAAATGTAAAGCCGGCTGAGTACAAAGGATTAAAGTGTAAGGTACTGAAGGTCTCTTCCCCTCTCTCTCTCCACAGCTTCCCCTACTTACTAACAAAACCGAAGAGTCAAATAGAGGAGAACTGTTCCACAGAAAGGGAACTTGTTGCCACCTACCCCAAATAAAGGGAGGTAAAGATGACATTATAACTGTTTCTCTGATGCAGTTCAGCCTAACCTGTTGAGTCAGGAAAGACTGCAAATTTAAAGTTTATCCCAGATACATATAATCTGGTTTCTGAGATCTGCTGGTGTTCACACTTAGCAAGTTCTATGCAGCTCTGCTGTACTACTGTTTTCACAGCTGGCCATCTGCTTTCTTGACGTACCGTCATCTAAAGCTATGGGGAAGCAATAGCTTGCTAGACTCACTACTAATGACAGAGATGAAGAGATTTCAGTAAACAAAAAGGCAGAAGAGGAACTGGAGAAAAAGATGACCCCCCCCATATAAAACTAATTTAAAAAAAAAAAAAAAAACTATAGGAATACTTGTCATCATAAAGGGTACTAGACTTCAGAGGCCAACTGATTTTGCAAACACAAAGGAATGACTGTGATCACTAACATAGTAAACAAATAGCGCTGGTATGTAAGGAAGCAACTTAGTGCATAAAACTATTTCTCAGTTAGGAAGAGTTACCTTTCCAAAAGATACATTTTAATGGAAATGATATTTCAGTTAGACATTTACTCTATTAAGTTCAAAACCAGCATAAAGCGTCTTCTATGTCCAGAAAATATCAGTACATGACATGAGTGTCCAGACAACTTTTTAGTAATTTTTGTTTGGTTAAAGACATGCAGGTGGAATTTTTTGGAGAAACTATAAACAGCTGCATTACAGCAACAGATATCATCTCACAAGAGGTTTGATTACCTTCTACTTGGAGACTGAGCAAGTGATTGTAAGAAGATACCCAGTTTTTAGAAGGTGCATCCACTGGTGTTTTGTTAGTTGGCATTTGCTAACAGAGACCAAAACAGGTAAATATGTTTGGTTCAGGGCAGTTTAAGGGAAAGCTGCTTATTCTTTTACAAACTAATCCCTCTTCCCTTGTGTTCAGTCACATAATAGTCTGCAGTTCACAAGTACCAAATACTAGCTAGCATTGTAAAGATGGAATCAATAGTATAATCCTATTAAATTCTGCAATGCAGGCTACTTTTCAGATATATAGTGGAATCCTCTTAAATTGATTTTTTTTTTTTAAATAAAAGGTAGCGTTATATGAGGCTTTAGCTAGAAACCTAAAAGATATTGTCTATGTAAAGCTCTTAAGGTAGAAGTTCAGTTTTCCTCTGTTCAGTTTCTGTATAATGACTGCATGTAACTGATACTTTACTAGATGATCTTCCAAAATAAACCAAAGTACCACAGTTCAATGAAGTAACTGATGAACTTATTCACGTAAGACTTCAATGAGAACTAACACCTCAATTTGCATGTCACTTATTGACACCTATTGCCGAAATTACTTCACTAAAATGATCAGATTGTTCTTATTTATATTGAAACCTAGTGTTACTGTTCGCTTGAGTGTCCTTCGAGATATTTGCTCTTGTACAGTTTACTCCATCCCAAACTTCATCTGCTTATATAATATTTGCAAGATCTCTAAATCTGTTTTGAAAAACTGTCATGTTAGATTAAATCTTCCTTTAGGTTCAATTTCCCTCACACAGCAGGAGGGTAAGTACCACCTGTGGCACTACCTACCTGATTCCTGCATCAATGAAAACAAACATTATCTACCCCAGTCCACATGAAGGCCACTGCAGCTAAGCAGTGTGAGTTATGCCGATGGGCAGACCTAGATTTCCACATCTATCACGTCATACCATATCCATACATGTTCCAGGACAGCCTCATATTTTTCTCATGTCTTTCAGAGCAAAGATACTACACACAGGAAATTAAGGAATTCTTTCTCTGCTTCCCTGGAAAAGATCATCTTCAAGGGTCCTATTTCCTATTTTTCCCTGTACTACCACTGCTTCTCAGTTGTGCCGCCACTATAGATCCTGACGATATTGGCAGATGTCCAAAATATTAGGGCCTTTACAGTACCTCAACTTCCTTAAAAGGCACATAAATATCTGTAACTACAATTTGCTACTCAGAAAATCATAGCAACTATGATTCTATCCTTCTGGATCAGAAGGATAGACTGATGTTGCCAAAAATATGACGGATTTCTCATTTCTCCAAGCAATAAAGGCACATATTCAATGTTTTCTAGACTAAGTTGATGCATTTTGAAGATTAATTTTTATTGCCAGTGCCCAGAATTTCTATATCCACAAATGAGCAGCAGCACCGCTCAAACACACAGCGCTAGCTAGACACCTCCTTTTCAGAAATGGAGTCGGTGGAAACAGACAGGAGCTGAAGACCAGGCAATGCCCTCTGCTTGACCCACTGGTGCAACAGGGCCATGAGGAAGCTGGAGAGAGCACCCAGAACCCTGCCTTCTTCACATCCACCTTTCACATTTAAGTTAATCTCTCAATAGATCACAACACATTATAAAGGTTTGGGATTGACAGGAGGAAAAAAAAGCACAAGTGTAGCAACCTCATTAGGATTCTGCTCTCAAAGGCTCCACACAGCTTTGTCTTTTTGAAGAGTAAAAGCTGCTTAACAAGTCAGCAATAGCTCGGTCCCCCCCCAGAACAGCTATGGTAACAGTCTTCATTGAACAAACATGTTTCTTGAACTACTTTCCCAAGTCTCTGCTAATGCGAACCTATGGAGTGAAATAAATGCAAGACAGCTCTTTTGTCTCCCTGCTTTTTTAAAAGACTTTGCATGACAAGTATATCATCCTGTTTCCTGTCTCTTGTCTTCTGTTAGAAATAATTCATCAGAATACACATTTCTGAGATTAGGAATAAGTAGTTTATATGACTAAATCCACAGAATCAGTTGTCACAAGCACAGTCAAAGTTATCCTAAGATTTCAGAGGATTTCTGTCCAAAAGCAGGCATTTGGCAGTGCATTTCAAGATGCACTTGTTGAAACATTTGAGCAAACTTTTGAAGTTAACAGGAATGCTTTTGGGTGGTTATGCAATTACGCTAATCAGAAGACCACAGCAAAACAAATTTACCCACCCCAAACAAGGTTGTAGCTCTTCCCATTTCTGGAGACAAACAAGCAGAAGTGTTGATTTTCCCCTTTACTCCCATTTTATCTGAAAATCTGGATGCCAGCCTCTCCCAGAATGCAAGCACCTAGCTGTCCTTACTGAAATGCTGCAGCCTGCAAGGAAGTGCATTCAAGTGCCACATTCGCCCCAGGAAGAGGAGGCACGTTGCTTTTATACTCCAGACACTTTGTGGCTATTTCACCATGTTGAGATAGCATGGCCAGAGAAATAAATTAAATGACTTAAGCACTGTCATATAGATGTCTTAATATTAAAATTCGATGCACTACAGTCCTCTTGCCTTGCATGAAGCCTGAAAAGCTGTGGCTTTGAACAAGGGAGGGGCGTAGGGTGGGCTACATCAGGCCTACCCTGTCCAACAGGTCATGCAATCCTCTATGGGAACTTGATCCCTCCTGTACAACTTTTGTCCACCAAGCTTCAGTGCTCTATTACAAACATCACAAAGATATTAAACACTTGCCTTTAAAACCTTTCTACTGTACTGTAGCCTTCTGAACCATGAACCCTGGGCATAAAGGGCAGGAAGCATGCACTTATTAACAAAATGCGTAAAAAGCAAATGGTTCTCTGATTAAGAAATCACAACAGCAGCATTAATCTCAAATGAAGGAAAACCACAAAGCAGAGTAATTTTTTTGAGATTTCTACTGATAAAAACTGTATGTTAGCTGTAATAAGATATCAATTGTCCCAATCCTTATACATATGCAAGTTTCTACACAGTGGAATCAGGGCTGGAAATAAAGAAGCACTTCGAAATTTATATACATTTTCTTCACACATAGTTCTAAGCACAGGAGGCAAATCTAGGCTTTTTTAAAGGCTTAGTAATGTCAGTATTGTTTCTCTTCTCCCTGCTCTATCCCTTTGCCTTTATGAGATATTTGAACCGCAGAAGTAGAAATCATACTGTACCCCCAAAAGCACATCACTGACATACCCAGCACAGCTTGCATACCTAGAATCACACATTTTATTTATAAAGCACAGGAAATCCTAAGCATATTAGAAATTCTCAAAATGACAAAAGTCAAATAAATATACATGCTTAGGGTAGCATATGCAGTGCTGTGTTCAGTCAGAAGATG
Source organism: Athene cunicularia (assembly GCF_003259725.1). Lineage (NCBI taxonomy): Eukaryota > Metazoa > Chordata > Aves > Strigiformes > Strigidae > Athene > Athene cunicularia. The sequence continues at coordinate 36,874,335 of NW_020799099.1, forward strand.
CTCAGGGACTGAACTCTTCAAGAAGTCCATGAATTTCTAAAACACATCAGCCTTGCCCTCTGAACAGGCACAGAGGGATGAGCTCATAGCAGAAAGTCTTTCAACACCTCTGGAAGTAAGAGGATCGTTTAAAAGCAGTAGCTGGAAAGCTCTGACACAGGACATAGCAGTAGCACTTATTTCCCCGAACAGCACAGAGCTCTTCTAATAGGAACTACAGGATTAACAAGTCAGATTTCTCATGATTTTGAACACTACCTGCTTAAATTTAGTAAATCTAGAGGCCTGTACACCCCAGGAGTGAGAATACATTACTGCATGAAAACCTTCATTCAGAACAGCTTGAAGGTCAACACACTTCCAGTGAAAATCACTGTCATTTCATTCTTCCTTCCTCTTTACTTTATAAGCAGAATGAAAAAAAAAAAAAACAAAACAACACAACAACAACAAAAACACAAACAAACAAAAACAAACAAACACCAACAACCCCGAAACAACGTTTTCCACCAGGCACCAACAAACTGACAGGGAAGAAAGAACAGTCACATTTCTAAGATCACTTTGTGCTATTTTTACATGTACACATCGGTGATCTAGAAGTATTATACAGAATATGACTGATTTAGTGCTACTGAGGCAAAGAAGATTAAACACACCTTGCACGTTCAATGATTCATTCCAGATACAAATCAGAGAAAACAGAAAAACATGTATAGGTGGTGAGAAACAGGTGTGGCAAAGAGGAAGTGCTCAAGCAGGACACACAGCGGTTATAAAGACTCACCTAGGTGATTAAAATGAGCAGAAAGTCTCAGTGTTTCCAAACAGCTTGACAGGGCAAAAAGCTGTGCAGTGCTTTGGCATTTCTTGGCAGCTGGTCAGTGCAGGAGAGCAACAGAGCTGTGGTGGTACAGGTCAGCAGCACATCTAAATAGGCATAAATGAGAACAAGATGTGTCTACACATGAAAATGCTTTAATGAGTTAACAAGTTAGAGAAATGCTTGTGTAGCCAAGTATGAATATGAAAAGTATTTTCAGCAGAACACTTCTGATATTTAAAAAGAAAAAAAAAGGCAAGAAGTGTTCCTGTAAAGATTCATGTTGCAAGTGCTACAGTTTTATCTTGCCCTTTAAGGCTAGAGGAAGAAGGGGGGAATAGGAATTCTGATTCAGAAATAAGTCTGAATCATTTTCCCCTAGCATTATGCTTAGAAGAAGATAGTATTAAGTTTACTGTATTCAGAGTTAATATTACAAAATAACTCTTGGGCACAAATATTTCTGTCACCTAAATTCTCCAATTCAAATTCAAATTCAAAATTCAATTCAAATTCAAAAAAGCCTGGTGCCTTTAATCTACATGACTTGAACATCACCATAATGATCTAATGAAGAATCTGATCTGCAAACAAGCAAAAGAAGTTGGAAACAGAATCTAGTATTTCTTTGAAAAGGTAATACACCAAAGGACAGAGTTTTGCTGGAGCTGCTTCAGACTGCCTCAGCTGAACTCAATACTAGCAGCATCCACAGCTCCTAATGAAGCAATTACAAACTGATTTCATATCCTGCTTTTACCCTCCTTCCACCCATCCTGCACTTGATGAGCTGGCTTCTCATCACCCTTTGGAAGATCAGCACCCTCCGGAAGAGGTGGCAAATAGTTTTTTTACAACTTCTTGGAAGCCCTCAGTGTCCTTCAGGCAGGATGCTCAGGCCAGAGAAGCAGCAGCAGCATTCATCACGTAGGTAGTGTTGTTTCTTCACAGCACTGGTTCTGCTGCTCATGGCACCTCTTTCGCCTTGCGTAAGAACAGCAGAAGGTAACTTTTCTGAGTACCAGCTTAGCAGCTCATGGTCTTCATGAATTGCAATGCAGAGTTTACAGATTGCGGTCACCTCTCTATTATTGTGAGGTTACACTCAGAATCAGCTTTTTCAGAAAGGGAAACTTACAGAGTATTTAATAGACTTACAGAGTATTTTAATACATCAGAGATCTTTCTGGGTTTTATATACATAGCATGCATTCTAGAAATATACACTAAAGTGTGTATGGATATATACACACACCCGTATATATAGCTACACCTGGATCCTGTACGCTTTGATATTTGATGATTCATTAACATGAACCCAATCATAAGCACGTTTTACTCTCAATTATAGATATTTCTATTTCTAAATATTTAAAGCCAGATTTTCTCAACACCTATAGCATCTAATACATTTTTTCCCTGACTCACACAGAAGAAAACCCCTCATATCATCCATTAAAAAATGGTATGTATTTTGTAATCAAAACATTTCCAGCTAATTACCAAATACAGAACCTTTTATTCAGAGTTTAGTAAGTCTAAGTAAATGACCATGAGAGCAGAACTCTGTTTTTGTAAGGACTGGTTTCATGTTCTTCTAAACAAAGGTCTGTGAACAAAATGTAATTTAACTGAGTAAAGGAATTCAAAATACAGACTTTGAGTAGCACAGTGAAAGAGCTATGAAAAAGTATTCTGTCAAAATTGGAGACAACCCTAAAGCCTCAGTATATATAATTCAAATAAGGAACATTTAGTTAATTTCCATATGCAAGTCTTGAACTTCTGACATTTTTCAATAAACTGCTCACATACCCTACAAAACCAAACCTTAATCATGCATCCCTAACCGATTTCATACTGCTCCCTCAATCTGTCTTACTAATGTTAAAAATGGTCTTGGGAAAACTCTGTGCAGTTTGGCAATTTCAATATCATACTTGTTATGCAATGACAAAGACATCTTATGCTGTAGTCTAAACCATTCTTAAACTATAACATTTTTGGTGTGGGGTGGTTTTTTTGTTTGTTTGTTTTGTTTTGTTTTTTGCTTTGCTTAATTCTTCTCTGTACATAATTGATAACTATTTGTACAAGCCACTCACTGTAACGGCAGCACAGGAGAGGTTGTGTGTGCTCCCCTCACCTACTCAACCAAAAAGGGCAAGCAGGCTCAAGCAAACTTCACATTAGCCCAACGATCAATGCTGGAACATTTGGCAGGTTTCTTCCTCAAGCAATCAAAATCCTACTCCAAACACAGTTTCAGGGGGGATATGTTTGATAAGCTACCTGCTGCTCATAATAAGAAAAGAGGCCATAAATGTGAAAGGCAACCTACCTAAGAAAGGCAGCCAGCATTTTCTTTCTAAACAATTCGATTTAAAAAAATTAATCTCAAAATTAGTGCCACAATTGGACTCTGTTACCTTCTGTGGAGGTTTATTCTGCAAACAGCTGCCATCCCCTCTGAGGGGGGAGGAAACATCTCCAGAGGAGCAGCAGGACAACAGCTGTCCCTCGACCCCCCTTCAACACAGTGGTCTGTTTCTACTGATAGGAAAATCCTTTCTAAAACAAGTAACACACCAAAAGTTTATGTTCTGCAACAGATAGCGTAGCAATGAAACTAAAGCTAAGTAGGCTAAGGACAGAAGAAATTATTTGTGAACCTCACAAAAACATGTCATTTCTTCATTTTACTCTATTTCTCCTGCAGTCTTTACATCATGTCTAGTTTAACTCACAGCTTGGCTTTCCCTATTTCAACTGCCCTTCTTTATAAAATACTCAGACTCAGAACGACTGTAAATAAAGTATTTTCAAGAGGTTGACTACCATGAAGGTATACTCAGAAATTCACGGAAAATGGTGAAACTGTATTACTAATTTCCTTAATTCAACTTTACTAACACTCTTTCCTAGATCTAGTGCATGACATTCCTAGATTTGAGTTACTGGGTTTTTTCAGTTACAAAGACAACACAGAAGTGATAGCATCTCTCATGGCTTACACAGTAAAGTATAAACCATTCTCCTGTATCCCTTACCCACTCCATTACTACCAAGAAGCAGATTTTTGAGCCTGCTCCAGAGGATCTTTGTCCTCAATAACACAACTAGTTAATTAGCAGGCCTTTCCTGAGGCAGTGTAATGTGGGTGAACATAGCCCACTACTCTCCAGTTTTTAAATTACACATTCAGGATATGACACTTAGTTGCATTTGACTTTTTTCTTCTGTCTTCCATTCTTGTTTCAACTCAGAATTATAACCTAGTCCATCTATACCACTTCCTAAATGTTTTAATGAGGATGGGTAGCTACTGAATTATCTAAAGGTTACAGAAACTGTTCTTGGCTCATTTCTATCCTTCACACCCCCATTTGTGTTTGAAGGCCAAGGTCTCTCTAGGACAAGTATTTATCACTGTTCTACAACCTTCCCTACACACATTTATAGTAAGAAGGCCCGTGGTTCTTCCATCCACGCAAATTAAATTTTAGAGCAAGAGAAGATATCCAGCTGACTATTTGCCTATTGATAGGCCAAAAGAACCATACACATCCTCATTAGGATTTTCTGTACCTTAGGATTTTCTGACTTTGGCAATAACCCTGTAAATACTGACTGCTTCCTAGTCCCTCATTAGGAAGCGCTGTAGCCAGAAGATACAAAATTTTGACTCTGATTAGTGATTTGAAGAGGACCTATTTTTTTAAACTCATTTCACACAATTTAAAATGAATCAACCCAAGGTGGTTTGAAAAGGATTTGAAAGTGATTTGAAGTTCTCCAAACACTGAAGCATAAATTTATTGGTCAATTCTGACAACTGAAGACAACAGATTTTGTTGTTTTGTTACTCATTTAAATTATTCCACAGGATACAATTTATCAGAGTTAAAATTCTTTAAAACGAAATCAATATTATCATTGCAGCCCAGCAATGTATTATATCTTCTGTGGTAACACCTTCAAAGAAGCAGAAGTCATTAGGTTAAGACTGGAGGAGGAGACAGTCCTTCCTGGGACACATTTTACATTTAATCTGAAGAGATACACAAAAATGTTGATATATTTAAACTGAACTACTGTGCTGAGCACCAAGATGTATATTTTATCCAAGTCACTAATTATTCTGGGATTTTTTTAAGCAACTTTTTTTTTTTTTTTTAAAGACTTTTGTACTTTCTTTAACCCATCGTCCTCCTACGTCCCTCAAGTTACATATTTGAGATTTAGTAAATGCATAGAAAATTCTAAAACCCTTAGAAAATGGCTTCCATGGCATTAATGGATTAGGCACACTAATTTCTCTCTATTGCTTTACTTCTATACTGACAGAAAGAAAACTGTCCTTTGCTTTTTACAGAAGCTACTGTATGCTGTTGCATTAAGCATGCCAACCTACACTGATACTTTTCTGCCAGCTCCAAAGTATTAACATAGTCTGTTTAGCTGCTGTTTTTAAACTGGTGTTTCAGAGGGCTGTTATGTTATGTTAGCTATTATGTGCCAGATATAATTCAGCACAGCTGCTATTAGAAACTGTTCTGTAGGTGTAGCCTCCTGTATAAAACATACAACATATTTAACTTTACCAAAGACATTGTTGAGTAAATGATGAACAGTGGTCCTTATTTGAGAAGTGGTGTATTATTAAGGAAAACTGTTGTCTCCCAGCAGTGGATATTAGGAGGAGGGAAAGAGGAATTAGAACACGTATGTTATTGGGTAGAGGTTTATTCCCAAACCTTAACTATGTAGAAGGAATACAGGGCATAGCCAACTAAGAAAAGCTATTTATTTTCAGACTTCATCAGTGAAAGCAGAAACAACTTCCACTAAAAACAGGCATGATATGCAGCAAATATCTTCAGTAATAGGACTATTAATTAATGAATGAAGATGCAGCTTAAAACAGCATCCCATGCTCGTGAAAATACAGCATTCTCACAAACTGCTCATATGTGGCTTCCAATGTTTATACAGACATTTTAGATAAAAAATTGTATGGCTTCATTTAATTATCATGATCCTCCTGACACTGTAGTTTTAAAGGTCAAGTAGGGTATTTCTAAGCAGTTCAGTTTTTCAAGCAAACTAAGAAAAAATTAAAATTTAGGGAACGAGTAAGGGTGCATGATCTTCTTCTGAACTCACCCATGTGGAATTCAGTGATTAGAACTGAATTAATATACTGAAGAATAAATTAAGCTCAAGTTTATTTGCAAGTAGTTCATATGATGTACATCTCCATTTTAAAATAATTTTTGAAAAGTTTACATATTTGCAGATATCTTCTCATTAACGGAAACGTACAGTGAAAATAGAATGCAAAGCAAAAGTGTTGCTACCTTGCTAATCCCTGGCTTGCCTCCATGCTAGAATTAAATTACTTGTTCCTTCAATTTCTTCTTCATCCCTATTCTTTTGCAACATATACTTCTACCTAAGATAGAAGAGTGCGTTGTTTAAGGACTGGAGGATCAAGGACATTTCTCATAAGCTTACTAGCAATTGCTAGAATAAGAACAGTTATAGCAGAAAATGATTTTTTTTCAAGTGTTTCCAGTATAGCACCTGTATTCCAAACCACATGGTTCATATAGATAATTGCTTGCTTTCATGTCCTTTCCAAGAAATGCTGGAAATTTATCTTTGATATGTTAGAAAAGAACAGCATTGTTGATATTAGCAATTTTTTAATTTAGTCTTGTTAGGAGACATTCTTAACATACTGAAAAAAAGCCTTATCAAAACTCACTAAGTTACAAGCAAGGTAAGAGTACATTGCATAACCTTCTTCTACAACCCTTTCAAGTTATTAACACTGCAGCATTGCTACTCAGTGTCAAGCATCTTTCACTTATTTTTGAATGAGGTCTTGGACAAAACTGCCATCCTGTTGATGTTCTGTGGGCAAAGTTATGTTGTCCCTTAAGAGATCAACTCTCCTTATTCCAAACCTGGTGTCCTCAAGATTACTGACCACAACTACACCTGGTCTCAGCCAAGAGCTAGTAACAATCCTATTTTATTAATGTTATCTAACTACTTGCATCATCCTTGCATGTTTATCGACATAAATATGGATACAGACATCCACTTAAGTGGTAGGTGGGGGTGGAGAGGCCAAAAGGTAGGCTCCACTGATCAGAGGCTGTTCACAGCCTCTGGTCTCCTATAGCAGTATTTGCATCTCAAAAAAAAGTACACTAAGCCCTTTATTTATCAGGGAATTCAAACATCTCTCACTTTCATAAAATCAGTAAGTGTCTGAGGAAGATAAGAGTTTACACTGAACCCAAGGAAGACTTCAAATCAGTCCCTGAAGCATCTTAGGTTTTAGAAACAGGAGCTGTTTCAGGGATGTGCACCCTGGCACTTCAGGACTCCAGGGAGGGGTCAGGGAGGTGGCTCAGGAGGTCAGAGGAATGCACGTACAGGGAGAGCGGTCTTCTCAGTCTTATTTCTGTGTAGAAATGCTTCTCTTATTTCTTCACTGAAGTCTATAAACATTAGTACCCATGTTATCTGTTTTGGATGCTGCAAATAATTTCATTTGTATTTTAATCTAATCTGCTTTGAATTAAAGGTCATTTCCAAGTGAAAATCTAATTCCCTACCAAAGGATAAGGTATCCAGCTATCAGGGATTAAATGACAAGCATGCACATCCCATATGCAACATTTCAGGAGATAAATGGGTGGTAAGGGGAAAAAAAAACAAACAAACAAAAAAAACAAAAACACCAAAAAAACCCCCACCAAAAAAAACCCCAAAAACAAACCAAAAAAAACCAACCCAGCCGTATATAACAATGAGAACTAGTATAACAAGACTTTCGAGAGCAGGAAGCACCTTCCAACAACAACTGACATCCAGGATCTCTCTCTCTCCCTATTGTCAGTCAGGGTAGCAGACCTTGGAAGTGTTATGATGGTTGGTTCAGAGTTGGGGTTTTTTTGTTTATTTCTAAAGGAGTTTGTACCAGCTTCCTTTAATGCAAAGAATATTGGGCTCATCTAGTTCTACTTAGAGCAGTTTCTACCTTCATACTTCTAGCTGCAGCATGGCCAGTCAGACCTTTGACAAGAGAATGAAAATTAGCTTCGAGCAAATGGATAATACAGAGCTAGTCCTCAGATCAATCTCATGCTGCCCAAGCATTAGGGTATATCAAGTGGCAGCTATGATCTCCCAACATCACCCACTGCAATACAGTAAGACAGGCAACTGCCATCCTGCAGCGGGCGGAGGAAGCAAGCAGCCAATTCAACGTGAATGATAGAGCAAGCTTCAACTTTATTGAAAGAAATCACACCTTATATAAGCATTCTACAGTACACTACTTGTAACTCTATTGGATACATTAAAAAAGCTACATTATAATATCTCAGCCATTGGGTAAGTCTAAAAGGTCACATTATAATATCCCAGCCCCTTGTGGCATTTCTGGTATGCATAAACATTTTTCTTGCTTTGAACCTGTTTCCCTCTCAGAGCTGTTTTTCTCTCACCCCCAAGGTCACAATGCGCCCCAACTTATCTCTTTGTTCTCACAACAGTCCCTGTTAGCATCACTGAGCCTTGAATCTCCTTCCTTATTAGTATAACTGTACCTTGGGTTTTTTCCTCTGTTTACCTCAGGTGGCTGTGACCAACTTCTGCAGGGAGCTATGGCCGACCAGCTCCTGCAGGGAGCTATGGCATTGCTCTCTGCAAGCCGTTCTCCAACACCATCCCATTGATTCATCCCCCAAATACAGCTCAAGAAGCCAGTTAAAAGTCAATGTAGAGAAATTGAGGGTTATTTCGAGCCTCCACTGAAATGGATAAAATCTCTTGCACAAAAGTCTTGCTTGATCTACCTATATGCACTGTCATAATTATTTATGTTTACGAACATTGTATGCAATTGATTAAAAGTTCAATAACAGAAAATGACTCTTGTCCTAAGGAAGAAGGACCATCTAAAAATAGTAGGGGAATTTGAAAGTCTAATTGATGCATTTTGTCATGACAACATTTCAGTAAACAAGCTGGAACTTGAAGAAATTAAAGCCTTTGGTGCCATTTTAAAAAGGTACCAATTTTCAAGTAGCAAAATGATTAATTAATAGAACAGTCTGAAAGCTACTAAAGAGTTATCCATCTTCAGATTCTGTAACCAAGGAATAATACTACAATTTAGTCAAACATGTTACTTGGATCAACCCACACACACTTTCAGCAGCTGTACAGAAATTCAGAATGTTGGAGATTATTCTCTACGGACTTAATTGACAAATTTATGCATTACTGGATTTAAGGTAATATTTTTACTAGCTATATATTTAAGTGGCTTCACTGTGTATACAGAAGACAAAGTACATTCAGCTGGTTGTCTCAGCAGGGCAGAAGGTCACTGCTTTGCTAGCTGAAAGACAAGACTTTCTTAGCAGTTATATCTAGAACAGCAGGAACAGATCTACCTGCTTATATCTCAATTCACAGACTGTTCCTGTCATCATTAGCTAATGTTTTTACAGTCAGTGAAGATATTGGTATAGCAGACTTTATAGTTATCCAGCTTACATTACTAGAAATATGCCCTTCTATTCACTAAAAAATACTTCAGCCAAAAAGAAAGGGGAATAATTCTTGTCCAGACAGTTTAGTTTCCTTCATTTAAAGGATGTTTTTCCAAGATTCAACCATGTTTGAGAAATGAGTGTGTATTATGTATCAACATCAGACATTCAAACAGATCAACAGCAGATGCTCTATTAATTTATTTTTTTTTTCCTTCATGTTGATCATCCTCAGAAAAAAGTGCATGACCACTGTGCACACTGTAATGGGACTAAATTAAATATCAGAGGATAGAAGACTCTTGACTAGTCCACCTTTCTCTTCTGCATGTTCTCCTGAGATAATAAGATTCTTGGTACCATTTGGGTAGTAACTCCTTAGTTAAAATTTTTTGGTTTTAAAGGGTAAGTTACCCATTAACTGCCTTTTGAAGAAAGATTAAACAGACTCGGTTAACACTAATATACTCTGTTAGGCTCCTATGAATAAAATTTCACATCACACTAAAAATTACTGCAGGATATAGTACCTCAGTATTCAAGAAAAGGTTAATGACTGCTAAAGGAACTGATTTTGATTGCCAGTATGCAAACAAAAAATATCTTCCTTTTTTATCTACTTTTTTTTGTTTTATCTACTGTAAATGTTCATTTTCCAGACTTGCAAAGAAATCACAATTGTTAATACATGAATCTCTAACTGGCTACACAGATTGCCTCAGTCTTTTATCAACATTTATGGTGGTGCAATTATATTAAAAACATAAATTTGCTCCTGGCTAATGCTTAAGAATAATCTAGTAATCAGAAAGTTATATCCTAAAAAAATATCAGGTCTTTTCTTTCATTTCTAAATGACAGATCTCTATAATCTTTTCAGATAATAATTTAATTATTGCATACAACATATTTGCAATGCAGTTCACCTCTATGAAGCAAACATTTTAGGCTTAGTTTTTCCTAATTACCTTTCTCTGGATCAAGACACATTTTAAGGGTTGATAAGACTTTGGTCAAGCGTGTGAACTACTTTGAGCTCATCCTGAATACTTGATTTTCTTGCTTTAAGGAAAGTCCAGTAATATAATTAAGATTTATACTGCTTGTGTAAAATTACTTATGCTATTTTGTATGTCCTCTTTCAGAAGAGTAGTAACAGTATTAATAAAAGAAGCTTTAAAGGAAAACTGTTATCTTCTAATACATAACTTAAGTACTTTTTGTAGATAAACTTCTTGGGAGCAAGCAGTATTTGCACTGATTGTCATGAGTTGATGCTTTTAACAGCTGTAGACAGCTATGGCCTTTAGCTTAAACCCCTGCTGGTTTGCAGATTTGAATGATGTCCTTCATCAATATTTCTCTGCTCTACTTTGTGACAGTAAGAAACTTACTGAGTAGTAAAAAGCATCTTTACTTCCCTAATGTGAACAACCAGTGACAACTGCAAAATCATTTTGACATTTGGAGAGTTGTTAACATGCTCACATTCTCTTTAGCATCTTGAACATGCTAATTAAAAATTTCATTACTGGGGAAAAAAAAGCAGTAAGCTCAAAGCTTGAATTCTGCTACATCTTCTCACTGCATGATCACATTAGAATGATGAATTTGGGATAAAGTAAGGTACTGGCTTATGCCTCTTCAGAGCACTACTGCATATAGGAAGTAAGACTCTTGCTAAAAATTGCACAAAGCTACTCTAACTAAAAGAACAAAGTCAGTGATATTCACGTAGCAAACGGCATGACGGTTCCCCAGTGCCAGCAGCGATGTGCATCCTTCATCAGCCACACACTGAAACTTGTGATGCCTCGAGAAAGCAGGAGTGGTAAGAAAGGACACAAAACACATGCACACTGCACCCTTCCACTCACAAAGCCTCTGGGCAGAAGCACAGACCCAAATCTTGAAATCCCAGCGTGCTACTACTCTACTGCAGTAGAGAATAGTCTTGCATTTACCATATTCTACCAGAAAATCCTTAAATGGGGCATATTTTTCCTCCAGATATTTGCCCATAAAATGCTTTAACTGAGTACCACATGATTAAGTCATCAGTTCATAGCTTATGATGTTGCTTTTTGCAAATATGTTGAAGGGCACATTACTATAACAGATGAAACTGGCAACTCACTATACGCCACAAAAATTCCATTTAGCAGGACAGCCGTTTATATGAAAGCTTCCTTACCAAAAATACTTCTCTCCTATGTACGCATATGAGCCATATCTATATAAAAAACTGACTTCTGTTCTACCATACAAACATTTGATATACATAAAAAGTCTTTCCTAGATTAGAACAGTAAAGAAAAAGCTATAGTACAATCAAGCTTTATAAATTGAGAGACATGCACAGAAATGTGCTGCTACTACCGAATTGTCTAAGCAAGGAAAGGATTAGAGAAAACTGAGAAGAATCAGTTAATGCAGCTCAATAACCAGGCCTTTGAGCACAGGAGCCCTTCTTTGGGTCTAAGACTGAAAGACCCTGCTAAGGAAAGGCAATCAAGTTCATTCCAGAAACAGGTGGTTGAAGTTACTGTTTCTACTCAAGACCTGAAGGAAGGCTTGCATGGGTCCGGAACACATAAACCCCAAACTTCTCTCACTGAGAGCAGTTTTCTGGGAGAAAACTCCTTAAATGAGAGCATGTAAATAACGTCCCTAGCCCTTCACTTGGGCAGGTGGCATTGTAAACCAAACAAGATGAAGCATAAAACAATAATCAAAACACCATTAGAAACAGTACACCCCTTCAGAGGCAAGGCATTATTTTACATAATAAATAACCATGGGGAAAACAGCACCTTATGCTGCATCATTGAACTGTAGCCCCCAAATCAGCTGCACTGTTGCCTGTGTTCCGTCATAGTGGGACTGAATCATGTTCTGCGAAGGAAAATCTCGTGTTTCCTTTGGTTTTAAAATCCAGCTTTACTACATATCCAGTAGATAAAGCCGATTGTTATTTCTCCTTATCTGCTAATTGTCCCAGATTGTGATATCCATTTATATCTTCAAAAATACTCCTAAACGCCTTGCCTAAATGCCCTGCAAAAATGCTTGCCAGAGGATTCAGAGGCCAAAAGCGATCAATGATTTGGCAGATACTGTATTTTTCTTCACAACCAAATTATATTGCTGTTTAATTAAAAAAAACAAACACACCACAGTTTATGGGGAAAGAAAAACAAAACAAAACTGAACAAGAATCTTTGCTTCTAAATCTAATGTAGAATAGAACAGTAACCAGACTGCAGATTTTTATGTAATCATTTTGTCTACATGTGACAGGTATGCACATTTTACATGACAGCCATTCTAGAAGACTCATCTCTGAAGAGGCTATATCTGCTATTCTGAAGCAACGCATTTCAAACTTACAAAATGGTAAAGCATTATCAGACTGCAGTCCAACGTGGAGATATATAGTTGGCTGTGATTACCCAAATTATGTCTGGAAAGTGACACCCCAGCAGCACCAAGCACCCCTAACTCAGTCCTGAGAAATGTTTGTGTCCCTGACCCATCCTGATCCACTGACTGCACTGGCAGTGACTGCCTAGAGGAGTCACCCAACCTGCTCCAGCACGCAGCTACCCCGACCTACTCCCCTGTGCCATTACAAACCATTTACAGGTTGTCCTCCGCTAAGCATACATGACAAGACTTCATTCCTTTTGCTACAACTTGCCTTTATGACACTAAGCAATAAATGGCAGAGCAGGCACTTGAACCTGATCAGCACATCTGGGCAAGCGCCCTTTCCTCCTAATTCCCATCCCAGTTACTATGAGAATGCTGAAGACACAGGAAAAGGATTTGTTACACAGAAAGGATCACTTCTGGGTTACTGCACTGCTCAAGGCTTAGTGAGTTTATGGCTTATGAAATAAATAGAAGCAAACTGAAAATCGCCACATACACATTTTATTTGTCTTTTCTTGGCTTCTCCTTTCCAAGAACCTGCTTGGTATCTGACTCTTTCCACCAGTTTTAATTGATGTCTCCCAAACACTTCCACTCAGAGGAATGACAAACACTCGACTTTGTGAGGAACATCAGGTTTGTAAGTTTAATAGCACTAGCATGTACTTAACTGACAAAAGGTGAATCTATCCAGCTATACAGACAGAAGGAGGTCTGGTATCCTGCTTTACATACTTCCAGTTTCCCTTTTTAGCAGCTGTAAGGTTATAACATGCATTTTAGAGCTTGTCAGTGAAAGAACTGAGGAAAAGTGATGCCTATAAACAGGTCAGCAGTTCAAAACTCAAGTTATCTGCATGTTTTGCTTTAGGTGATAGCCTGCCATTGTTTCTAAAGTAGTATGGTTCTTACTCTAAACGGGTCATGTAAAAGGCAGTAAATCACAACTAAAATGAGAATGAAGGCAAATATTTTGAGGATGCGAAAGGCACAGAACACTGATGCATTTTTATTACTGAAGCTTTAATTAAAACCATACCTCTCATACCACAGCACTGAAGAATTTCCTGTTGAGTTTTCATCCTTAGGAACAATCCTAGCAGCTTAACTGCAAACATGAAAAAAATGGACATTGGAGTTTCAAGCAGCTTTTGTCCTAACTTGATAATACAAATGTGAACACAAAATATGCCTCCCTGTTAACAGCTCTTTGAAGATTAAAGGTGATTAGTGCTGTTACATTTCACTTTAGCCTTGTCAATATCCTTTGGCACAGATCCTGACGAAAATAAGATTTAAAAAGTGTGTGTTATTTATTCTGAAAGCAAAGGGCCTTTACAAGTGACAAGATGAGGTCTTTGCCCAGGAGCTGGTTTTGATAGCTGAAATCAGAGTCCTTCCCACTTTTTGTTCCACACTCATAGGCATTCAGAAGTAGCTGTAGGTGAGAAGCCATATTATTCTGCTCCTCCTTCTTTGGGATTCCAGCAAGTCTTAAGATTGACTGACATGATCCACCTTCCAAATCTATTAAATTCTCTTGTGCTTTATAAAATACATTTTTTTTACAGGTTTATCATCTCCACTGCACTGTAATCTTACTCATCACTCCTCCACAATTCAGCACTTCCTAACATATTTTGTCCATATAAGAGGAGAAAATTCTTTGTTAAATCTATACAATATTTGTTTTCTTATAATTAACTCGGATAGACTTCTGTGTCCACTGGATCTGGCTGGAATGGAGTTAACTTTCCTCACAACAGGCCATATGCTGTATTTTGGGTCTGCAAAGAGTGTTGATAACACAACAGTGTTGTGGCTATTGCTTACAAAGCATCAAGACTTTCTCTTTTTTTCCCCACTCTCACCTCCCCAGCAAGTAGGCTGGGAGTCAGAAAGAAGTTGGAAGAAGACACAGCCAGGACAGATGACCCAGCCTGAGCAAAGGGACATTTCACCCCATCCAATGCCATGCTCAGAGTTCACTGCCCCCTCCCATTATTCTCAGTGGGAAGCAGAGGGGGAACAGGAAGAGCAAAAGCATGAGAATTCATGGGTTGAGATAGACACAGTGTAATAACTAAAGGAAAGAGGGGAGAGGGAAAGGCAAACAAGTGATACAAAAGCAATCACTCACTACCTCCCACAAGCAGTCTGACACCCAGCCAATCTTGGAAGCCGGACCCCTCACCTTCTTCCTCTACTCCATTTTTTTCTGTTTCAGTTTTGTCTATTTTCCTCCAGTGTTCAACCATTTGCATTGCTAATAGTAACAACTGACAAAATCAGGAATGCCAAATTTTTTCCAGTCAAAACCCAGAAGATGATCAAGAATGATGCAGGTTATTTGCTCTCCAAGGCACAAGTTGTCCCTTTGCATATAAGTGCTTAGTATTTACCATACTGTGGTTATTACACAGTACAAACTTTGTGAAGGACACTACATTACATTTTACCACACTAAAGATTTTTAGAAGATAAGGTGTAAAAAAAAAAAAAAAAATTCAAAACAAAAAAAAAATTTACTGTTCTTGGCTGCATAATCAAATGGCAAAATCAGACTTTTCTCAGATTCTTCATAACAGAAACAAGGTCATTTCAAAGGAAAAAAATGCCATTCCGATCTTATCTGCACAAACCCAAATACAATTAGAAATTGTATTTAAAATTGCATCAGGACCAATGGCAAAACTCATAACAGTATAGAAAACAAGCTCACAGCTATCTGCCTGATATGTAGTTTGATACATTCTTGGGGGTGGTTAAGGAGCAAACTCCCTAGGTACTACAGCATCAATCCATTAAGCTCTAAACCAACTTCCAATTCAATTTGTAAGAAATTCTCTAAGTCCACACAATATATGCATTAATTTAATTAATGCAATCAGGCATACTAATTCTGCCCCCAGTTTGCATGTTTTTTTATGATCTCAAGCAATCTGCAATAATTTGTCCAAGAAAATTATTTGTTCAACTTTAAAAAAAAATTCTCTTCCTCTTTCTCATTTGGGCTTTCTCACATCTGACTGCTGCCAGATGTTACAGGTAGAGGCAGACAGAACATGCCATCTGCACTGCTCAATGTCTCAGGCATATCCTAACAGGCTGTTGGCTGCATCTGAACATTAATGGCTGATGGCAGCACAGCAGGTGCAGTGGAGGACCAGTGGGAAATGTATTGAGGAGCCCAGAATGGGCTCAGTACTTATGTGCCACATGAAAGCTAGGAGTTATTAAAAAAAGGCTATGCAGTACAGATTGAAAGACTTTGAGAATACCGTTTCAATCATGACTTTCATTTCCAAATAATACTACATGGTGTTGTATTTTAAAAAAGCAAGTCTTCGCCTATTGTGTTCCACAAAAGTAGGAAATCAGAAACATAATTACTGAGATATTTATAAACTGAAGTGCATTTTAATAGCTTGCTTGACATGCTGCAAAAAGGTCCAATAGTATACATTTCAATTGCATCATTGTCAGATAACACGAGATGAATATATGTCTAAATACAGCTGGTTCAGATACAGACTTACTCCTTATGTTTTAAAATACAAAGCTATCAGAAATAAAGAGCATTCGTTTATACTATTGTGCTATTTCTAAGCAAACAGTTCATGTATGAGTGCACAGGACCCTACCCCCACATTCTTTCAAAACTGCATAAAAATCAAAACCTGGGGTTTTATTAATCACAGCATATCAAAAACTTTCTTCTAGGAGGTTGTATCTAAAGTTGATAAGCATGACAAGAGAAACTCGCTTTATTATCCATGTATAAAGTTATTTTCTGTTACTGTTATCCTTCAGTCCCTCTGAAACATATCATTTGTTACTTTTTTTTGCGAAAATTTCTCTGCCCCTCAGGATTTGCAGTGAATTATTTCACCACAAGATGCTAGAGTTAAAAGTTCAGTTACTCTCAGCAATCATCAAATGTATTCCATAACTCTCTAGAGAAATATATAGCTCAAGGAGACTTTGCTCCAAGACTTCCCTAGTGTAAGAAGTCCAATACATATAGCAAATCACATCTGAACTTTTCTGACATATCACCAAAGCTTTTTGATGATACTCTGTCAGTATATCTGTACCTACCATGAA
The DNA here is from genome assembly GCF_003259725.1 of Athene cunicularia. Taxonomy (NCBI): domain Eukaryota; kingdom Metazoa; phylum Chordata; class Aves; order Strigiformes; family Strigidae; genus Athene; species Athene cunicularia. Next base: position 36,891,279 of record NW_020799099.1, read on the forward strand.
CAAAATGTCTTTAGAGAATGAATAAAACTAAACCCAGCTATTACTCTGTTAAACGCCCAAGTTAGTTCACAGTCTTTGCATTAATCCATACTACATTATTTGATATGTAACATTTTCACAACTTTACCAGCAACTGAACCAAGACCTACTCATTTCACACAAACAAAACTGTTTGTTTTTAAGGATCACTGCAAATTAGTTTCCTTAAAAGACTCAAGTCACCATATCACACTATCTGTTCTTCTCTGACCTTACCAGTTACCTGGCACAGCTATAAGAAAATAAGTTCACAGCAGAGGCATAGTTCTTAAGGTCTTTGTATGCCTACAAATCTTAGAGAATGGGGAAGAAGTAGGTATAAAAAAAAGACCAGACACAAATCTGATGAGCAAAGTGATGTGCCTGATCATTTTTGCTCATTAAAAATTTAATGACTCTCTACCATTGCCTCTCAGTCTCTAAATTAAGTTCAAGTCTCTCAATGCAGCAGACAAATTCTAATTCAAGCTACAAACTTTGTGCTGCTGCTCCTTCAGTCGAAGTTCTCCTGTAAAAAAGCCCCCTGCACACTGCGCCAGTGACACAGAGCACCCGCGTCCTCCCCTGCCGCCGCACAGGGCCAGGGGTCAGCAGCTGGCAACAGATCCCATTACTGCACAGGCTGTCTGCAGGCACATTGGGAACTCTCTTGATGAACAGCTCTACTTATACATAGTTCAACTGTTACCACAAGCAATTTCAGACCAATCACTGGGATATGTCACCGGTGTAATAATAAAATTACCTGTTTTGCTTCGGTTTGCTGAAGTGAAGGTGAAGATCACACTGCACTCCATCTATTCTACTTTGCTCGATTGCTTTGTCAACCAACATGGTATCAAAATGCAGGAGGACTCTCTTATTCCTGTAAGTCAATCCCAGTAGTTCAAACGGGGGAAACAAATATCAGAATTTCATCACAATAGCTAATGGATTTTGAAGCCTTTGCTTGCTTCCCCCATTTAGGATTTAGTTTATTAAGCCTTGATCAATACTTAAATTACATTCTGTACTCCCTTGCATCTGCCAAATGCAAATAAGGACTTTTATTAAACAAAAAAAGTAGGATTCATTTCCCAGTCACAGAACATCCTGGATGTTCTCCAACTGGATCAGAGCAAACTTCTGGCTTTTGTTTGGATTGTTTGGTTTGTTTGTTTGTTTGTTTGTTTTCTTGGGGAGGGGGGGGCAGCAGGGAGGGAGGCAGGTGAGATTTGGTTTGTTCTTTTTTAAAGTTAAAAACTCCTGATGTTTCCAGCAACTTTAAAATCTTTAATTCACTAGTCTAAAGCTTTGACTGCCTATGTAGATAGGTTATCCCTTTCTCAACATTTAGTTAGTGCACAAATTGAGAAGACAAACTGTTAATTCTTTATTTCACACAACTAGCTTTACTCATGCCAGTAGCTCCAGTAGAGTCAGCAGAAACATTTCTTTGAGGTAAGTTCATAGTTTTTCTTTACTTTTCTTTTAGGCAGACAAGGGTGAAACAATGGAGTAAGTTCATTAACTTCAAAATAGCTCCATAGGGTTTCAGTGGTATGAAGTTGATCCATTGTTTAACATTACATTTTCTGATGCTTTCCTTTATTATCCTTTGAATAATTAAAACACCCTTGAAAGCCTGTTCCATTAAACAACTAACTTTCATATCATTAGTTGCTTGAATAGCTGAAAGAGCAAACATAACATGAGCTATAGGTAGTTTGAAAAATCTGTTCATTTATTTATGTTAAATGACACCCACAAACTCTGTCAACAGAGGTTTTTACAGCTTATATTACCAAAAGGTAGCTTCTGTAAAATGTGCATATACTATTAATAGTAGATTTGAGCTCAGCAGGAAAATACCACTGCTATTAATCATAATCTGATACTAAATTAAGGGATATTAGGCTCTTCAAAATTTAAGATTTGTTACCCACATTTGCTCCATTTCTTCCCACATGCTCAAGTTACAGGGTACTTTTAATTTAGCAGAAGGACAGGTAATGCTTCTCCTCAGATTGAATCAGTATTAAGGCAGGTATCAGTTACCTTAAGAAGAGAAAGTTGGGGCCCAAATTCACAAAGGCAAACCAGGAATTGATTCCTACCAATGAACAGGGTCAAACAGGAATTGTATATTCCTTCTTTCTTCCCTAGAAACTCTTAGAGTCTATATATCATCATTAGTGAAGGGAAAAAAAAGAAAAAAAAAAAAAAAAAAAAAAACCTTCTTTAATCATATAAAAAAAAGTCATCCCGTAAGCATTATTCATTCAAAAACTGTCTCATTTTCAACAGCCTAGGGCTAAAGGGAGATACAGATGGGAGGAAGTTTAACAGAACAATCTACAGAGAGGAACTTGTCATGCAAAGCACTATTTCAAAGGAAATAAAGGATAGAGGAAGAATATTCTGCTCTTGCTTCACTGCTAAATATAGGCTGGAAGATAGCCATTTAAATGTATTTAGTACTATTTATATGCACATATATGCCAATTACTTCTGTCAATTTGTTTCCAAATCAAGAAGCTTTGTAGGACCATACTTTCACTTAAAATGTGAGAAGATTAAAGAAGTTTCCAGTATTGCATTTTCCTTCCTCCAATGGTTTATTTAAACAGTCCAAGTTACTGGATCTTTTTCTGCATGTTAGCTATAAACATTCTTTAACATAATTTGTTTTAGGGCTTTATGAACTGTGGCAATGTCTTTGAATATTTAACCAGTAGCAAAGATCTGGCTTTTGAGAACAGATCTACATGATCTCTCTACCATAACAGTACCAGTAATACGTTAATCATGTCATCCCTCCAAGTTCAATGTGTCCAAACATAGCCTAGAAAGAACCTACACAGAAGGACCCAACGTGCAAAAACAGTATTTCCAAGTAAAATATTCCATATGTAATATTCGTTTCACTATTAAAACTGAAAGATCAATCTCCTGCTGCTGGCAGTGAAGAGACTATTACAAAATCACTGAAGATCCATGCCAATAACTTACTGAAAGCTTTGCTGTGTTGCTAGCTCAGAGCTCAGCATCCCGTATCTTCTTTCATATCAAAAGTGACATGGTTGAAATAAAATTCTGACACTTGAGAGCTACATCAATCTACGAACCATGAGTCCATACAGGTAGCATAATCTGCAATTATGTAAGCGATGTCAAAATTTAGCCCCTTATTTTAGAGACTGATCTGACTGGGAAGAGTAACGTTTCAGGCAGTACAATTACTTATCCTGAAAAAGAAAAGTTAGAGAAGACCTCTGTTAGTGATGAATACTTCAAAGTATATAATGAACACTGGTTAAGCATGAGCATAAACACATTTGACAGTGTGATGATCAAGTCTGCTACATGTTAAATTGTAAAGGTTTTCTGAACACAGAATTAAATAAGAATAACACTTGTACAAAAGCAGCTATGAGATAAATTCTGACCACTCATATTATCTAGTAGAACCTGATGAATATTTAAAGTTTATGGAAGAAAACCAACAAGTCTGGCTTTTTGTGTATGCAACATTTTGGCACTGTTTTTCTCAGGATGTGAAAGAGAAAGAATGATTCTTTTGTCATACCTTCAACACCATCCGTTCCAGACACAGCAAAAATACTTAAACTTTGATTTACATGGGCATGCATACATTGGCATCTTATTCACAATACTGGATGGGAAACAAACCTCTCGTGATCTAAAACTGTTTCCTCTTCTACATGACCCTGAAACTACAGAAAGACATCTTAACCACAGGAGCAGTCCCCTCCACCCTCCAACATACACAGTCGTGTTAGGCAGTTTCCTAAAAATCTAAGGCCCAAAAATCCAGGCTGTGTTCCCTCTGGGGAGATCCAGCTTCAGAACTCCTGATCCAAATCGGACACAAACTCAGCAGTGGTCATTCTGTTTGGGTTTTGACCTGAAATTGCTGGCTGCTCTCAAAAAGATCTTTTAGATATCATGTCACTGACACCAGTAACTAAATTGCATAGATTACATGTGAAATAATAGTAAAGCAAGCTTATAATGTCCATAGTTAATCATTCAGGAGGAAAAGTAAGGCTCTATTCTGGCTTTTTGACTATTATACTGCATACCATAGCAGGGCTACTGGCATTAAAGGCCAGGAGCAACCTGATAATATCTAAAGCCTATAATGGCTTTCACTGTGCTTAAAACAGTTAAGTGCTAGCACTATTGAGAAATCCTATAGCAAAAAGCTTCCACACACTTGTTTTCTTCTTTTCTTGATCCTACAAATTAGTTGTGGCATCGCTTTTCTACCACCAGTCCATTCTTAATTCATGGTACATCAAAAAAAATCTCTCTCAAGACAAATTGTTTCACAAAGGTATCTTAAGTATGACTGGGGTACTGGGTGATTTGAAAGCACATTTAAAATATAAACGTACACTTGACAAGTCCATATTATGACACAGACAACATACCCCACCACCACTACTTTTCATGCCATCATCACTAGAGACCCCCTTCCAGCTTCACGGAAGAAGCTGGAACCAAATAGTGTGCGTTAGTGGCAAGCAAAGGAAGAGCTGCTCAGCATGGTCTGCCTGAGCTGCACCCCAGATTATGACAGTTCGAAAAAACAAGAAAGCTGCTGCCTTCTCCAGTGGCATCTGAGTTTTAAGATTACATTTTGCTGCTAAACTCCCCTTGATAGACCAGGGCAGCTACAGAATACAGAGTGCCTTGAAGGCAGAATTCTCTCTCAAAAACATAAGATCCTTTATATCCTTTGCTGTTTTTGCCAATGCACAATATGGCAACTTCAGGCGTATTAGCCATTGGAATATTACACCACTGAGCAGCACAAGATAGCATTCCTTTGCAGTGGCACTAAAATACATTTGCTGAAAAAGGAAATAGGCAGTAGGAGATGAAATGCACGCTCCAGTTTCCAAGGAAAGCATGTTAATGCCTAATACATGGTGGGGGGAGGAACAGTAACAAAAATAAGAAAAAAAATGTTTCCATTATAAAGATGTTGCTTAAGTGCTGCCAGGGGAAGATCAGCAGGACCTGTAGTGATCTGCTGAGTAAATGCCGGTCATGCAAGCTAAAACTGCCCAAGAGCAGCTTTCAGTGACATATCCAATTTCAGCATTTACAACGCATGAACTATTAAACTCAACCAATATGACTCTTTATGGCAGCCTTTTTCAGAGCTATATGCTGACTAACACTTTAATACAGAAGAGTATTTTGTTTGCTTTTCAGAACATATTTCTCAAGGAAAAGTGCTAGCTTGTAGTACAGACTGATTGAGATCCTGATGACAGCAAGAAAATACCCCAAAACAAACTCTGTTTATAACAAGATGCCTATTCACCCGCTATCTGTGCACCAACGTGACTCCTCTTTTGTGGCATTTTCTTTGAGAAACACGGACATAGTGGGTATCATTTAAAAGTAACAAGTTTGGCAGTCATTCTTTTCTCAAGTAAATGAATAGTGCTGTTAATAAGAGACCAAGATTAAGGTTAAGTATTTGCCTAAATAAATATTTACTTCTACTTTTTAGGTATGCTGCTAATAATATAATGCTATCATTTAAATATACCTATCATTTAAAGATAATATACACATTTTATTGGTACAGGTTTGTCACAGGCTAAAGGTCAGCCAAAAGCACTGTTCAAATAAATGAGACCTTGACCATATCTGCCTGGGTCCAAGTGACTAGATTATGAGCCGAAGAAAAAAAAAAAAAAAAAAAAAAAAGGAGGAGTAGACCTCATAGGAAAGAGTCCATTCCAGACTTTAATGAGGTTCCCAATATTCTAATTATCCCAAATTCTATTTCCGTGTTGGACATACACGCATAACTCCAAATATGGACTGGGAAGGTCAGTACTATTGAATCTGCTCAGCTGTGGTGCAGAGTACTCCAAAATCCCCATAGAAGTCACAGAGTTATCCGAGTCTCACATAGACAGCACATTACCGAAACTTGCCCTTTATTTGGCACTCTGTACAAAGAAATGCTTAGCAAAACAGAAAATTTTTTTTAACGGACTGTTCAGTGACTCATGTCAGGCTAAATTAGGTTTTAATTTGAAGAAGGAGCAGAACTAACTGCCACAAGATAAGGATCAGGAACAGCCACCAGGATCAGTACAAAACAGTCTCTCTCCACAGCACTACCCTTCAGGCTAACAGAGTGCCATGCACCTCTTGCTAATCTTTGCTTCGGGAAATTCAACAATTCTCCTGTAGAATTACTTATTGTGAGACCAAATATTTTCCCCGAGCATCTAGTACTGTATTATTTTGTACTTGTCATACTGACAAACTTCTTCTTCTATTATCTACTGACCTAAATAAAACATCACCATGCAGGGAATGCCCCAGGTCCTCTCAACACAGATTTGGTAGGTTCCCCTGCTCTGTTTCCCTTCCCCAGCAGGGACTGGTAATTATCAGCAACGCGTTTGTTCTCACTTCACAGAATGTGTCCTGTTGAACAAAAAGAGTTGTTGAAGAATATTATGTTACCAAAACACCTGCTATGACATTAAGACTGACAGAAATCCAACAGCTAGACTCCATCATTATCTAATCTAGCAGATTGATTTATTTATTTCTCTTTCTACTTCCACCTAACTTACCATGGTAACCTTTAACTTAAATACTTTAGAAATTCTTTTTCCCCCTACTTAAAGTGTATAAAAATTCAGGTTTTACATAATCATGTGTTTACTCTCATTGTCCATCAGCTTACTCAAATAAATACTCAAGTGAGTTCTTCTATTATTTAGAATTAGGAGATTCTAGTTACTTTTCAAATCTCAGATTCCTACAGCAGGATAAATTCAGATGAGTCCTATTAAATACACATAGCAACTGTGAGACTTCCCCATGGGGATAGATTAGAACTGAGCGTTCAACCCATGGTCAAAAGGAGCGTAAGAAAAAAGCAACAACAGCTTATGAAGATTCTTTGTACCCATGTAAAGACCTGTTCCTTCAGTCTGGTCAAGCTCCAGCCAAGCTGGACAAACTATTTAAATAGCAGTGGGAGGACATCCAAAGCTGAGAGAGGCAGAACTGGGTGCTTTGATGGAAGCAGATGTTACTGAAGCTTCACAGGAATCTGAGCCCAGTCTCAAAAAAATGACAGACTGCTGGATTCCTTCACCCTGGAAATGTTATATGTGTCCTCTAAGTCTACAAGGGTAGAGGAGACTAGAGAGGACTTCAAATACTAGCTGGTTTATCCTCCCTTATTTCAAGACATCGTTAGCAACAGCTAGATAAATTGAGGAGACAAGAATTATAATCCATCAAAGAAATAGTTCAGTGCTGTAAACACTGAGCAATACCAGCCCTTACTTGCAAGGGTGTTTTGCTCCATGCTGAGCCCAGTGGAGTAACAACACCATGGATACATGCCTACCATATTTAAACTTGCCCATTTCAGAACCATGCAAGGCAATCATATCACCACCTGCAATTACACTGTCCTTCCCTAAAATGGAAAGTCTGGAGAAACTGCCACTCACACAAATAAGACAGTCTAATAAAGTGTCATTCAAAATGTTGCTGATATTTTTACAGTACAGAAAAAGACTGACCTTGTTCAGAATTTTTTTCTATTATCTGAAAACCTCTATTCAAACACAGCGTCTAGAACATGACAAAACACATTAGCAACATGCACAAACTCTTCTCTTCCACACCAGCCTGTCAGGAGTTCAAGCTGCGCCCAATTTAAAAAATAAGCAGTTGGACTGGCTCTATATGATCCTTTCGCAAATGTTTGGCACACTAAGATCTTCACTCTTTACAACTTCCAGAAAGTGTTACCAGTCAACAAGCCTTGTCAAGCCTGCTGACACAGAGTGAAGTGACATCAGATTGTATACAGCAATTTTAAATCTCTGAAAGAGCCTTGTATGACTAACTAGAATGCTCTAGCACTTTTGGCATTTGTCTACATAGACTGAAATATTCATGCAGATGGTCTTCACAAAGAACAAGCACACTGAAGCATCTTGGAGATACTTGGACATCGATGCATTGATCAGGCAACATATGAAGTTAACTAATGCCAAAGTGTTAAAATAATGCTACTTCATCTAATGGCACAGATGGAGACTCATACTATCACCGCTTTAGGTGGGTGTACAATCACCCTAATGCAAGAACAAACAAATTGTTCAGATCCTATAATACATCTCAGCATGGCGACACCCAACACTCCCCATTTTCTTCACGGGTACACGATAATCACATTTTGTACAGAACTGCTGGTGGTGTTGCTAATGAGGATGCCCGTACTTAGCTTACAGCTATTAGATTTAGAGCAAAAAGTTGAAAACAGCACCCACAAATGGAGAGCACAGAATTCACCCTGCATTTTTACCATTAAATCCATGCATGCAAATAGTTGAATGTATTAAAAACCAAAAGAGCCTGGGGGCAGTAAAATATTTGCTTTTTTCCAAGTAAATTTGATATTAAAAATCACTGTTTCATTACACTAACATTTTCTCTGCAATTCGACTGCACAGGCTTGAAAAGAAACCAAGGTCTGTGCTTCTTAGTGCACTTACCATTGGTACCCACTTCTGAGGGGTGTTACTAATTTCCCCCATGGGCTGCACATTGGCCTGTCCTCTGCAACAGGATACCTACTCTGTCCTCCTGAGAAATACCATTTCTGATCATACTGCTTATTAAATATGAGAAAACAAATTTCAGTGCAACCATATTTATAGTGTTCTGCATAAACTAAGAAGACCCTTAAGCTGATAGTAATTGAAGAAGAAGAGGAAGAGTTGGGTTTTTCTCCCCACATTTAATAGAAATAATATATTAAGGCTTTAGGAATACCATTCCCAGGGAACCTAACTATGCTTTCTTAATTTACTTCACATATATTATCATTTTGGACAACTACAGGATATGCCTAACAAATGAAAAAAATTCTTTACTGTATATGAAAGGTAAACTTTGTATTTTGATCACAGAAAACAACAAGGACTACCATGAATTTCTGGTAAAAGAGAAACTGACCTGTCTGCAAGAGCTAAAACACACATAAAGTAATTACTTGTTAATGAAAATTGAGTCTCAACCATACAAGTCTTAGGAGGAACTCTAAAGAATCATGATTTTGAAAACTCAACTCAGCACTAAATTAATTAAAAAGCCAAACTACGAACAGAAGAAAATCTTCTTGCCCTTCCCTCACACAAACATGTATTTTTCAAAATATTTCAAATAGGCATAATCCCTCTTTTAAAATACTTACCCTTGTCTTTAAATGTCAGTTGTAAAAGAGGATTCTATTGCTTCTCAGGGCTTCTCTGCTAAGTATTTCACATATTTTGGCAGAAGTTCTTTTTGCATATACTCACTTGTCTTTAATTTAAAAGAAGTACACGTGCATTTTGTGTAATATTTCCCCTAAAACACAGTCTCAGCCAGCCTGCATCCAGCCCTGCTAGCACTGATTCAGCAACATGGCTATTCATGCCAAAGGCTAAAACAATTAGATGTGAACTTGATGAAATAGCAACACTTTCCATTTATTAAATGATGTTGTTTTCATATCTTCATGTGTTTGTAACTGCATTACATTAGCCCTGTGCATTAGCCCTAATGTTCGCCTTTGCCACTCTGACTTGTAACCATGAGTACAAGGAACAGATTATAACCTTGATAGTCTGATTATCTCTGTTGTCACATTTCTCTGCAGTGCTGCATAACTGTTCCACCGACAAGTACCAGTGATGTCTTAATGCCGACAACAGGATGCATTTCAGCTAAACTGTCTAAACATTAGTTGTTCCACAGAGAGGAAAGAGAGGTCCCAAGGGTCAGAACGTAAGGAAGACAAACTGTCAGATACTTCCCAACACCAGGCAACAGGCAATGAAGGAACATCATGCACGCAGACCATACACAATTATTTTCACCACCACGGGTTAGCTGAATTTCATCAATAAAAGTCGAAGGTCTTTCCAACATTGAGTACAGCTAAGAAAATGACTCAAATTTCTATTCATACAACATGAAATCATGAGGAAAAAAAAATACACCAGGCTTGCAAAAATTAGAATTGAACAGAAAAGAAAATCATCTCCTGATGACAGTGGAAGGCAAAACTGAGGATGCTGTGTTTAGAGGTAAAGAGTCTCAGCAAGGTCAGCTAGTTTCCATCTCATATATCGCAGGGATTTTAGTCTCTTGAAAGCCCAGGTGAAGGAGTTGGATGTACTCCTCTCTAAAAGATTAAGCAAGAGAAGTTAGGGCTCTTCAGACCCAGGATTTTGATTTTCATTTGCCAATCTTTTCCTCTCAGAGCATATGAAACATTTTACTCCCCCAAAGCCATTTGCAAAGCAAGGTTGCTGAGCAGACAAACACATGGAACAGATGTAAGGCTAAGTATGTACCATGGATCCTTCAGCTTTATCTTTGGAGATGATTTACTCATCATCCATTTCTGCTGTGGAAGCAGTAGAATTTATTTTCAAGTGAAATAGTGGGGGTTTGGGTGGCATTTTCTGGTGCATGAAATGCAGACTTGAAAAGGAAAATATTAATACTTCCAAAGAACATTTCAACATCGAGTAGCATCCAAAAAAAAAAGCTTTGGGAAATCAGTGAATTTAACATTGTTCCATTTCTTGTCTGCAGATGTTGTAGAGAGGTGAGATGCAGGAAACAGAAACTAAGAAACAAACCAATGATTTATAATTAAACATGAAGACACAAAGGAAGAGGCATATAAAGATATTCAGAATTAGATTTTAATCATTGTATCAGTCATGTAAGTATTTAGGAAATGGTGTGTCTACAGAAAAAAATTAAAAGCTCAGAAGGCATGCCTGGGAGGCATTCTTGTGGGGGCAAACTTCAATTAGGAGTCTGAAAGATAACCAGCATAAGACCAAAGACAACAGAATGGTGTTCAGTCTTCCAGAATAAGAAAAATAGAAGTGTGGTTGCCGTAGTAAGCTGGAAAGTATCTGATATTGATATATACTAACATCACACAAACCTTCACAGACAACAGAAGAATTTGGAGACCCTTACTTTGACTTCACTTTTATTTCAAATGAGAAAAAAGAGTTTCTCTGAGAAGACTCTTCCCCTGTGAGAAAATAGATCAGAAAAAAGTAGTTGAGCACTGGGTATAAGGTAAAGGATGAGTATAGTTATGAAGTTTTCATTAAGATTGAATTCAGTGAGAAAATAATTTTTTCCTAAAAGCATTCCACACTATGACCAGGTGTTGAAAGATAAGGAAGAGGCATTGTATTTGTCAGAGTTTGAAATAATATATATTTGACATAACTGGCACTGCTGGTGAGGTAAGTCATATGACAATGTTGAATTCCTTGATAATAGCTAATTGGAGGATTGAGAGGACAAAAGGAAATGAAGGACTGGGACAGCTGCTTTGTGAAGCCCAACCTTAAAGAAAGTAGGGCTTGATTTTGGGTCACTGATCACCCAGAAAAAGGAAATAAATAAAAATACATACAGATCAAGATACTTTAAGTCAAGCAGGATATATTCAGGAATGATCACCAAATCCCACATAGCAGAGATGATTAAAGTATTCTGAGAAAACTATCATATATTATAAATCTCATCGTTATAAGGAAAATTTGCAGCTGTACTAGAAAGATGCACTAGAAGGATTGGTTCAAAGAAAGGATTTTGGCATCACTTAACCCACATCATGTCTGTTAAAGATAGGTAATAAAAGTAAAACTGAGTCTCAGAGTAAGAGTCAACAACATTTCTAGCATTAGCAAGTGCTAGGCAGGAGATGTTGCAGTCCAACACACATAGCCAGAGATCCTCATGTACTTAATCCCTATGTGTATATGCATACACTCTAAAACACTGCAAGGAATTTCTAGATTTTTAGCTCTTATCTACATTTTGTTTTGATTCAAGAGTAGAAGATATGCTTAACTCCACTTCAGTCTTTGAAGTCCAAGCAATTAGGCACGGCCAAGTTGTGCCAGTATATTACATTGATGCTGAAAGTGAAATCCTCTTTTATACAGTATTCAAAAGCTTTCAATTAAAAATTAGTAGGATAAGGAGATGATTGCACTATTCACCTACAGCAGGAGAGCCATTAGCCATGAAATAGGGGTGCTAAAGGCCCAGATTCAAAGGCAACAAACTAGATTGTAATGCTGGCTCAAGAGTATGCTCAAGCTTATCCACTAGTGAGCCACATCACTCTGCCAGTGGTTATTGCCCCATTGCACTATCAGTACCTCAATCAATATGCCTCACCATTCAGCTCATCACAAACCCACAGTCACCAGTAGCCTGAACTAGGAGGCTGGACCAGAATTCACAGCAACTGAGGCATGAGAATACATTTAATGCAGGGTAGACAGTTGGGACTCATGGCACATTACACCAGTACAACTAGGCCTTGTGAGCTTTGCTGAGCACAACTTTTGGGTTGCAGGCCCAAGCTGAGATGTGTTTCCTATGAGAGCTCCCTATTCAAGGACAGACCCCCAAGGTGCAAACTATATGCTAGCTTAAACATTTTATACTCCTTTTGTTGATGCTGAGCTATACTGCAGAAAGAATCTGTGTTGGAAGAGATTCATATATCAGCAGAAGAAAACCTAACCAAGAAGAAGCGGGATTCTCTTAAGTCACTGGAAGCTCAAACCTCTTCCAAGGGCTGTTTTTGTATTTTTCCCAACAATTCTTTAACAAGAACACGCATGTGAAAGTGAGTTCTTGCTTTAATTTCCTGGAAACAGATATAATAACTTTTTAAACAGCAAAACAAACCAAAGTATAAATTCGCATAACATGATCTGATATTAAGGAAAAATACAGTAATTAATCTTCCCTCTGTCTCATAATAAAAAGAAGCAGGGGCTTTAGGATCTCAATAGCAGTGTATTAATTATATAGCCAAGCTTATAAAGCAAGAGGAGGACACAAGGATCCAACATTGATGAGGAATTGGGACAAGGGAAAACAAATCCAAGTTCTCTTCCAAAGCCCTCCCACATCTGTGGCAGGTATCAAACATGCTTTGAAGAACAAGAAAAAACAGAATGTTTGAAAGAGAAAGCTTCCCAACCTCAGAAAAAGAAAATTACTTTCTAGCATTCTTCTCCTTTCTTAAGCTCAGACATCTGGTTGTACTGGTGCCCAAAGAACGAGAGAAAACTTAAAAAGAAATCCTACATTACCTAGCTCTTCCTACAAAACAACCTCCGCCAAAAGGCAGAGTGACAGACATCACTTCAAGGAGAAAATCTTCCAAGTACCCAAATCATGACTGTAATACAAGTTCATCTGAGCTTGGTTACTCTTCAGTCTCTAGGAAGAAAAACCCAACACATCAGATGCCTCACTCTGGACACTATTTTTACTGACAGAAAAAGGTCTTATGCAACTGTAGCACTAAAATTATATTAAAGTATTCAAAACAGTCTTACATGAAGCAAGCAAACACAGGAATTTATAGCAGTGATTTATTTAAAAAAAAAAAAACAAAAAAAACCCAACAACAACAAAAAATCCACAACACAGTACTGTAACCAGCTCTAACTTCTGCTGAACTAAGGCAACTTTCTCACATAGTACCTGCACTGAGGAATTACGCTTTGACACAGTTGTACTGGCTAGAGATTCAGAGAGAGATTTTCAGGATTGATTGCATTCAGCTCTCTAAGAAACTGAAACAAACAAGTAAAATATGCTACTTCTGAATTATTACCATTTTTCAGAAACAACCTATTCCTACACTTCTGGAGCTTACATACTACTTTCTAATGCCCCTGCTGCTTCTGCACTTCAATATTTTCCTTACAGCCAGCAATTAGCACACCAAAGTGTAGCAAAATTGACAGGTAAATTATCCTTTAAGAGCATTAAAAACATTTTCCAGATAAACAATTACATTAAAATATGCTAAAGCAATGATTTTTCTGTATTAGATCATGAAAAGTATTTCTAAAAATCTACATTGCAAATCTGCATTCCACCTTATCATTTGCAATTATTTTTCACATAATGTACCTTTTAGAGTAACAGGAAGCCTCCTTGCCTCCCTCCACACACACTGCCCTTTTATTTAAAACAAACAGGAGCAAAAATAGCAGCCACTGCCTGTACCTGACACAAGCAGCTGAACCTCCATCAGCTTCTCTTCAGTCATTATCTGTTCCTCCCTCCTCCTCCAGCACCAAAGGCAAATCTGCACTTAGATGCCAAGGTCCTTCTTTATAGAGTCAGACTTTAACCCATGAAAATGTTCATTTGGATTTGTGGTGAAAGTGTACAATTGGACCATGTATCTGCTTAATTTTGCCTTGAGTCCCAGATAAAAAATAATAAAAGCATATTTCTATGTTGTCAGCGTTCCCAAATTAACAATCATTGGTCTACTATAAGAAGGCAGTAAAAGTGAACCAGTTTTTCTTTTAAGCCTATAAAACATGATAACAGCCTGCACAGAGCTGTTTTCCACTACTAAACTATCTGAAGTACAGCATGTTTAAAAGCCAGTTAGGTTGTTTCTACATTGCACTATACCTCAAAAAAGCAAATATGGCCAAGCTTTGCCAGGATCTAAACCAAGCATGCTGATTAGAAAAATTACTGAATAAAGTTATTGTTAAATTGAGGGAGTAATTTAAAGTGCCTTTGACTTTAGCTGTCCAATTTAAAACTACATCTTCTGAAAGGAAATAGAAAAATAACTCCCACACATCACAGGCCCTTAAATTCCCTCCAAACAGGACAGGCAAAATTTCTCACGTGTCTGAAGGAACATCACTGAGGCATAGCCTCAGAGGCACTCTGTTACCCATTATAGCTGGAACTGCTATGTCAAGACAGACATAAAATTGTAGTAAACACACATTTGCCCATTGAGGCACTTTCATGCAACCTTTTGGACAACGGGACATGTCACAAAGCCTTGTCAAGCCCCTCTCAAGGGAATTCTATTAACTGCACATTTGTTCAAGACCATGCCTTTCCAGTGGTACTTTGTGTGCTGCCTGTGATATGGTCACAAAAGAGCATACACAAACAAATCAGTAAAAAACCTGTAACATAGTAAACGGTCTTTTTTGTATTGTTACACCAAGTGGAAAGCAGTTTTAATTAAGAAGACTTGTTAAAATATTGATAGGACTATTACACTGAACAGTAACTGTTATTCATAGTACATATTGCTACATGCTGTATACAAAGGAGAAAATACCAAATTTAAGTCTCAAATTCTTCACTTGAAACTTCTTCCCTTTCTAAATATTATTTTATAGAATAAAGAAAGACTTTCTAGTTTAACAGTCAAATCCCCAGGCAGAACGATCTCACAGTGAGAAGTGCTATAGGATGTGTCCAATAACACTCCAGGAGAACCCCCAAACCACTCTCTCCTCCCCTGTCCCAGATGAATACAGAATTCATTTGGAGCACAACACCACTGGAGCATGAGCCTCAGAATAGTCACAGACAAAATTCTCCTGAGAGAGGGCGGTTTGACTAGCCTCAGGTGAAGAGAACTGAGCCCAGTTTTCCCCACAGCTCCACTATGTGTTTTAACAAATCAGTTACTGAGTAAGAAGGAGTGCTGCAGCTGTGACTACAGGCTGCTACAGCTATATTTTACAATATACAAAAGTTATTAAAAAATTCAATTCTTCCCCTTAAAGATTTTATCTGCATTGAAGTAGTATTTCCCTACAGCTTAATTTACTGCCTTGCAATGCAGAGGACTGAGTTGCATTGGAACCCATTGGCTGGCTTAAAAACCCTTCATCAGCGTTCTCCATCAGCACTATGAGATATTCAGGTGTCTCACCCAGAGGCGCTGACTGGATCTCAGTTACTTAAACATGGGCTTGGCAATATACCTTGTTACAACATCTGTCCCCTCTCTAGATCTGACTCTTGACATTTACACTGAGTCCTACCTTCTTTGTGAAAGAATTTAATACATACAAGGATTAATAATTTCTTCTGTTCTCAAATCCCTTTCTGCGATCCATTACACACAGCTGCTTTGCTGCTCTGGTGTGTCAAAGAGTAACTAAAAAACCTCTGAAGTCTAGCTCACAAATACACTGGACAACTGACCAAAACTTGTTCCCATACCCCCTCTTTCACAGCCTGTTCCAGACAACCCCACTCACAAGTTACACACAGTATAGCTCTATGTACTGCCCCTGACATGATACCAGCATTTTGCAGTTCAGGCTGCAACATTCCATGGTACATGGCGTGCCTCTCAGCGAGGTAAGAGATGTATCGCAAGTTAGCTCTTTGGTTGTAACATGCCTTAGCCTAGGTCTCTTAGCAGAAAAGAAAACAAACCAACCCAAAAAATAACCCAAAGCTTGACATGACTTTCACTCCCCTGAGAGGCATGCCATATATCACAAAACACTGCAGTCCTGCTCTGTACATAAGTATTTGCCATTGTTATGCTCTCAAAACAACACCCCTTAAAATCTTGTTTGATTTCATTAAATGTTATTAAAATCCCAACTGCAAATATAATCAGTGCAGGCACTTACTTTGGTACAGTGGTAATTAAAGAATAAAGGATATAAGATTTGCCATGCAGACCTACACACAAAAGTAGTTCCAGCATAACCAGACACCTAATACTTGTATGCAGGTTTAGGTTTAATCAACATTATGTTTTTGTGTTTCAGAAGCTGAAGCGATCTCAAACGGGTAAGATTAGGGCTCTGGAATATGCTTAGCAAGGCTGAAGAAGATATTGCCAGAAACAGTCTACTTTTCAGCAAGTATTTATTCTACCTAACCATCCCTTCACCATCAGAACCCAAATCTGAAAATACCCATTTCATAAATGACCTGACGGCCTGTTCCTTTCCATCTATAATCTTACAGACTATAAAAAAAAAAAAAAAACAAAAAACAAAAAAAACCCACCTAGAGTATTGTTAAGGCACAAGAAATTCCTTAACTTGAAAGGGCTGAATTATGCTGTTGTAGAACTACAAAGGTAGTATTAAAAGAAACCTTTAGAAAATTCTGTTTATGAAGGAGGAGTGCTCTTTTATACCACCCATACATTCTTTCCAGAAGACTGAAGAGCACATACAGTTACTGCTCCATCTTCTTGCATTCTGTATTTACAGTATATTAGAGATCAAACATGGACCACCCCCACAGTGCAAAGAATGAATCATTGTTTGTTAGATTCAGTGTTTGATTAGATTGTTTGTTAGAATCAGTGTTTGTTAGATGTTTTCCTCAGATCAGTATTTGGAAAGCCACAAAATAAAGCTAGTTTCAAAAAAAAAGTGGTTAGCAATACAATCAGAGATTGTCTTTTCCACGTGCATGCATGGAAGGTGTGGGGGGGAAACCACAATATAAGGTCCCAAAAACCCCGATTGTATCCAGTGTTCATTCATGCTTGGATATAGGTTATGATAAGATTTTAGATGTATTTAAGCCTTTAATGACCTAGAAGAACCCTGCCTAAGCTATTTATTTTGTCAGATAAATTCCTTGTTAATGGATAATATGTTGCAAGATTGTAACAACCGATATAAAACCAACATCCAGCCTCACAACTACTGATCCAGTCAGTAGGGCACTGCTTAAAAAGCTCGGTTGGTGGGATATAGAACATAATACTGCGTACTTTTACATCCAGCAGCACACAATCACTTAAAAACTCCGGGTTTTTGAGTTCTTGCCATTCAGGAGTGCTTTGTGCCCAGGTCTGAACCTCCTTCATTCAAATACTCCTCCTTACAGAAGTTCACACAGCCACTCACAAGTTCACTGATTATCGCTCAAGTAGTTAGTTTATTCAGGCAAATAAACACTTTGTATGCTGAAGTGTTCAGCAGCCACCCCATAACATAACAGGGTGCTTACTGACAAGTTCTGGTAAATCTCACTCCAGTGGTTTACAGATGCCAAACCTGAGCTCCCACATACTCCCCTGTTGCCTGTGTACCAGAGAACAGCTGAAAGGCTTCACTCCAGACTCCAGTTTCCTTGCATGAAGCCAGCTTAATTGATAATTTAAGATAATATTCCATACTTTGTGATGAAGCACATATATTACTTCTCTTCATTATGCCCTAGAGAGTAGATTAACAAAAGGAATCGTGGGAAGGCAAACGTTAACCATTCCAGCAGGATTCTCCAGGGCTTACCAGTTAGAAACCATAGTCAGAAGTATTTATTACAGCCAAAAGGAGAAGGATAATTGTTATTAAAGGGGGATTTTAATAGCCAAGTTTGATTTTGTTTTATTTTAATTTTTTTAAAAACCCAACAACAAGAATAAGGTTGTGCACGCAAAAAATCAAGCGGCATCTCCACAGACCTGAGTGCAGTTGGACTCCAAAAGCCTATAAAGGTGACATGGGAAAGGCTTTGGTAAGGACACTTCTCAATCTGGTAAAACCATTTCCCTTCTTTTGATGTCCTCCTTACCTTAAGCAAGGGATATTTTCTCTACCCTTTCCAGATCATGGCAAACCAGACAAGGATTTTAGTGACAAAAAAACATGGCAATTTATGGTATCAATATGCTATCCTGCTGATCCCTGGAGGAAGCCGAAGCACAGTCAGTCCCTTATTTGATCCAAATATTTTATGCCAGACTCTAATTCAGCTGCATATGGATTCAAAATACCTGGGTCTTGCATTTGCCACAAGGGAACCTGAAAACACGGCATCCAAACCCTCCTAGGTTTTACCTACAACAGACCCAAATCTGTACAATGTGATAGATTTAGCCGTTAGACATAGATACAGCCTAGCTGTACTAGCACACGGACCCTATGAATTCAGGTGCACTATCATGCTGTGGTGATAGACCGTCTCTACTCTGATCACCTTCATGTTGCATTATATTTCACCTTTACCACAGAGATTAAATGGCTTAAGTGTCCTCAGGCTCTTCACCCAGCTGAGCAAAGGAACAATTAGATTTGGAAAAATAATAAAAGAATTTACTAGTGCTGCTCCACCAACCTGGAAATAACTTTCATAGGTGACAAGTGAGATCATCAAGGGGGAATGAGAAGGGAAAAAGAGCTACAACTCTCAGTTCAATTTCTTCTTGGGAAATTTGACAACCCTACCATCAAGTTACTATCAGTTTCAATGAACTACAAATTGTTTCTGCCTGCTCATGAAAACATAGGCAGAAGACAGCTATGCCAGATAGAAAAATACCATACAGGCTATTCCTGTTGTCTTCTAAGATGATCTTAGGGATACAGAAAGAGCTAACAAGGTCTTAGTAAAAGACACTTCCAGCTTCTTCACAGACTGCCCGTGTGCAGTTTCCAAAACCCAAGAGTTAACCTTTCATTTCAGGAATATTGGCACTGGTTGTGGATGAGCGATACGTAAAGTAGAATTTACCAGGGAACATATTTGACCTTGGGCTTACACCTTGTGACTCAGACTGTTATTTCATTTCTGCAAAAGCATGCTGCATGCATATCTTGTTCAGATTACACTGCATCTGCATTCTTTCTTTCTATGAACATGGGGACTATGTGAAGACATGAAAAGTATGATAGTATATTACTGGTAATTGCTCTTGTTCAAGGATAAAAAAACCTATGCAGCCATTGACAAAACTCAAGATGTAGGAGTTACAGTCCCCTGTGTCCCTCTCTTTGGGTTTGTGGTTGGGTTTGGTCTTTTTTTTTTTTTTTTTTTTTTGAAGGATCTGAATGGCTGGCTTCAACTTTAAAACTAAAACTGGTCTTGATTAATGCTTTTAGAATTAACCACCCAATCACTCTTACCATTTCTAAATCACTCCTGCTAGCTTCAGAAGAGGTGCCCACCAACTGAGATGTAGTATCATACTGCTAAACACGTTGGCTGCCTTCCCCATCAGACACCCCCACTTGAAGTGCAAAGCAAGCTTCAAGTGTCAGAATCAGATTCCTGCAGAGAGATCCTCACAGACATACAGATCCAGCAATGGAGGCTGACAGAGTTATTTATGCACTTGCTTTTCCATCGAGCTTTTTCCAGTCATCACAGCTGTGCATATCAGGACTTGGCAGGTTTTAGGCCTACAGTACCTTCAGGTAGGAACAACAGTCAGACTCTGAAGCACAAAGTCTCACTTACCAAGCCCCTATGCAAGGAAGAATGTTATATTAAGTTTTGCTCATGCAAATTGCTTACATCTTTCATAGATAGAATCTGACAATAAGAAAACACTGTAAGATATAACATAGCTTTGCGTGAGGTACCTCACTTCATGGGGGGACTTGATTCAGGAGCCAGATAACACCTTAATGAAACAACTACTGTCACAAGACAGCTGATGATCTCTTCTACAGCATTTCATGTATCTCTCAGAGTACAGAAAAACGTTTGAGTCCAGTTATCTTTGCAAATGTCAACTAAAACATTTAGGAAATCTTATCTTCCAAGCAGTTCAATAAACAATGATGCTTCTTTGTTAGAAGACTCTTTAACATAAATTCCACCTGCTAATTCACAAATAGTGACAAATCAAGAGTTAAACTTCATAATAGATTTGATGGCCTTTATTCAAAAATAATTTTAGTCAAACTAGGTTTCATGAAAACAACTATTACTTGCTCTTGCAAAGTCTAACATAATTAATGTAATTTCCGCCAGATGTAATAGGAACAGTTTCAATTACCCTACTTTTCAATTATTCTCCATAATATCTTTTCTTTTAGAAAGGCTAGAGTGTCTTTTATTAATAAAGTATTAAACTGATAATGATGATTGGGGAAGTTAGGGGAAGAGGGGAGGAACTGTCTACATAGGAAAAATTGTATCATATATTATTTACCCTATCTCACTCAAACTCCAAAGAAAAGGAAAAGACAGAATAAGTGACTTAATGTGAATATCTGAATTGGACACACAGATGAGTTATAAGGATTAAGGTCAAAGGATAGATAAAGGGCATAAATCTGCTCAACGTTCATTAAGATGCAGATGTTTTATTTAAAGACACTCCTAACTCAGACCAACGTTAATAAAAAAAAATAAATCTTTAAGACCAGCACTGTCAGATTCTACTAAAGCAAACTCTTTTGAATCTTTGCATATGACTGAAGCTAGCAGCACAAAAACGTAATTAGAGAAAGCCCCTTTTTAACGAGGTGCTTAAATCCCATTCTGAGGTGCTATGGGTGGTAGGGGGTGGAAAACACTGCATACTGTTACAAGTACTACGTCAATCCTTTACGATCGAAATTGCTGTTTTCCAGAATAACTTCCTTACCTGACATAACATACCAGCTAATTAGCAAGTGTTCACATCCACATATTAGTTAAGAATCTATGAGTACACTGCACCTGCATAAGCAATCACATGTCCTGTTCTCAGGTTTCTAAAGCACTTTCAGAACACATCAGTAACACAACGAACTCAACCACCCATTCCAGTGGTGTCGTGTGTATGCTAATTTGACTATCAGATACTAGAAGGCTTTTTTTTTAATCTTAAAGAAAAAAAGGTTTCTGTGATTGCAGTTCTGCTAAAGTGCTGTACAGAACTCTACAAGCCATGAAGTACAGAATATTTTATTCCATGAAAACTTTTCATATGTTGGCTTATGCAGAGTTTTAATAGCAAAAATCAGCATGCATTCCTTGGGGGTGTTTTTGTTCATTTCATGTAATCTTCTACTTCAGCATTTTAGAATGCACTGCATTCATTTTGCTTGCCATTCCAGAAAAAAAATCACCATCAACTTAAAAACACTAAATACCTTTTAGTACTAGGCTTGGTGGTTACAAAGAGGTCAAGCCTATCTTATAGAGTAGACATAGTTGTTTAGCAATGTTTTATTTATACTATGCTATCAGATAAGTACAGAATAGAGAACATAGAATTAAGAAAGCATAAAAACTATTAAAGGTAAGTATTGGGCTAAAACTATAAGAGAAGTCATATTTAAACAAGTAACACAAAGATAATGCAACATGTATGAGTGGCACCTCAAAAACATGCTATATATTCAAATGCCTATTCATGTTTCCATTATAAATCCTGCTTTGTAGCAATTAAAGACTTATCAAAGTTGATTTCCATCAGTGTGAAGCCTGGCATTACAGTTGTTGATTTAGATGCTTCTCCCCTTTCCTCGAACAGTTGATGTAAATCATTCCAGACCTTTTCATTATTAGATGAAAAGCTCATAACCTTATTGCTTTTCTAACCAAGTGAAAAAGCCTCATAACAAAGAACTGATATAATCAGTTGAATTGTTCAACATTTTTTAATGTCTAAGAGTAAATGGAGTCTCCAAGACTTCCATTTCCAAAGTTCCTTTGAAAAGCCCCCACAGAGACTATATGCCAAAATAATAGCACTGAGTATGTAGAATCAAGAGGATACATAATTCGACACAATTTATAAATAAAAACATACAAAGGTCTAGTATGGCATCTCTTACTCAGATAAAATTGCCTCTAATTTCAGCCTAGACAGTTGCAAAATCAAGTCTATGATCACTCCATGTTAACTGAGCCTTGTAATGGACATGTTCTCTCATGGTGAGCCACAGTTTTTCGCAGCCTTTAGGTAAGGTCCATAACAAGAATTCTGTTACAGCAAGAACTGGGGCAGATTTCACAACAGTATCCTTGAGAACGTCAGGTGCTTCGACATTTAGGAACCAGCAGATCGGAAGTGCACTTTTTAAGAAACTTTCAAACATACACATTTACCATGCTTCATTTTGCACGGTGAGGTGGACATGAGGTTCCATTTTGATAAAGCTAAATCACAGCACCCCTCGTACTCCAGACAGATACTCAGCCCATGGAATCAGATTAAAATTAATACAAAGTAAAAAAGAAGACAGAAATGTGCATTGATATGCTTCAAGTGTGCACGTGAAGTCCTCACCTCCTCCCAGCTCACACTACACATCCACCTCTGCTGCCTGACACCACTTCACAAGGTCAATGCAGTGAGAAACAGTCCAGCCAAACAAAATACTTCAGTCAGGAGGAGAACGTCCTGCCCTGTGTATGCGACTTTATTTGTTTGCTGGAAGTGCCAGCCTTCATTTAATCTAGCCAAAGCTTTACTAAATTGCTCTGTATTTTAAGATATACAGAGAAAAAGACTATGTTAACCCATAAGAACCAGGAACCAGGCTACTACATCACAGCCCTCAGAGTCATTCACTCACATTTTCACTACATTGCCAATGCTATTATTTAACAGCGGAATCTGAATACTTGACACGGTTATCAGTAGAAAACATCTTAGAACAGATTCGTGAAATGAACGGAAAACACAAATGACTGGGACAAGTCACTCAACTGTTCATCTAAATGGCCCTATGGGAATCTGAATACAGAGACTCTGAATAACTGCATCCTGTAACTTGTCACCTGCATGAGCACATATGGAAGAGGAGTTGTGTCTATTTGCCAGGTAACAAACTTTAAAAATGGCTTCAAGAGAACAGTAAATCTTAATCCATCAATTGTGTGCAAAGCAAAAGGTAAAAATCCATAAAAAAAGAAAATTAGCAGACGTGAACACAAACCAGGGAAAGAGGGGTGATTTGTTTGGGATAAGAAATGACTTCTTAGTTCAAGCTGAAGCCCTTTGAAGGGGTCAGGGAACACACAGATAATCCTGTCAATAAAGTATACTTGTGTTTCCTAGAAGCTTTTGTCACAAATCCTCATTAAAGGCTCCTGAAGAAACTGAATTGTAATTAGATAAGATCCTACCCTTCGTTTCCTATCCTTTGATTACTTATTAATTAATGAAAAAAGCAAATTGTTCTTTCAAAGCAGTTGCTAAGACAGCCCTTAAAATACATATATATGGTCCTACACTGTTCAATGCACACAACTGATCAAGATGGGCAGAGAGGAAGATGACACATAAAGAGAAAGGATAAAAGGGTATAGAGTTTACAGTTTAAGAGATGAAGATTCCTGTGACTGGCTGGAGAGTACCTTGAGCCAGAGAACAAAGACAAAGATGAATGCAAAGATGTACATGAGAAAAAAAAAATGGTCTCTGTCTCACACAAACACTTAAGGGGGAGAGTTACCAGTCAGGAAAGATAGTAGAATTAACTCACTATTCAGAAGCAGACAAATAGAAGGTTTGAAATTATTAGGAAAGAAACAGTAAACCAGAAAGCATCCTGATATCCCTCTGAAAGACCGCACACGCATTTATGAATGTGTATTGCATGCAGTTCTATTAATCCCATTTCAAAAAAGAGATCGAAAGAGTAGAAAATATGCAGAATGTTGTGAGGATAATCAAAGGTATGGGAAAATCTTCTTTAGAAAGGGATTAAGTAGATTAGTTTGCCATCTGAGGAGAAAAACTAGGGGAGAGAGAGAGCGGTAGTCTACAAAATTATGCATTGTATAAAGAAGCTGAAGAGATTACTCTCTTCTACAGCAGGGCAGGAGGAAAGAACTAGGTAGGCCCCAGTAGAGAACGGGGTTTAAAATCAAGTAATCCTGTAAATTTTAATCAAAATTTTGGAAGTCACTGTCAAAGAACAGCAAATCAGAGATATGATCAATTTGCAGTGACCAGTACAATATGACAACCTAGACGTAACATTCAGATGGTGAGACACCTGTCAAGCACAGCAGCGTAAAGCCCATGCGATGCACACTTTGCACCTCCCTCACCCTCTCCTTGGTAAATGCTGCAAGCTCTGAGGTGGCAGGGTAGGAAGATCCTTGGTTAGACCTGGTATAGCAATGGGTTAGATACAATGGAAAGACAATCAAGTCTTTCTCTTAGTCAGCCTTGTTAATGATTGATTGAAGAAAGAACAAGTAGTCCTCAGCCCTTTTTGCATTCTTAATCTACAATTTCATATCCATGCACTACACACTGTGTCTGAAGTTCTGTAAGGA
Source organism: Athene cunicularia (assembly GCF_003259725.1). Lineage (NCBI taxonomy): Eukaryota > Metazoa > Chordata > Aves > Strigiformes > Strigidae > Athene > Athene cunicularia. Next base: position 36,916,218 of record NW_020799099.1, read on the forward strand.
GTCAACATGCACACAGTCTGTAACACCAGCATTTTTATTCGCATTAGATGTGGTGCGGGTTTTTTTGTCTGGTTTGTTTTGGGTTATTTGTATGGGGGTTTGGGGTGGGGGGTGGGGGTGTTTGGTTGGGTTTTTTTAAGTTTTCAAGCTAGCCTGGAAATAGTTTAACTTGGCTAGTTCTTGTGTAACACATAGAACCCCAGTCTGCATAACGTTCCAAGAAGGATGGTAGAGGAGTTATTTTCCAATTCAACTCAAGTCTTTCCTAAAGCATATGCTAAAATTCATTTTAGCATGACTTATTTGATCACTACAAGCGTTAAAACTTCCAGAAAAAAAACAAAACAAAACAAAACAAAAACAACAAAAAACACAAAAACACCACAAACCAACCAACCAACCAAACAAAACCTGGTCATTGGCAAGTATTTCATTATTTGAGCTTACAGAACAGTTATTTATTTGCCATGAAGTTTATGCACTCAAACCCATTGACAGTCCTCTAACAATCAATCCAGTTTCCCTATTTCATGAGACGTAGAAGGGAAAGCATGAGTGGCAGCTCTTGTTACCTCTCACCTGCAGCTCCTCTTCCCTGGCTATGAAATTCACTCTGGCAGAGAACTATTAAAAATCCACTGAAACCACCAAGACAAATACTTATATTCCTAGTCATATATGCATGTGCTGCCTGTGTGATGCAACATTTAATTTAATTTTGACCCTGACTACATCAGCTAGAGAAGGGTAGGTGAAAGAAGCCTTACAAAATGGGGGAAGTATTCTGTCCATCTGTAACAATAAATGCTGAAACTAGTCAAACAGCTGCCTGAAGTAGGCTTCCAATTTTACATAAATGCTGAACTGAAGGATGCAATTGAAAAAACCCACCAAACCAAAGAAAGTAATAACCTGTCAGAGAATTAGCAACTGCTGGACAGATTTCCTCATAAAGGATAGCCACGGCCTTCTTTGGAAAGGCTATAAATTATTGTGCCACATTCACAAGCAGTTGTCTGATCAGGAGGTTTTGCACCTATTCATCCATAAATAACTGTGATACAATTGGTGTTTTTTTACTATGGAGTTCTTGGGTGCAACAGTTTGTCTTTTTTCCCACCAACAGCTACTTTTTAAACAAAGGCTACTCAGTGCATGTTTGCATAATTATATTGATTTCAAAAGTAATGCATCAATTTATATGGAGTATTGACCTCTCTCACTTTTTTTTTTTTTTCACACTAACAGGAAGATTGTGAAAAGATTAAAGATCAAGGACCATTCATTTCATACAAAAGGATTCCCCCTTCAAAATCATTTTGACAAGGATTGGAAAAACATAAAAGCATTCCACAAACTGTTAAACTGAGCATCTCCTATAGTTCCTTAAGAAAGCAGAATTGAGAGGCATACCTTTCATCGCAGGAAAAAGATAATATATGAAGACCAAGCTCTAGCTTGACCTTTATCTTCATAAGTGATAACTCTCAAAAGTGACCAAAAGGTTAACTAAACTCTAAAAAGGTCATCTGTCTTTAATCTGGCTATATAGATCCTTTTCTGATGTTCAATAATACACAGTTACTGTTCATTAAATATCACCCGTCTATTCTGTATTTTCACCTTCTGTTTTCAGCAGCAGCTAGATTTTCATTCTGTCACATTAAATAACTTGCAACTTTTTCCAATCCAGCACATTTTCTGCTATAGGAAGTGTTTTATAGTTATGTAAATAAATTCCTAATGGTTCTCCTTCTATACTTCTGCAATATCAGATATATGTATATATATATATATATATATATACATACTAGCTCTAAGCACATTAGTGCCTTCTTCTTTGCCCCAGTATGAGTTTGTCATACTTTTAAGGCGCCGTAATCATCTTCCTTGCTCCTCAGAAGTGATGCAACTCAAATCACATTCAGCTAAAGCTTATTTTGAAACAGTTCCATAATTACATCAGAACTGAAACACTGAAGTCCAAATTTAATATGCAAAATAATAGTATGCAGGATCAGGTTCTTCAGATGTCTAGAGTGTTAGGAAAGACCTGTGAATGAATATAACACATCAGGGTTGCTTCCTTTGTTTCAAAAAAAACCAAAAAACAAAAAATTAAAAATTAAAAAATGTATTGGTATATGTGCAAATACATCATCTTACTGAATTACACAGGTTATTCTTGTCTCTCTTCTCTTTCCTTTTTACTATTTTGCAAGCACTAGTTACAGTTTACATTCAACATTGCAGGGAATGAAGTTTACCACTTTCTTCCTCCTTTCAAGGACAACAGTATTCTGAAGGTTTAGTTCCTTCTGCTCTTCGTTAATCAAAATCCAGCTGATCAAATAGACAAGTGTTATCTTCTCCTTTTTCATCAGGTATGTTACAAAATCCATGAAAAAGACTATCTAGCGCTCATCTGCAGAGCTCCCTTAAAGTCAGTCTGGAATATTCACTGTGAAGAATTTCACTTTTCAAGTTGTTTTATAAACTTTAATCTCTGAAAACTGAGGTTTGAAAGATTATCTAACATAGAAGAGAAAGCTATTTTAAAAAAACCCAAAACAATTCTTCAAATTACCTCAGAAACTACCTATCAAGTCACTCAAAAAATGTGCTGGATGGACTTCTCCAGTCCTCCTTGCTCCTGGAATTAAACAAAACATAAGCAATCCACAGGCAGATACTACTCGTCCACTTCACCTATAGCAATACACAAGGAAATGGGGTGTACTTCCCCATACAGACTACCGATTTTCTTCCAGCTCTCTCCTATCTGTACAATAATTGTTATAATTATCATATTTATTGCAAAACTCAGAAATAATTCTTCACTGTCATGCCCAAATTAGCATTAGGAAAAGTCAATTTGGTCATCAATTCAAACCTGGCTCTTCACAGGAAGAGCCAAATAGCAATCATCATCCAGCCATACACTAGTCTGAATTGCTGAGAGAAGACATGCTTTCAAAGGAGTGCCATCTCTTGAAGGTGATACCACCATAGACAAATATCTGAGAGACTCAAGAAAATGGCAATTTAACCCCCAGCAACCACAGAATAGCAGTCACGGCTGCTCGTAAATCCATCTTTCCTGGATGCAAACCATGTAATGGCTCCGATTCCCAAGAGAGTCAAGGTTCAATGTGATGAGGAGTGGTCCTAACAGCACCTGGATGTCTGTCTTCTCTACTGTTCTGACAGCTGTACAAACTTTAGCATGTCTCCTAATTTGTTCGGCAGCCTTTCATTCTGTTTTCTTCAGGGAACAGTTATGAGTGAAACAACATAAAGTACATAGTTCTCACTTGTATGAAAACATTCTTTCACATGGTTGTAGCCCAGGCTCTGAGTCGCTAAGATTAAGTACCACAGTTTACGTCCTGCAATACTGAAATCCACAAAAATGATGCTTCCCAATCTACAAAAGGGCAAAACTAAGCAAGTTGCAGGCATTTCACAACCCTGTATGGTTCTGAGCAAGCCTGTGGAGGGTACCTTGTTAACCTACACAGTTGCACTTCAAGAGGAATGTGGTTTGTGGATCAGTGAATGCAAGGAGCTGCCTTCTGACTCCTGCCTCTCATTACAGATAACACAGCTCACGTCAAAGATAATCTAGTCTTACGCGTCAAAGTGAAAGGAAGGATGTTTTGCCAAAAGCAAATGAGGGTAAGAGATAAAAGGGATTTAAGAGGAGGAGATCAAAATCTCAGACTTACATCAAGTTTACTGTTGTTAAATAACAATAGGAAAGGATCAGAATGGAAGGGCTGTAGTTTGTGGGTTTGCATATCCATTTCTTCTGCCTACAAAAATCAGTCTAATAGCAAAATTACCAGGGTGTCCTCAAAATCCAACCTTTCCTCATTTATTCTACAGCATCTGCGAGAAACACAAAGAGGCTTAAGGGATGAACAGCACAGCATGCGCTACAGGTCAGCACCTTAAGCTTCAGGAATGTTTGAGGCTAATCACAATCTGACAATTGCTTGGTGACATATTATGAAATGAATTACCTGCAAGCTGTGGGACTGAGCCCACTGGTGTTCATAGACATCACCCTGCAAGTGGTACTTACCAGCCCACCTGTTTGTATTTTCTTGTAAGAGGGCAAGGAATGAAGAGCTTTAGTCTTGGCATCTACCTTGTTTTCTACACAGTCAGTTCTCAAGCATAGATTTTTCAATGAAATAACTCACTGCACAGTGAGATGCAACATACTAGGCCAACAATGCAGCATCCCCAAAATATGTGTAATACAAAGTAACCTCAACAATCAGAAGGATTGATAAGGGTCGGAAATCATTAAATCACTTCTTGAACCTTCCAATGGCATGTTTGTTTGTTTGCTTACATCTGAGCTCACAAAGAGAGTGGGGAAGATATATAGTAAGCAAGAAGAGAGCACTAGGGAAAATTACTTTCTCCCCAGCACGATTAAAAGAGTTTTCACAGAAAAAGACTTTTAACCAGCAGTTTTATTGTATGCAATGACAATAACCAGGTACTTCAAAAACAGCAGTATGAAATGCAATTTCCTTCAAATTAAATGAGGTTATTTTGATCAGACAAGTTCAGAAACTTTACCCTCTACAAATTAAATTGCCTTACAGATTTCTCTTTTCCAAAGTAGTCTTTTTCTTAACAAAAAATAACAAGATCTTTATGCACCAGAAGACACACACCCCACCCCCCCCATATATCAAGAAGTAAATGGCCAAGCATCTGTAACTTAAAGTCTGCATCTTTGTTATTCAAACAAATTGTCTCCTACCCCTCTTCTCCATTCAAATCTCTTCTCCACTCTGAAGGAAAGAGCCCAGGTTGAAACAAAAATCTAGAACCATATTGAGATTTGAACTCTTTGTCAAAGAGAGCAGGCTTACAGACTTGAATAGTGTTTTATTAGAATGCACCAAGACATGGCTATGCAAGACAGAATATAAACAGGAAAAAATCTTAAATTCAGTGGGTGATCAGATTAAAGAAACTGCTGAGGTAGGGGGAACATCTCCCTCCGGCTGCTCACATCTCTGAAATAAGGGAAGGGGTCCCTCCTAGTCCTGATTACTAGCCCAACAGCCTTCAGCTTCTTCTCAAGTTGAGCAGACACCAGACAACCCTCTCTTAGGTCGCTGTAAAGTCTGTCGTTACTCCTGAGGTCAGGCTTGGTCAACAGCTCCCTGCTGAAAGCAGGATCTCCTCTTGCTGCTCATCCCACTAGCTGACCACTTCACTCTATCCACCAGAGCTTTCCCCAAACTGAGTATTCTAGGAAAGAAGAAATTTCTCCATCTTTTCCTTTCCAGCAAAAGTAAAATTCGCCCAAGAGCACAGGAGCAATCAGGACATCATATACAGTTTCTCTTCTCTGTCCAGCCACAACTTAATGTACACTGTTCAACTTGCCTAATCAGCAAAACACCCTGAATGTGCTACTCCAAACACTGAGCACTTAACCCATTCTTTCAATATCTCGCCCCTTACAATTTATGCTATCTGAACTCGATGACACTTTTTGTGATAATTGCCTAAATCAAAACCTTGCTTTCCAGATTTCCTATGTAATGAATAAACAAAAGTTAAATCATGGGCACTAAAATGAGATTCACATAGACACCGGCATCCTGTTTTCATTCAGCATTCTCTGACAGTTAACTGGAGAGGTCTTGCATTCAGTGCACTCATTCCTCCAAATTCAGTTTTTAACATCTATCATGATCTACGTACTACGTAAAGATTCTGTAATGATTAAACTCAAAAGAAAGTAAGGAGACATACTGTATGTAAACAGTTTGTACATCTCAGTTCAGAGATCTCAGCAAACAGGTTGATAAAAAAGTCAGCATAGCGTACTGCCCTGCAAAGATAACAGATCAGGTCCCAGAAGCAAAAGAGTAGCTACAGCACAGGATTGCATCTCTCTTCAGTGGCAGGGGGCGGGGAGGAAAACTCCCTACTGAGGGCAGGGTTTCACACTGGAGACATCTGAGGTAGCTCATCTTTGCATTGCTGTGTGTTAAAGAGGGGACGTGTGGTATTTCCCCTTCTGTCTTTAGCCCTTTAAAGTACACACTGAACACCGGATCAGTTCTCTGCGAGGTTACAGGACCAATGAGCTGCTGAACATGCCCCCTTACCGAGGAAACACAAACCTTTGTAATTACTATTCCTAACAAACACTGATGTGTCATCTTTCATTTGACAGGGTAAGTGAAGCTACTACACACCTGTTGGGAACAAGGATTCACTTTCAGAATGAAAACATACATCCTACTGCTTTCTCATTTCCATGAGGATTCTCATGCAATTTTCTGAAGCGGTAGGCCAAGGGCAGCTTCTTTTTAAAATAAATTTCTTTCACTAAAAGCAAAAGACAAACTCTTACACCAAATAATTCTAAGATACAAGATTTTACCAGATAAATCACACTTCTCATTAAGTTCCCTCTCGCTTCCCACTGCCAGAAATTTGTCAGTTACAGAGGAGAAAATGTATTGTTCATACTGGTGTTCTTGTCACTTTTTTCATTGCTGAAGAACAGCTTTCAGCAGAGAAAAAAATCAGCACATAAAAATCAAAGCATAACATATGCCTGAACTTCAATATACAAACTTGTGTCCGGTTTCCCAGAAATTAATAGGTCGTGATCTCAAAATCCCTTCAAAAAACTTAAATAACCAAGTTTTCAGCTATTGCTGCTATCCGAAAACTTCATTAAAACTTCTTGCCTTTGCAAAACTTGAACTCTGGAAGCAGTTGCAAGATAACAATCATAGCAGAGAGTATCAGCAAAGGGTATAACTAAGTTCATTAAGTATTTCCACAGCCGAGCCAAATTCAGTTCTCACTGCCAGTGAATTTGAATTAGGGTATTTGACCTCATGAAGCTGATAACCTAGTAAAGATGTGAATACCGAGAAAAAGGGGAAGGAAAAGAGGGTGACAGAAATAGGACAATTAACATTACAGTCATAAAACCACTTATTTCAAATTGCATCATCACTAGTTGCTACCACACTGAGAGCTGGTTTCTTCATTTGGTCAAATATAAAGATGCTCTAAGTCAATGGTGTCCAAAGTGGGGTACACACACCCCAGGGAATGTGCAAGACAAGCCACTACGGTGCAGGAAAAAGTATTTTTTGTACTCTTAATAAATAAGAGTATTTTAAAAATAGAATTTGTTTCACCTTTATCTCATTGGGGTTTTTATTTCTATTTTTGCGTAAGTTTTATAACATTCACAATAAACACAAAATATAAATACATAACAAATACGTTAAAAGTACAGTGGCACATGTATATAACTTATAAATATGTGTGTATTTTCACACTGTTAGGGGTGTGAGATCAGAAACATTTCAAGAGCTGCTCTAAATAGCACATCCATTGAAGAGTAACATTTTTAATATCTGTAAAATATTTAAGCATCTTCTCAAGCATCCAGAACTATCACAATTTTCTGTTCCATCTCCAAGCTCTACCAAACAACAACAGACAATTCAGTAATAGTACCAGTTAAATGCATCTAGCTGTAACACAACCAAATCCTAGCGGACATTCAGTTTTCTCTTTGTTCCTTTAAAACCTCTCAACATGGATAATCCATTTTCAAGTACTGAAGGAAAGATGATGGTTTTCAACTGTCCTATCCATTAAAGTCTCCAGACTGGGTAGACCAAGGCAGAGGCTTTCCGTGGAAGTGGAATGAAAAAGAAGGGGGGGATATTTCCAAAGTTTATACACAACCATCACCACTTGACCATGACAGAGCAAGATTTGTAAGTTCTTAGATTTCATCCTGTGCTAAATCAAAACAAACCTCCTATTGTTTCATCCTTAAAAAAAACCCAAAAAAGAAAAAACAAACAAACAAACAAACAGCAAAAGCTTTCATCAGTATACATAAAGAATTTCAGGATTCAGAAAGTATTACCTCCAGAGTAGTTATTTTCTACTCAGCTCTATTTCATTATTTATTATGCCTCTATTTTTAGAGTAATACCAATATGAAGAACATTGAGGTTGGCTTTTATCAACCAAAAAAATCCCCGTGCTGAGGCCCAACACCTGATACAGCCTTGAAGGGAAATGCACCTGGAGTAACATCGTCCTACATGAATCCAAGCCTACTCCAGTCCCTGGATTACAGTACCTATGGGGGCGGGATGTGTGTGTGTGTGTGTATGTATGTAAATAGTGGGTTTTTTTTCACAAGCCTCATCTAAAGGCAGGGTGTGACCAGATGTCTTCCCAATGCATAAGCACATGGTGCTTGCAGCCCCAGAACCTCCCCCCACAGCCTGACACTGCCTTGGCAAAGCAAGCCGGCCCAGCTGGAGCTATTTGCTCTAGCCCAGATAATACTATTAGCCCAGATTTCCTACTGCTATTATCTAACCTATTTTTTTTATTGCCTTTCAACATCGCCACCCCAGAGAAGAGCCCAAGCCTCCAGCGGCAGAGGCAGGCGGCTCAGCCCGGCTCCCGGCCTTGCGGCCGCCGGCGAAGC
>NW_020799099.1:36924791-36971113 GCF_003259725.1 Athene cunicularia
CCCAGGGCACAGCCGCAGCCGCCACCCACGACACCGTTTCCCGCCGCACACCAGCCACGCTCGACCCCATCGGACCCACCTCGTCGTGGCTGCAGCTCCTTGTCGGACCCCACCGCCCCCCCCGTCACGGCCTCCCCGGCCGCCCTTAACCCTCCCCTGCCCGGCCGGGGCTGCTCCCCTTACACACACCCCAGCAAAACGAGGGCCTGGCCTGAAACCTTTAGACACGAATCGAAATAGAGTAACTTAAAGGCAGTTTTCTAAAAGCCCCCGACTGCAAACTTTACGCTTTTGTGCTACTCAATGATTTAAAAAAGTGTGCAGGTGTTTTAGAGGGCCTGAATACAAATCCCTTCTAGGCAAACGAAAAACCCCGCGGTTCTGTGGACAATACATTTTAAACAAAAATTGAATATATATGCACATAATGTAGCAAAATGTACACAAGAAAACACTTTACGTACAAAGGGACCTGGCGTATTTCCATTCACGGGAGGAATCTGCACGCCTTTTCAACCATGGAGCGGGTAACTCCTTTCCCCACGTACCGTTCCCATTTCCTCTGCACTGCCGGCCCAGCACCCGCCATGTCAGGGAGGCAGCGGTGGGCTCCTCTGGGGTGGAAAGGCAGAGCCCTGTTGGTGCCTGCCTGGCAGGCTTTAAGCACCTTTTGTCTGGTAGGGTGGGGCGTAGTCTCTCCGGGTGAACAAAAAAAAAAGAAATAAATAAATAAAGCCAGAAGGCGGCGTGTGGCTTTGTGTGTTCCTGCAGGAGAGGCCCTCACCGCCAGGCCTCTCCAGCCACAGCGAGGCTGGCCCCAAAGCCTGGGGTAAGGGGCGTCCCAGGCCACGGCCTCCCCACTGGGCCACAGGAATATTAAAAATATAATATCTTTATATGATATAAAATAATCTAACAGCCATGACCTCAGGGGACCACCTGGGGCAGCAGTGGCCCAGCTGTCCCCCTCCCCAGCCCAGGAGCCTGGTGTCGGCCTGGGGCCAAGCCTGCGGTGGGGAGGATGGCAGCTTTCCTGGCGGTCTGCTTCTCCCGCCTCGCTTAGCACCTACTCACATTTCGGTATTAAAAAAGAAAAATGTAAGCTGATAAGCTATCCCTAGGCAGCATTTCTGTGCTGCCCGAGACAGCCTCTGTGGCTACAAAGATCCTTCAATAACCTGTCAAGAACTGACGTCGCTGTGTAAAGCAAAGACCTGTTCGTCCCTATATCTCATTTTAGATGGATGTACGTGCCACTTTCATATCCTTCAGCTCAGCGTAACATTTGCCCTTTCATGTTCTCTGTTTAAGCCACAGGGAATTCAAAGCTATTTCAAAGCATAATTATAGCAATCTGCATATAAAAGGCTATATGTCCTATAGAGGGTTCAGCAGAAAAAAGCAAACTCCTCAAAAGAAGAAAATTAGGAGTAAATCCCACAACTAAGATTCAATAAAGTTAATACATTTTTCATCTGATGTGAACAGTCTCTGGATTCATAAAGCCACCGGAAAATTGTCTAAGCCAATGCACCAGTCAGTCTGCGTACATTAAAAAAATGTAGCTGCTATGAGGAGCCCATGGCTTCAAAGCTTACTGCCGGCCGGCGTGCGCAGCGGGTCCCTTGTTGACCTCAAGGCGCCCAGCAAGGTGAGTTTGCTGAAGTGAGTTCTGAAGGACCCTCCCAGAGCTTCAGCACCTTTCTTGCTGGAGGCTGTCACAAGCTGTTGAGGAAGGAGGGGTCTGTAGCACCACTGCTTGCTTAAGATGTCATGAAAGAAATACAGAAGAGGACTTTTAAATAGGTACATCCATCATGACACCTTCACCAAAAAAAAATTTCTGCTGTGATAATGAATTGCATAAAATTGTTTGGGTTTGACTGTATCCTATCACCCTTTTATATAACAAAATTGAGATACAGGAATTACAACCACAAGTGCTATACATGCTGCATCAAAGAAATCAGTTCATTCATATTATTTCTTACACTGAACAAGCAGAGTTAACCTCAAAATACTCATAAAAATGCTAAAAATCATTGGAGTGTTTTTAATTTACCTTACTTGCTTTACACACTTGGCTTAAAATCTCTCTGACAGTTAGAAATATATTTTTTTAAAGTTTAACGTTGAGCTGCATACATTCACGGGACTTGAGGAGCATTATAATAAATTAAAATAGGAATATCTGCAACATAATCATGAGTGCTGGTAATACTGATTTTATGGGATTATGTTTCAGAGGTGGTTTCCCTACCACACAGCTTCTCCCTCTCCCTCTTTCTAATTTTCCTGGGATTATGTTTTCTGGGAATTATGTTTCTGAGGTTTATGTTTCTGGGATTATGTTTCAGAGGTGGTTTCCCTACCATATAGCTTTTCCTTCACTCTAATTTTCCAATCGCGTCCCTGCCTCCCCCCCTGAATTGTCATCACACTCCCCTTCACGCCAGTCACTTTTCAGTTCTCCTTAAGGTCAGCCTCCTTCATCAGCTTCTTTCTTCTTCATGAATTTAGACAGTATGTAGAGGTTGTTTTCAAAGAAGCGTAAAGGCGCTGGGAAAGCAACTCCAGCAGAGCTGCCTTTTGCCTCTCCCACTGCCTTCTGCAAAAGCAGCCAGCCATTTCAGCCTCCCTAGGTGACATGCTGCAGGCAAACCCACGCCTTCCTCTTTTTCTAGAAAGAACCTGGTAACCATCGCTCGGCTGAGAAAAGCCTGGCAAAAACTTAAAACCAATATCATCAATGATTCCAAAGATTAGAGAATTTGCATCCTGGCTATTGAGAAACAGAGATATATGACTTTTCTATAAAGCTATATTGTGAAGAGGCTGGAACACAAGATTTCATTTTAATAATGGCAGATGACAGGAGTCCGGTCCTTCAAAGATACTGGAACAATTTAGGCAAATCAGAAAAAAAAACAGGAAATGTACAACTAACATTTCTATATTTATAGTCTCTTAGTAATAAAAGGCATGTGTGTTATTGTTTACCAACTTTTTTTCTCCTCTTTGAGAAAGATACTGTATTGATTTCTAAACTGTAAGACTTAAAGATATTTCAATATGGGTTTAGCTCTGATTAAATTTTCTAGGCCAAACTACAGTACTGAAATTAATAACAATGTTTATTTTTAAACAAACTTTAAAACATCCCCTTGATTACAGGCAATTCCAGTGTAAGCATGTATTGGTAAACATATATTACAAAAAATAAAATGCTGGCAGAAAAATTGCAAGTAGAAAGAGGGGATTTCTCAGAAGTTCATGAGAAGCAGCATTCAGTCCTGATTAAAAGTGTTTTCTTTCTTGTTATTTGCAAATGTCATAATTTGCCTTTATTTTAAAATCCTGTATATTTTAGGAAATGGATAACTTCAGGCTTTTAGCATAGAGGCATTGAAGCATATGGTAATCCCAGTCCCAAACACTAAAATGTGCCTGTCTGTGCCAACTCTTAATTACCAGCTCATTAACACTCAGGTGTCAATTGCTGGTGGCAAAGGCAATACTCAGTTGGCCTGGTTTCTGTCATGCACAATGTAATTAAATTGACCTCCGCAAAAGGAGCCCAGTAGTTGCCTGATACCACTTGGACACCGATTGCCGCACTAATCACAATCGTGTAATTTAGTGAATCACACAGTGTAATGAGGGAAAGACTCTGGAGAGTACCAAATTGTACTTGCATATGTAATAATGACTTTAAGGACAATTAGGGAAATAATCGCTGCTCTGTTTTCTTCCAAGCTAATAATGAACTGCAGTAACTATTTGAGTTTCTGTTGTTGATTTAAAACTTTAGCTGCTATCTTCTATTTTAAAATAATGGTTAGCAGCAAATAAAATGTAAAAAACCAAAAACAAACAAACAAAAAAAACCCTAGTAAAAAAGCTCCATCTTCATTGTTAATAGCTCCACAACAGATTACAGTTTCAAGTAGTACTGGCTGCCTAGATGAGCAACCTGTGTTACTTAAATGTGCTTCACTGATCTCCAAAAGGGGCCAGCATGCAGTGACCCTCACCTCATGTGCCCTGTGCCCATGAGAGTGATGTGGAGGAAACGAGGCAAGGCTGTGGATGGGGGCAACGATGGGCATGCCATTTCCCAGGTAAGGGCTCTAACTTCGGCACCAACATCTAAACAGTAGGTATGGACACAATTGCTCAGTTTAGCCAAGATTCAAAAAATATACAGCCTCTGAAGAGGACTCTCTGCCTTGGGTCTTGAGAAGATGGGGCTCCTAAGACTGAGTTTATTGTATTGAAGTTTTGGTGCTTAAATGTATCATCAAAATTTGGAGCATAATTATCTTTAGCTCCCTCTCAGCCAGGTAAGCGGCACCAGCACTCGTATCAGTGCTGCTTCAATTTCGGCTTCCCCTCATACTCTTTCTCTTTCTCTTTCCCTGTATTATTTAACACTTTACTGCTATATCCTAATGAGGTCACTTAATGTCGATGTCTGAACTTGGATGAGATGGATCTGGGCTATGACATACAACCACGACTCAAACTTGTGAATTTCCAAAAGGTCAGCCACACCTTAACTTCAGCATTTTGTCTTCATTAGTTCTGAAGGCTGTGAGTCCCTGAACAGATCTCTGGTCTCACACAAGTACTGAAACTCTGGGCTTAATATTCCTGTGGAAAAAAGTTATAATCTTCAACTTTTTCAGCCCTGCTCATCGTCTGCCATCAGGCCATCTTTCTTACACATGTTTTATGAAGCACCACTGAATTTCAGTACAGTATAGATTAGGTTCCCACTTCTCATTATTGGGTATTTTCCCTTGTGTTTGTCTAAATCCGGCAGTGGACTTTCATCATTAAACTGCAAGACCAGTATGATGAGGGCATCTTTTATTAGTGTGTCTGTGCATTCACTACTACAAGCAGCTCTGCCTACGAATGGGTCTTCTATGTGCTATTGTTTTACCAATACTGATGAATAGAAATCTGATGTCCACACCCAAGTATGAGTAAGAAAAGGTATTTTGTCCTTGTACAGATACACTGCATGCATTTCATTAATCAACTCACATACAATATGAATCAGAATTTTTATGATACATACAAATAATCTATAAATTTACATATATATATATAAATATATAGATTATATATAATACAGAATGTCAAGTATATTTGCATGGGAACATTGGATGATGTCAATTTGTAACCCATGCTAAAATTAAATCTTAAAAATTCAAGACTCTGCTGCAGGTATTTTACATATAATAAAAACTGGGATCTTAAGATTTTTCTTTTACACTGATACCAGTGGGATATCTGAGCTCTGGGCTTGTGTATGATCAATTCAATTGTCAAGGTGAGTGGTTAAAAAACCACTGCCAAAGAGTTCAAGCCATCTGATGAATAGTTACTGAGCTGGGAGAAGAGCAAAGATTTTTTAAAAAGTAAAAACTTTGGTTCTCTGAGAGTGAGATAAACAGATTTGCTGACAAGTTTATGCAAAACACATAGAAGGAGCAAAATAATTTCTAGAGATGTTACAAAATCTAAAGAATAGATGAAAGCACTTTGTCGATGATGTGTTTATTAAAGATTCTGAATTCTGGAGAAGTGATCCATCTAACAAAGAGAAAGAAATGCTGTGCAGAGATTAGGAACAAAAGGGAAGGATCTTTCTTGAAGAGTGACAGGCCATCAAGGAAAGACACTTTCCAGTGAAGTGCTAACAGATATAGCAGGTGAGACTCAATCAGTTGAAAGGTACCTAATCTACAAACAAGAGGAATTCAACACTGTTTCATGCATAAGTTCCTACCTGCAAAACAGTGCTCAGCATGGATTGCATAAATATGCAGCTAAGGGAGGAAGAAAAATTCATGTACCTTCCCAGCAGACATTGTAAATGTATCTTGTGTTTGTTGAACAAAGAAAGCTTAACACTGAAATAAAGATGATGGAAATACTGCATCCATAACTGTGGGAGAAAGGAAGTCAGACTCTTTTTTAATGTACTAACTTTTGAAAAGCAACAAGTATACTTGGCACCCTTTTACCTCTGGTTGCTCAGAAATTTTTAAAATCAGTCTTTGAAGACATGAAGTATTAGTAGATAAAAAATATATTCAACAACTAACATTTTTGGTTGTGAGTTGGGAAGGAACCACTCTCCAGCCTGAATACAGACCAAGTGACAGATCCATAGGAATGGCCTGCTCCCCAGTTCGTTTAAAGAAAGGTACCCAAAAAGCAGCTTCACGGTGAAGTCCCAGTGAAGTGAGCTCACTGTGCTAAGAAGCAGATGGTGTTATCCCTCAAAAATGAGAGTTAGCTGTAACCTTCTGAAACTCCAACCTTTTGTTTATTGTGGTAACTATTGCACGACATAAGCACACGTAAACAATCCCAATAAAAGTGCCTGACATTTAAAAGCATTTTCCATTCACTTTTTGAGAGGCAATACACAATACAGATTCTGACAGAAGTACTGAGATAGGTAAATGATCCTTATAAAGCACTTGCCCCGTATTCTTTTTACAACATTTTGAGATTCACTCACCACCTGTACTGTCTATACCACTCTGTTTCTATTTTATTTTACTTTCTTCCCCTAAAGAATGAAGCCCTCTTTTTTGTCTGTGTATATTTATCCCCTCCAACACTGACTACCACTCTTTCTGATCATGACAGCTGCTGGTGATTTAACATACAAATGGCAGCCAGAAATCAGCAGGCCACAGAGTGTCATTTGTTATGCTATTTTGTCTTTGACTCCCCACACTCTAAGGGCAATAAAGAGAAGGATGGTACTGATATAATTCAAGGTGATGAGCAGATTCTTCTAACTTGAATGGGCTTCTTGTGATCTTCCATATTATTTAAGGGTTCAAAGCCTTCTGGGATTTTGATCTTTTAAGAAAGACATTTCTCCCAATTTAGCTTCTGTATGTTGAGTAAGTGAAGGGGAAATACAACAGGGTGTTAAAATACAAGATCAATCCAGAGAGGTATTCTCATCAGCAGCAAGACAGAACAGTCTCTGTTGCTCTATTCTTCTTCAAAAGCCCTAAGAGGAACACAAATGCTGGGAATAGGATGGGAGCAGAGAGAGATCTTCAATTCTAGCAATATAGTCTGGATGGCTGCTGAAAAATTGACAAACTTCTGGTATAATCACCTTATATTAAGAGTGCAGAGTGATTAATTCAGATATCCTTTCATACTATCTCATTTTCTAAGTTGTGAGTTCTGTGCTATGACTTTGAGAGGGACAACCCCATATTTCACTTTTTAGTTCAGTTTGCATTAATTGATTATTTATGTACATTCACTCAACTATAAAATAGTAGTTCTACATAGATGTTTGGTATTTTGATTAATGGGTCAGTTTACCTTCTTTACAATGGACCTGGGCAGGGCAAGATGTTCACCTATAGTAGACTGGAATTGCACAAATATACACACTAGGCTAAGAACCTACCTTTGTTCTCCTTGATTTATTTAGACTAAACTGGAACTGATATAGGATTTTACTTGCACACCAACAAGTGTACATAATTCTTCAAATGAATTTATTTTCATATGTCTCCTACAGCTTCTCTCATTATCTTACTTGTTCAGGGTACGGTCAGGCTAATTTAAGTGTCTTGGAGGGGGAGGAGATTGGGGAAAGAGGGAGAGACGGAATTGTTATAGGTACAAGGTTTTTCTTTGTAAGAGCAAACCTCTCTCTTTGTAAGAGCAAAGGACCTTGAGTAACATCAGTGACAACATATGCACAGGAAATTTTCTTGTTTATTTGAAACAGCTATTATTCTGCAGTCTAAATACTCTAGTATTTTACAATAACATAACACCAAGGAAATTAAATTATCAAGACAAAACTCCATCTCAGAATGAAATATTCCTTTTTCCATCCTCTTTGGAATCTCTCTTTTACAGCAGAGGCATGTTGTGCCTGGCACTAGTACAGTCTGTAAGAACAGGGTAGGGAAATGTGTATTGGTAATGGCATTCAATGTGCTGATCCTGCAGCAAGGCAGAATTGAGAATGATGACCTCCCAGTGTCAGGGTGCTGAGGGGCTAGGGGCTCCCTTGGGATGGGGGCTCACCAGGGGCATCAGGGCAGGGCTCATCCCACTGCCCCAGCCAGGAGCAAGGCAGGTAAAAAACAGCCAGGGACAGCCCCAGCCCTGGGCATCAAGCACCTGCCCAAGGACAGGGCTGGGCCAAGGAAGGGCTGGAACACTGACCCATGGGTGGAGGTCAGCATCAGGCCCAGTGAGGGGAACCAGGGTGAGATGCAGCCCCAGGATGTCTGAGGCCACTGAAGTGGTCCAAAGGAGCCAGAGGATGGTTCAAATCTTCTTTTTATACCAGCAATTCAGTAAGCCATATTCTTATTTTTCCTCTGTGTCTCTTCAGTTTATAATGCTAGTGTGTGAGTACTTATTCCAGGGAAATGCCAAAGAAGTATTGCTTCCCAACTTAATTGGTACAGTAATTCTGTTGTCAACAATAAGATAACTTAGGAAAGACTTACCTTCCAGAAATTTACCCATTTTCCCAGAATCTCTGAGCTTTTCAACATCTGCCATGTAAATATCAGGTGAGTTGTTCCCAGTAATGCATTCTGTTAGTGTAAGATTTTTAGACTTCCCTTACCACCATTATGTCCAAGTATTTTCTGATAATACAGTCATCTATATGACTAACATGCCAGGTGCGGTTTGCTCTCTTGATCTCTCCTTTTGGCAAGAGGGCAAGCTAACGGTCCTGTTATATGCCTAGTGTCACTCAGCGTGTCATCTACAAATACCTACCGAGCAAAAATTTGTATACAATACTAAGTACTCACTGGAAAGCAAGTAAATGTGTCTACATTTAACCAATGATTAGCTGTAGAAGGTGGCATGCGTGCCTAGTTCCTGCACCAAGAGATGTTTAAATGCTTTTGTAGAACAGCAAAACAGGGGATAACCCTCCAACTTGCTGTTTAGAAACTTCTAAGCCGGATATGGATGCAGAAATTATCTGAGATGAAGAGAACTGAATACAGATTTCTCACATCCTGAAAAAATATTTCAAAACTCACACCATCTGCTCTGGAAATCTTAGGTACTTAGTTTTTAACATCTTAACAAACATCTTAACAAAATAGGATAGTATTTTTAAGTATTCTGGGAAGAAATACATTGAACAGAAAACTACCAGAGAAAGAAATGCTGATAGAGGCCCTTTTTATATCATACTGGTTGTAGTATTTGCCCATGGTATGGGCCACTGAGGACAAATGCCTCATTTATATGATGGGGTCTAGACCCAATTTTTTTTACCCAACCCTCCTAATCATCAAATCCAAAAGGATTTAGGCTCTGAGTGGAAAGATGAAGAGCTCTCCATTTTTTCTCTTTGAAGCTGTCCCATTTAGCAAAAAATAATTATACATTCTTTTGACAGAGGGACCAAGGGCACCAAATTATATATTATTCTCTAGATTACTAGTTAGCTCATTAACCTGCATGTGGGGAGATCTCGGTATTGTAGCACCCATGTGGTTTTACATTATTTTATATTATAAACACTGTTGTTGTAGTGATTTTTTTCTTATTATTTTGATTTAGGAAAAAGGTTCTATTTCCACCTCTGCAATAGAATGCATTATGAAATTTCTCAGTTACGCGTCAGTAAAATAAGGATAGTGATACAAGCATCTGTTTAACACTGGAGTATATTTTGCTTACTAATAATGGATATAAAATGCACAGAACAGCAGTTAATAGAAATCTAATTTTGAAATAAATGTGGGTTTTTTTCAATTTCCAGCTATGCACAGATTTTCCAGTTCTCAGGGTAATTTTTTGGATGATATTTTTGGTTTTGTTTTTTTTCCTGAAGCTTTAGATCTGTGCGTATTAACAATGTGTTCAGTGAAGTTGTAGATTTCTCTCCTCAAATGACTAATTAACACTTGACCAGTTTGCACGCAAACAGTAGTTTCCAGTTTAGATAGAATGGGAACAGGGAAGAAATTTCCCCAGTCCAGTAAAACACTTTTCAGACTTTAAATATTTTCTATTACTCCTTTTAATGTCCTTATCCCTGAACAGTGAAGGTCTGGAAATTATTTATATAAAAAAGAAAAAAGCTAAACTACCTGCTTCTGCCTGGATTTTTTTCTGGGTAAGCGGTACTTGTTGGATAAGATTTACTAATAAAACAAAAATTTATTTCACTAATAAAAAATGAAATTAATTCCTGTGTTGTCACACAAGAGGAGACAACAGGAATTAAAAGTCGCAAAATTAAACCCAGAAACCTTAATATTAGTTTCTATATGATAAGTGCTAATTGAACTCCACCTATAACTATAAAGGTAGAATTGAAAAGTTAGGCCGGTAGGTCTGTTACTAAACTATCGATAATGCCAGGAACCCCCAAAAACCAGCTGACATAAATGGTGAAAAGCACAATGAAGTAACACATCCATTAAAAAGTAGTATTTGAAGCAGAATATGATAATGTATCTGGGAAGGAAGTTTGTAAATTGTTGAGTTTTCACAATAGGGTGAGAAAGCTTCCTGGGGGTTTGCTTCTGGGGGCTCAGGGCTCAGCACCAGTGCAGCCAAGGGTGGTCCCATCCTACTGGGGGCTGTGGGGAGAGGCTCCTTGACGTGTTGTGTGGTGGCTGTGGCCAGGGCCCACCCCCAGCCCAGCTGTCCCAGGGCTGTGTCTGACCCTGGTTCCCTGTGCTGGGCCTGATCCCGACCTGACCCCCACCTGTGGGCCAACAGCGCATCTTGGCTTCAGCCCATCCCTGGCTCCAGGGAGATGCCAGATGCCAGGGTTGTCCCCCACTGTCCCCTGGAAATAGGTGTAAGACAGAATATGACACTTCACATGCCATTATTTTTCAACTCAGCTATGATTGATTAATTTAAATGTGTACTTGGAGTGTCAAGGAGCAGATTTGCTTTTTATTTGGGGGGTTTTGTTTGTTAGTTTGTTTAACAGATTGATTCCAGAAGCTAAGTGAGGTTTAATGATATCATTACAAGGTATAGTGCATTTTCTCCCTGGATTATATTAACTACCTTTTACTTTGAGTACTCTGTTTCTCTTCTCTTTGTTGACAGAACATAAATCAAACCAAGCCTCTCACAAAGATTGAATGGCCGTGAGCTCCAAGGGCATCATTTCGCCTCATCTTCATCTCCTGCTTGAGCAGGAGAATGTTTGCTTGAATTCATGACTTTTTTTTTTTTTTCATATAGCATAATCCACAACAAATATATTGCTCTCACTGTGAATTTTTTCTCTTTTGTGATATTTATGTTCCTGAAAAAAGCACTATTTAAATACCAATTAACATAATCTGTGAGACTATGAAAAGCAGAGAACATTCTCTCTCTCTCCTCTCTTTTCTTCTTCACAGAGAAACAGTGCCACACCACTGCTCTTCTGTCAGCATCCCATAAAGTTTCTGCCCTAAATTATTCCAATACCTGTCTAGAAAAGCTGTAGTGATGGAGATGGAGATGGAATTACTAGGTAATTTTGACATCAGATTTCATCTAGGTCTTTTTTCTCTTTCATTCTCATCAAATGGGAATATTCTCCTTACAGCGAGGGGAACATGCAAGCCTTTCAGAGGACTGCTTTTATACTCCAAGTATAAGACCAGAAAAGGTGATGGGCAACATCTTTCAGTCTAGGTCTGAAAGGAGATAATGTGTTTAGGATCTGTTTGTTACCTTCCAAAGAAAAACTTTCTGAAACATTCATTGTTGAGGTTGATATTTTCTTTGCTTGCTTTGCTTACATTTTCAACCAATAGTTCTGGCAGTGTAAGAATACTCTGCTTCAATGAATTTTTAATTGTCTGCCCTTCTGCATTGAAAAGAGATTAATCTACCTTTTTAGATAGATACTGCATTTCTGTCTTTGTGTTGTTCAAAAATCACTTAACTTCTTGCGATATTTTGCTTTGAGATAAAATTATTAGAACATGTCTGTTTTAAACTGGCACATAGCCATGTACAAATTTCCAGGCTTGATTGCACAGTTTGTTAGAAGCAGAGCTAGTGAAGTTTCCCTTTTTCTGGTGTCAAATAATTTTATTGTAGGCTGCTCTTCCTTAAAAAATGCATGTGCATAAAGAAAGAAATTAAAACTTACTTTTACTCTCCTTCAAATCACTGTGGCTTGGGCCATTGCCTTTAATGGAATTAGGCTCTGATGCATATACAGTTCAGTTTTGCAACCTGAATGTTTGGATCTATGACTTCTAAAACTTAAAGTTGGTGTGGTGATATTCTCTTTATCATGTTGTCATAAGGCTTTTTAATAAAATACAGTACTCTTCATCACTAGTGTGACTCAGAGAGGAGTTATCCAAAATATACTTTTAAATTGAGCATCAGATAAACTTAGGTGTTTGAAATGCATGTATTTGGAAGCATACTGTTTCATTAATTGTTTGTCTTTACTCAATTTTCCATATTGTATAATAGACGTTAATATTTCAGTATATATTCACCTATATACTTTCTTCAGTAAGAATGGTAAATGTTATCTGAATACTGTTTGCCATTTTTTAATACCTTCTGTTTGACTCCAGTGGTTAACATCCAGAGGATGCTTTAATCAGTGCTGACACAGCGAACAAGAAAGCTTTAGCACAGTATGTTTCATCTTGACTCAGCAAGATTTCCAGCACTCACATTTATACATTTTTGATGGGATGATTCCTAAATGAAGCATTTGCCTTCTGCAGAACTACACCCACATAGATTTCATTGTTCCTGATGTCTGTCAATATCATGAACTTTATTAACAAATTCAAAAACAATTTCAATTCAAGAAAGCTGTCCAAGTTAGTTCTTGCTCATTTCTTACATATGAGGATATCTACAAAAACACAGATGCTCAACAATGGATTTTAATGGATGTGTGTATTTGTTTATATATATGTATCCATTTCATACCAAGACAGATTAGCAGATTAGAGACAAAATAAAATGAAGGAGCTCTTTAAGAAGAATTTGAGCTCTGATTGTAGGGATCAGTGCAATGGATCTAACTCACAGTTTCAGAATTTCTCATAGCATAATATTATAATAAAGTCATAGTGGCTGTCTTTTACATTACTGCAAATAGTATAAACAACTTTCTATTCTTTATAGACGTCTGATGCCAATGTTTTGCAATCAAATTGCAATAACTAAATGTGTATCAGAGATGCTTATTTTGGCCCTTATGCCTCTGTATAGATTTTAATTCAAAAGTCCAAATGCCATAAAACTCGAGACTTGAACATGGAACAATGGCAAGATACGATCAGCTTTCTCCATATAAGACATACAAATATTTAACCACCTTGCAAAATTGCAATGAAAATTTATCAGCCTAGGAAGACTATCTATTTATCCACCCTTTACCCTGAGGAATGACAGTACTTAAAAAAAAGGGGGGGAAAAAAGCCTACTATGAGCAGGTAAAATCTTGAAGTCAAATACTGAAATGTGTGCTTGGTTGTGGCTATAATGCACAAAGAAGGGGCTGAATTCAAATCTTGAATGCAAAGCTCCATTCTACACTAAGGATCAAGTCTAACTTTGTAGTATCATAAATGTGTTTCTACCCTTCTCTTTGCATTTACTGATAGGAGCGTACTCCTGTAAGAAAAAATCCAGTGGCAATTTACCAGATTTTGCACTATCATTATATACACATACACACATATATCCCCCCACACATATATAGTAACTATAATGCAGGAAGCATAATCTTTACAAATTGTATTTATCCACGCATTGTCATTCCACTTAATTTTGCAACAATACTGATGAAGAATTACTACACCTCATTCAAATCAGCTGAGAATATATTAATGGAAACACCTCTTCTTTTTTTTTTTCTTCTTTCTCTCAATAGGCAGCTTAGTAAAAACTTGCATTAAGAAACTGGAATTTTATTTCAAGTAGTAAAATGTTTTAGTATTTCTAAGTTTTGGAAGAATCTGTCTGGAAGAAACTAAGGTCTGGTTTTGAAGAAATTAAATAGGCAAGCTGCTTAGAAATCTATTGCTACACATCTAAACCAGGAAATTAAAAAAAAAAATATTTACAGATCTGATTCCATTTTGCTACCCTTTATAAGATCCTTTCTTCTGTGTTGGAACTCTAATTTACTCCAAAGGCAGTTCTTCACACAGACAGCTTGTCCTCTTATGCTCATAAATTGTAAATTTAAACACTAAATATTGCTTCTGATACCTAATTGAAGGACAGAACATTCTTATCCCTACAGCTGTGTACAGGTGACATCCTCTAAAGCTTAGCATGCCCTACGAGGAACATTATAGAACAACAGGACTGAAAGGCTAGTCCATGCTTTTCTCTGAGGCAAGTTTAAGTACACTTATATCATCCCTGACAGGTATTTTTTTGAAATATTTTTGAAAACTTTTAATGAATGAGATTTCAGAATTTTCTTTTCCCAGGTTATGGGTATAGATATTTCCCCTTAATATCCAATCTAAATATTTTCCAACTACTTCAGTTTACTTTTGTGTCCAATATGCAATTCAGAGTCCTTAGACATTTGCATCACATATGCTTAAAGGAAGAGGCAAATACAATAGCTAATGTTTAAAGGCATTTACGTACCTATCACTGCAGATAGGCAACACAGTAGCATGATGAAATATATGGGAGATGCTGAACAATTCAATTTCAATGGGAGTTGACTGGATGCAACAGGTATCTTCCCCACTAAAACAAAGAAACGGGAGAAATTGAGCCTCTGTACCACCCAGTATGTTTCTCAGCACTTCTCTTGGGACACAGCAGCTATGTACTGGTTTTTAATGTGTCCTAAAGCTTGCTGTCATCAAATGTTACCATACTAAAATTCACAGTGAGCTAGAGAAATCAGCAAGTTTTAAATATCTTGGGAGCCCAGGCTGTAGTACTTAAAAACTTCCTTTTCCTCAACAGTTCTGCATCCTATCATGATTCCTTCCGGGACTCTCCAATGAACTCAGAAGGATTTCTGTGCATACACGAACCAGGGTCTACATCATTTAACAAAAAAAAAAAAAAAAAAAAAAAAAAAAAAAAAGGGTATGTGTATCACATACCCATGGAAAGAGTTCAATTATGGAAAGGAAGGACAAGGTATGATACGGTTAAGTTTTTCAGAAAAAATGGCACGCAAAATGTGAAGTCATTTTCATTAAATAAAACCACTTCAACTATCCATGAAATAGAAAGGAAAAACATTTCATTTTCCTCCAAAGACTGAAAAAATCCTTGATTTACAGTACATGTCTAATATTAAAGAGATACTTAGAAATAAAAAACAGTTCTAAGAAGGGTAAGGACTCTCTTGCTTTAAAAACAGAAAATAATTTAACAAACTCTTTTAAATGAAGTATTTGTCACAAATTTCATTGCTTTTCTTCATAAAATTAACAAAGCTTGTAGGTGACCAAAAGTCCTGCTACCTACAGCTAAAGAAACATTTCACTGTTGTGTTTGCTCAGATCAATAGCGATTGTTGGTGCTTTTTTTTTGATTGTGTTTTTTATAATATATACATTTTAAAGGGATCCCACAAAATATTTTGTAGTTATACAAATGTGCTAGACATACACATTAGAAGTGTTTAACAAGCAGATTTTTTTTTTTTGTTCAGAGTATTAAATTAACAATTTCAGGGTTCAGTCCAGTAGCTATTTGTATAAAAAGCTCTCACAAGTTGATCAGGAGTTTTACTTGGATCCATAGCAGGATGGTTTCCATACAGATAATTTATATGCTTCTATCTAATAGAAACTGTCATTATAACCAACAACAAAATATCAAAAGGAAGAAACCCAAACTCTATTACGACATAGAAGCGGCTAAATTCAGCTTCTCACACATTCATCCTGTGGCAGTATTGGCGGGGTTATCAGAATTTCTATATAACGGCATGACCCAAATTGCATTGCCATCTGAGAGGTTTTCTCTTGTCTTACTTAATATTGAATCATCGCTGGGAATTTGTTCAAATTTGGCTAGACATTAGTTGATAACACAGAGTTCTTTCATCTGTTTTCAATATTTGACATATTAAGATACAGTGGGGAAAAAAACACAATACAAAAAAAAAAAGAAAAAAACATTTTACTAGATCTTTACATTTAGTAAATGGTACTTAAACTCTATGGACATGAAAGGAATTTTAAACTTTACCTTTGAAATTTTACCTTCTTCGATATTTCATAGAAAAGAAGTGCTCTAAGTTATCATTTCAGACCACAGAATTATTACAGAACATAAAGATTATACGTGAGGGCTTAATCCTTTTCCCAACAAAGATGGTATCCAACCCCATTTTATCTCCAATGGGAGAGGGGCCAGCTGAGAATGTGCCATGTTCCTAATTTCACATCTCCTTTGTGATAAAAGAGTCAATATTTTGGCATATATTTTTGCCTTTGCAATTTGAATTCTATCAACAACTATTCCTAGCCACAAGAGAAATATTTTTAGGCAATATATTTGTATAGTTTCACAAAACTATGTCAGAGAGAGATGTGTGGGTGATTGTGTGTGTGTATGTATGTATATATGTATTTATGCATACTCATGAGTTTGGGATGATTTTCTTAAAATACTTAACTTCACTTACATTATATCTTACATTGCAAAATGTACAGACACCCAGTGTTCTTTTTAACAACATATACAGGTGAGTTTATAGAGCCTTATAAAACATTTTGTGATTCCAAATTAAAAACCATAGAAATATAATCAAAATAATGGAGAGTGATTTATACCTCTGATAGTACATAGCGCTCATTCTGGTAATATTGACAGCTGCATCTTTGGCATTGAAAATTCATTACAACTTTTAGACAAAATGTTGTTGCTTACAGCTTTTTTTTCAGCTTTTTTTTTTTTTTTTTTTAAACAAGAAAAACAGGATTGACCAAAATACGAATATTGGGGAAGTACTATTAAAGGTTTATTTTATTTTTGTTTTTAGCAAGGATAGCTTAGGAACCCTGAATTACCTTCTCACTTTAGTGTATGGTGTAGACTGTATGAATCCATTTAAAAATCAACTAAGTTGTACCACGTTTTTCGGAAAATTATATATAATATAATATATATATATTTTATATTTATTTAGAAGCTTTGAAATAGTACAGTAAACACTTTGCAACACGGTGTATAAACCACAGAATGTCTCTGATAATTTTGTGGGTCCTCAGTTAACAACATTTTTATGACCCACGGGTGAAAAGAACATGATCACAATCTCTCTTGTAAAGTTGGAATAGTTTGGGGAACACTTGATCACACAAAAATAATATAAAACAGTCAAGTTTAAAACAGTGATATTGCATTTATAATGCACATTTCTTTTATCTGTACGATTGGCTTCTTGTGGTGAATATAAACATCTAAAGGGCTCAGTGACATTTTGGAGAGAGAAAGATATATAGTGCTGTAAACAGGCACACACTGATCAGAGAGGCAAGATCAGTTGCCTCTGAAGTTTCTACAGTTCTACACATTTCAACTCATTTCTCAGGCCTGCTGAGAGCAATTAGGTCCTATTGTTGGCCATGATGTCTCCAACAGCACACAAATCCTTCAGTTACACAGAACTGGATGGCCAAGATAATGAAGTTGAAAGTTGATGCTTTTTGTTGGTCGACTTTTGTGCAAATCATGCTGCTTCAGGTAAGTCCTGTAGAAGTGACTAGCATATCCTTTTCCGTGCTGCAGGAAAGAAAGAAAGACACTTCTGAGAGAAAAAAAAAAAAAGAAAAATCAGTCTCCAACCGTTTTTAGGTTTAGTATTTCTTAGAGTGTAGAGAAACAATCAAAACTTGTCACAAACTGTCGCTTAAAATCCCCACTGTAGCAAACAGTTTAATGCTGATTCACTTTTCAGAGAAAAGTCTTTTTGAGGCTTGATAGCCTGAAAACCAAACTTCTCATGCTGTTTTATTATTCTGCCTAACATGTCATGGCAAGTATTCCAATGTGCCTATACAGAATCAGTATAAGAACAAGGCAAATAGTCAGACTTGCAGGTTCAATATTATTGGAATTTCCAAGCCTATTTTTTAGTAGTTCAGCTTGTCATTTGAAGCAAGATCTAGAATCCCCCAAAGATTCAGAAGCCAGTTTTCATTCTCTTTCAAAGTGAACCATTATCCTCATCACCAAATGACCCTTTAGTCTGGTTTGACAGAGATGAAAAAATGGTGCATTAGTGCTACAATTCAAAATTTCAGCATTTACTGTCAGGCTGTAAATTAACTCGTGTTACACAAATGAAGAAGGTCAATGCATTAGTAAACCCATATCCTAATCCACCAGCTGTGGTAGCTATATTACCTCAAGACACTGTCTATTTTTACTGTAATTGGGAGCAAAGGTAACAAATGATTTGTACTAGCCTTCAGGAAGACCCTGGGTTAAATTCTGATCTCAGCCACACATGAAGTTGAGACAAGGAACTAACTCACTTGCTGAAGTATTAACATCATCATCATCATCATCATCATCATGGTTCTTTAGTAAAGCATGTAATGATAAAATCAGGTTTTACCTTAGCTCCAAATCAACTAAATCCCTACCTGAAGTTCCGTATTTTTCTGTGCATGAAGTATTACAACTAAACCAAAAAGGAATCTTAACTTTAGAATGAGTTTTTGGATTGAGCCATCCATCTATACATGTCAATGCTTGCATGCTGACACACAAACACATCCAGTCTCCGTTCCATTTAACATAAATGTATACATTAGCCATAGTTATTCACTGTATATATTTTCTAGTAAACATATTAAATGTATCTACTGTATCACAGGTAAGTTAGATTACTTACAGGAAAATGTTAACATGGGTGTTGTATGTTCGTCTAATCTAGCCTGCCTATTCCATAGGATGCATGCAGAAAAATGTGAGAAACATTTATGTAGAAGCTATCTGTTCAACATACAGACAATTGACAGACATTTTAATAACATTAAATTTAAAACATCTAATATATTATGTTTTGGATGTTTCAGTTCTGTAGCAAATTAGTAGCAGAATTAGAAAGGATTTTTAAAAGCTTCCGCAAAATAATTTTTTAACATTGTAGTTAAAATTAATGAGATCAGAATCTTCATGATGTTTTGATGCAGTATATGATCAGACCAATCAAGTTTCTAGACATCTTTTAAAATATCTTTTAAAATATTACAAGAAACAATCAGCCCAATAATAGTAATAGCAATAACAAGACATATTTGATCTTCAAAATTTTTTTCCAAAAGTTCACTTAATAATTTCAGTTTTCTTGTAAATATGTAAGTACAGTGGTCTAGACTGCTGTCTGCCATTGAAAAACTCATGCTGCAGTAAGATGCGGTAAAACTTTAATGGGAGAAAACTATACAGATATGCAGCCGGGGCAATTTCTGTTTTCATGCAGCACTACTGTCCTCCTACTCCCTGTCTGACACAGTACACTGGTGGTGTTGATGTGGCACTTGAGGTGCACAGCAAAATCTGTTTACAGTAAGTATTCTTTCAGATAATACAGAGATTGAGTTACTGGCTGTTTTCTAGCCTTTTGACATGTAAATTAGTGCGTTTTAAAATTTTTAAACTTCAGTTAATATGCTTACATTACAAAACAATCGGGGCATTTTATAGCAGTAACTAACTATTACACATTAGGGTGCAGAACACCTGTATCTCTCTCCACCTACAAAAATCCTTGTCCCAAATCCTAAAATATCCTCTGCCAACACATAAAATGCATTGGATTTCAAAGGCAACTTTTGTCCTTCATGGTTGTTTTTTTTTTCTGTATTTGCACAGAAATTTATGTGCAAGCAAATCTCTCCATGTCTATACCAGTTTCCGTCTTTTTACAGATGGGGAATATAAATCAGAGAGGTTAAATGGAAAGGAGGATGGACTTAGCTTAAAACAGAGAGTAATGAAATTTCTGACATCTCTTTCTGGCTGTGTGTGTGTGCATGCATGTGTGTTCATAAATAAACTTTAATAAGAAACACTAAGCCTCTCTGTATCACAATTTCTCCATCTGTAAAATGGGAATAATATTGCTTACCTATCTCCTAGAGGTGCAGGAAGGTTTAAATCACTATTCTTTATAATCCACTTTGAGATCCAGAGATGGCAAGTGCTATAGAAATGGAAGTATCAGAGTCAGTGTAAGAGCTGGAACAAGAACACCATAATTTCTGGTGCCTAATATCTCCTCTGAGATCACAGCTCTCTCTTTCATCCCTACTTTACCGTCTGTTCCGAACTCTCAAACTAGTGCATAGGGAAGCTTCAAGTCTGCATAAGCACAGGTACTAGTCAGAAAGAGGGTTTTAATAATAAACAGTTTCTTAATTCTGTTAATGTAACTATATTATTTGTACATATATTCTAATAGTGTTTGAGGTGAACAAGATGATTAAAGAATCCCAAGTATTCCAGTTAAAATTCTTAGGGTGCACGATTTGTGCTGTACTGACTATTGATCCTTCCCCAAAGACCTTAGCAAAGATTTTGAGTGTTATAGTAAGAGCACTTGATGCATAAAATTTATATGGAGTTGAAATTAAAATGGAAATAAAACCCAGCAAAAAATACATTAAGATTCATTTGTTCCTCAGTACATATTAGTAAGCCTCCCATTCATAGTGAGCAAGTTCTGTATAGACTGATGAGAAAAGACATGTAAAGACATCAGTTGTAGATGAACAGAAAAATAAATTAAAAACACTAGCATAAGAAACAGAAAAGAGAAAATAAAGTATGCAATGATTATTCCTAGCTTATAAATCAGAAATGAACAGAAAATACTGTAAAGCCCTAGTCTCTTTAATAAATCTTCCTTTCATCCTGTTGTGAATCATCCTATTGCCTCCAAACTTGATGTCAGACTACTGCTTTACAGCCGTGAATACAGTCATATACATTTCCTCTTTTGGCAAACTCTAGTAGGGATTGCCTGTACTTGGAAGACCTTCAAACTCTGAATCAAAATTTTCTCCTGCTTAGTATTGCTAGCTAATCTAACTAGGATGGAGAGAAGGCCCACTGCTTCCCTCCACAGCTGGCAACCAAAGCAGCAAAAGACAACACATGCTATACCTTTTATAACTATTGCCACTTTCTCTCTACACTATATTTAAGAGCTCCATAAACTCCCACAGCATTATATCTGCTATAACAGAATGAGTGCTGAGTTCCCCTAAGTGCCAACAGTCTAAAGATCCATACGAACCCCTAGATAATAAAATCCCCAAAGAACATAAAATGCCAGGCATGCTGCTGCTCTTACAGAAATACTGCTGTTCCCCCTTCGCTTAGAAGACGACACTTGAACCTAAAAACCTCTCTTTTAAATCAAAGCTATGCAACAGGAGAATGGGGAAAAGCCAGTACGTAACCTGTCATCTTGCTACTTCAGATCCAAATTCTGTAAATTAGCACAATATCCAAGTAATATTTGTCTTCATATGGGCTTTCAGATATGGGCTTCTACGCAAGCACTCAGTGCATTGTGTTTTTTCTTGTGGGTCCCCTGTAAAAAATGTGTGCCTCCCCATGCCAAATTTATGCAGATTAGGTGGTCCCCACACAACACTGCAACTGATACAGAGATTATGGGAGGCTGTAATCTCCTGCATTCCACTCAGAAATAGCCCAGCTATTCAGGCTTTGCAGTGAATGCCTTTCACTTGTAGTGAACAATAATTTTAAAAGGCATTAATTACCTCACATACATTATGGCAATGTTGGCTTTAAATTTGCATTATTAATTTTAACTCTCTTTGTATTTTTACAGCTTGCTTTACAGTCTATATGTTAACTGTAGCAGATGAATTATTGCCCTTCACTAAGTCCCGCTAGTTTTGACAAGAGACAGGATAATTCCAGTGACAACTAACAGACTACAAATTCAGCATTCTTGTTTTAACTCAGTCCAATTGAACAGAGTCCAGGATTTAAGCAGTGGTAGAAGGTATTCTATATATAATAACCTGTCTGTTTCAGTTAACCTGGAGCTCTAGTTCAGTTATCAGCAACTATATTTTTCAAAAGAGGTCAACAAGTGAATGGGAATGCAGAGTAAACTACCATAGCTCCCTCACCCTTTGTAGCGGTGCATCCAGGTAAAGGGTGAGACACACGGCTGGGGCTGGGGCTGGGGGATGTAGGATGGGGATTACTCTGCTGCCACCCATGTTCTGTGGATAAAAAAGCATTCCAGTCATTGCAGGTTTCAATTCAGTATCTTTTTCAATCCATAAAGTCAGGGTTTTTTAAAATGATCTATTACTTAAGTTTTTTTAAAGCATTACTAATAATATTTTATGAAAATTCCATTAATGGCATTATAAAAAGAGATTATCTTAATCAGTCTGATAAACTTTGGTACACAAATACGAAAATAATATTTTTCTCACATATCTGTCCCTCATGAATTAGTTTAAGGGAAACTTTTTTCTTTTCTTTCAAGACTTTAATGAAGAGATTTTGTGCTTCAGATCTACATACTCTGTAGAACACAAAATAGCTTGTGGTCCAGATGCCTATGTTACATTTTACACAGTGTGGTTTTGTTAACTCTGTATGATATCAAATAGTTGAAAAAAGATGGAACATACTTACTTTTGTACTTTAAAAAAAGATAAAAAAGGGCAACTCTTGAGGCAACTCAGTGAGTCAGTTGGATCTGGTGGCCACTGTTTATGTGCTTATGTATATGTCTGAAGGCCTCCTGAAGGCCACCACCAGAATGAGAGCACATTCTATCTGGCCATTTCTGGCACGTGACAAGGTAGGGAAGGAAAAGCTCCCACACGTGCACGTGTAAGTTCACCAAGGCAGCATTTGTCCCAGTAAAGATATGGAATTAAGTAGGACTGAAATGTTCTTTCTGGGATCTGAAAACCCCAAAATATAAATATTGTTTCTAAAATAAACCAACAGCATTTAGACTTGACGGGTACAATTACCCAGTTTTCAGATGAAACAAAACCAAAAAAAAAAAATGTGAGCATTGGATCTACAGGCTGTGAATAAATAAAGTAGGCCAAAATTCAAAAGTGTAATTGTTGCACTGAATCTTTTTCTGGAAACAGACTTACTTTTAGCTAAATAAATAACCCCCACAGACCATTAAAAACTTTTCTTCGCTTGAGAATACATCTTTACTTCTGGAACAAAGATGATTATGCCAAAAAGCTATCTTTTGTAAAAAAAACGTAACCAAATATATTGTCCTTTCCTATTCATTTCCTATTCATTTAAAACAGTTCAAGAAATAGTGATTCCCAGCCAAGCCAAAGTTTGACAGTGGTGGAGACTGCACTGACCGTAATCTAGTGGACATGACAAACAGTGTTACCTACTCCATGAAAAGGGGGAAGAGGTTTGTTCTTTGTACTTGACTACAAAACTGACACTTTTCAAATTTGAACATAGCATTGAATTCTATATCAACAATTTAAACAGACCGTCACTCTTTTTTGAAAAAAGCTTATTGACCAGATTTCTGACTGACACATATTGCCACTTCTATTAACTTCATTTCAGGATTGGAACATACATACTTAAAAGGTATTTTTTTTATGTTTAGAACATGTCTTGGTAAATATTTTCATATGGCAAGTGGAGTACCTGATACAAATGTTGACACATCATAACAGTCACTGAAATGATATTACTCTGGTGCTCTGCGATTTATATTCTACCTGGACTTAGCTGATCCTCTTGAAATAAAAAGCATTTAAATTCTTAAGAGTAAGTATCCAAGTCTCAGTTCATGTAAGCACCAGATAAAATTCCTCTCTGTTTAGGACTATCCTCAAGCATAGGCTTAAGTTTAAGCACTGACCTTAATCAACATGTGCTTTACATTAAACATACGATTAAGAAGGATTTTCTTTTGAATCAAGTCCTGGATTTTGTCATCAATGTTCTGTGGCACATAAGATACTTTTATGTGCATTTGATTTTCTGTTCTAAATGCTGACAATTTTTTTTTTCACCGTCAGCAGCAGCCCAGTGGCACACTACATGTCAGATTTGATTTATCTGTGGTTGCCATTATTTACTATAGAAACAGTGCTTTTTAGTTACTACAATTCAGCACAGAAAGTGCTAAGCTATATTATAGAATGTACCATAAAAATACCAAAGACAGTTTTTCCACAAGATACAGTGAGCAGAAGAAAGTATTTTTGTCTTTTGGTACTAATATAACTAGTATCTGCCAGAAAACACTAAAGATAATACGTGACATCACCATTATATTCAGAGAATCATGGAATATTTAATTTTGCAAGAGTTCTTGTAATTCTGTACTGTATTAAGACAATTCAATAACTCCTAAATTATTCCTGATGTATGTTAAACTTAGCACAGAGCATATTCCCTAAGAATATTTCCAAATGCTCCATCAACAACTTATTCTAATTGCATACATATTCTAGTAGCAAAATCACATTCTTCCTGATTCACTGTAAGCTAGTAGTTTTGGTACTATCCTTAGTAATATCAGTATTTAATTCCTTTCTTTTTTAATAGAAATTGCTTATTTATTTGTACGCAAAAATCACTTCTTCTCTTCAATTTTCTTCCTCCATGCAGTTTTGGTTTGGGTTGTTTGGTTTTCTTTGGTTGTGTTGTTGGTTTTTTTTTTCAAAATTCACCATTTTATTGCACTCTTCTGAAATCTACAGTATGCATCCCTTTTAAGTTGACAAGCCTGAAAATGAACATGTCAGTCTGAGAGTTAACCAGTGCAGAATACACTAAAGTCTGGCTACAATATGACGTAAAATTTTCAGTGCCCTGGGAAGAAAAGGAGGGGTATGAACCATTCCTCATAAATTGCTCTTAAGTGCCTAAGTTCCCTATAGATTCAAGGGAGAAGCAGACATGTATAAGTCACCATTTGGTGGCCTTCAGCGGTGCCTAAATTAATCATGCTGGATTTGCCCTGAAATAATTAAATTTTCTTGTTCTTACACGAGGTAACATGCATTACAGTATTACATCACATCACACTGTGTATTCCTATCCAATTTATCTTTGCCATGATGGTTTTTCCACCATCCCTCTCTCCTAGCAGGGGTCAGGTGGCTTTAGGATCTGGCAGGTATGTCCCCTTTCTTTTTGTGAAAGTTTTATTTTCCATTTCTAAAGCACAGTACTTTAACTGTTTTTCATGAGCAGCATACACTCAGATTTCAGACAATCCTTCCCAGTTTACCAAGATAACATACTTCAGCGTATCATATGAATTTCTCACAATCCTTTCAAAACTTCTCTTATTTAAAAAGACATATTGGCTCAGTTTCTATCCAGGAATGAAGATTCTCCATGACCATTCTTTAACACTTAAGACTATTAGAAAGGAATGATTTATATCCACATTATTAAAATTTCTCAGCCATATCAAGCAATATATGGGGACCATACAGTGTGATCATATTCAATCTGTTTTCAGAAATGGTCCCTAGCCCATGTTTTAACACCGCACCATGTCCAGGACTTGTTGACACAGGCTAAAGGCATAGCCAGAGTGTGTAAGAGTACAGACCATAAAATACTGGACATAAAGAATATTGCAAATACAAAGCATACAGCACTTTATCTCAAGTAGAGAAAAAAAATAATTATTACTGCATGTCATTTGTAAGCAAGAACTTTTTTACATCTCAGTTCCTATCAATACCCACAGTTGTGTGCATTCTACTGTCATCTAAATTCCAATTGAGAATAGAAGGATATCAAATTAAAGCACAAATAGGCAACTAAAAAAGTCACAAAGTGACAGAATTCTATTCTAATATAAGATGAATCCACAATATCAGCATCTGTAAAATTCCTTATGAATAAAGAAAGGTTGCATTCAAGCAGTTTCATAATGAATCCTTTTCCAGTGCTGAATGCAGCCATGATGCTGGAGGTGAAAAGATAAAGTCAGAGGACTCAGGTCACTTGCTAAAACAGGAGTCTGTCATTCCCGTAACTTCTTTGGTGAATCTACTCTGCATCCGTTTTTGGTTTTTTTTCTTTCTAATCCACATTACTCCTGATAACCTGTGAAAATGTCATGTAAAACAGTATCATTTACACATATGAAATAGATGCATGTCTATGCAAGAAATGCAGATTTACTCTTGCAATTCATACATGCATACAATTTTCAGGCAGAATTTAGGAAGCAAGTGCTGAAGATTTGCTTCCTCATGTCCATAGTATTTTCTTCAACCAATAAAGACCATTACGCAAGAAAGAAATTAAATTACCTTCGGAGAGTTTGGATTCCCAGTGAATCCACATTGATTACTATCATCATATTTAGTTCTTCCAACAATTTACTAGCTATTGAAGTTAAAAATTATATTCCAATTGTCTGTATCTCCTACTTCCTGTCTTACAAGAAGGTACCAAATACATAATTTTTCACTCTTCTGACTTCACCATACTATGTTTTGAAAACAAATTAAAGATATTGACAATTACTTCCCAGCAGCAGCCATCCTACTTCTAGCATGAAACTGTGGGTTCTCAGTGGCTAGTGTACAAACAGAGCTGTTCACAGGCTTGCCAGATAAATAACGACACTGATCTCTATAGTGTGCTTGTCCAAACATGATAAATAGATGTAGTCCCTTCTCTTACTGACTATTTGTTGCATTCTTTAAATGTGTTCCCCTATTTTTCCTCCTTTGGTCAAGAGGAAAAAAAAAAAAAAAAAAAAAAAAAAAAGAGAAAGGGAAGCCCTCAAAAATTAAAGCAGTGGAAATGACATGGAAAATCAGAGTTACCGTGTGCAGCAAAAGGGCCAGAAATAAGAATACTTTCCTCTGCTGTGGAGGCCAATGAGTTCCTCAGATAGAGGCATGCAGAGAGGAAAAGACTTTGCTGTGCACAGGCCCAAGATCAGACACGCATTCATCCTCCAGCTCCTGAATGTCACAATAAGGAGGTTTGTACATTTAAGACTAGCATTTATTCATAATAAATAGAATTTGCCTATAAAAAATAAATAACTTCAGTGCCTTTGAAAATTTTAACTGCAAATATCTCGTTGCTTTCCAAAGAGACTCCTGTCCCTAAGTGGCTGAATTACTTTTATCATAGGATTTAAATTTATAGGACAAGAGGCATTCTCGAATTTTAAACCAGCATAACACAGTAATCTCAAAAATTACTCCTGAAGTTTCAAGGAATCTTTCTGCTGATCTTTTTCATATTCCACTGGTAGGAATCCAGAAAATGGTATTTCATTATTTTAATCTCCACAGATGGTATATTTGTGGCAGACAGACATAAGCACTCTCAAAATTGACATAAATGAATAAATGTAGCACTAGTCTGAGATAGATACAAGACTTCTATATGTTCCAGTCCAGACTGGCAAATACAGACTTTTACAGCTATTAGAGGAAAAGAAATAGTTGAAATTATATATTTTTAAGACAAACTAAAATTATAACTTTCTTTCAAAGAAAAGTTACTCAAGTTTTTTTTTAACATTTTCAACTCTTTTCCTGCACTGTATTTGCAAAGAGACTCAACGAGTCACCTAAGATAAAAGATGCTATGTAAACCTCATGTCAGTATTTTGTACAGTACAGGGTACTGTTAATTCTGTCCAAGATCACAGTTATATAGAGAGATTGAAGTAAACAGCATAAAGAGATTGAAGTAAACAGTATTTAAATACAACAGCTAACACCTGTGCTTTAAAATTAAAAGTTTATCTTTTTTATATTATTTTAATAAAAATTGACAAAAATAACAAAATTCATAGGTTTTATTGGGCTACAGCCAGTTAACTTTGTGCATTTATACATTCCTTTCTAATTTTGCTTTCTGAACTATCCATTTCTTTTCTATTATTGCAGTAATACTCTAAGTGTTCTTCCCTGTAAGTGATAGCTGCAAGAGGAATACGTTCAGATGAAGAATGCAAACCAGTCATGAATGTGAGATAAAAATACCTTTCAGAAGTTATGCAATAATCATTGAACAGTGAATCATCATAAGTGGTTTATTCAAGATCATACAGTACCTATAATAATGAGTAAAAATACATCCTATTCTTGCTCTCCCCTTATATTTTAATTAGTATTACCTGTTTAAATTTCATTTCAGGTTTTGAGGGGGTTTTGTAAGCTTTATTTACCTAATAGAGATGATGTATCTGAAGTGGCAAACTTGAGGTATAAGCGACTAATTCTCTTAGCATTTCAGATACAGCAAAAATGGGAATACTCAGACTTTGTAGAAAAGGGAAAGTATTTGGTTAAGCTTATTAGCATTATTAGATGTTGGCTTTTCAACTCAGCCTCCGTTTTTGCTGAGCAATTTTCCATGTACAAAGGCATTCTCGTTTGTGCAGAAATGAGAGCTGTATCCTGTCCCAGAGATAAATTCCTGAATATCAGTGAAGAGTTCCACTATCTGTGACAGTGTATGCAGGATATTCAGCTATGCAGATCAGATTTAAAGTTGAAAGATATGATTTTAACATTCTTTCTGAGCACAAAAATGTACTATTCACAAACGAACAACTTTTTTATTATGCACATATCATTTGTTTATTCATACCAATAAAAATTGCATTTCAATGCAACTTTTTTTTTTTTTTTAATCCAGCATTACATGTTTTCTCTCTTCTTACCCCAAGAACTGTAATATGTACATGCAATTTATTGGTGCTAACTTTTTTGCCTTTACTTCTGTGTGTTTTTACTTCAAGAAAGCGTGAAAATCAAAAATTGAGTTAAAAATTAATAATGAAAGTATCAGACAGCTCACAGATTTACCTGATTTGTATTAGAAATTGAGTAGGCTAATTTTAAAAGCAACAATGTAGACAGGCTTCATTTAAAAAAATTAATCAAGTGTCCCATTCAAAAGAGCTATTATTTATATTTATGCAAATGTAATGCTATAATGTCTATCACAGCTGTGATAAAACTACACAAATAATTTCCAGAAATGAGAAACAAAAAAACAAAGAAAATTCTTCTCTCAACATATTAAATGTACAAAATTGTAATTTCCTTCTTATTTTTTGGAAACTTTTCCAAAACAGTGAAGACCTTTTTTAAAACATCTTTTCATATATTTATGTTAAACATCAGCAGAAAATGTTGTGTTACATATCCTGCCATACAGAAATAGGCCTTTATAATACTAACTAGATCAAAATACCCCAAAAATATTTACATGCACTTTTTTAATTCCTTTGAAAAACTGAATCAAAGGATTGTGAGACACTTCTTGTCCTGGTATAAAGACATGAAGATTCTTCTCCTCTAAGTCATTTATTCTAATCTAATTCAGGGAGATGGATAAGATTGTAGGTTAAACCATTCTTTGTGCTAGCTCTGTGGTAGAATATTTGAAATAAATTGATGGCTCAGTTCCTAAACATTCAACAGTACAAAGACTTTTGAAACCTTTTTAATTTTATTTGTAAACCAACTTGACTTGGGTAGGTCAAATTGAGCAGGTGACAAATATTTTGTAGAAGGAGAACCTCAGACTACATCTATACTTTCACATAAACATAGGGACTTGTGCTCAGACACAAGGGCAATCTCCCTTATTGCGTACAGACCTTCATCATACCTCTACTGCTATGTGAGTCAATGGCGATCCAGGCTAAGAAACAGAGGCACAGAATGAGGACAAGCTTACCTTTAAATTTTTTGGATGATACAAACAAGTCTCATGCAAATCATTTGATTCTGCAAGCCGAGACCTATGTGCATCTATCAGAGGTGGTGTTGATGTTCAGTAACTATGCCAGACAAATCAAAACAGTCAAAGAAAGGGATTTTTTTTTTTTTTCCTTCCAATTGACCTCACTTAGGTGGCCAGCTCTTTGGGGAAGAGACCAGCTTTTTTATTCTCTCTCTGTACGTGTCATACCTAACAGGATAAAATCCCGATTCATACATAAAATATGTTGGTGGTGTTGACAATAATTACCACGATAATGATATAGTTTCATTAGTGAAGATGAAGATGCTTTCATGTTTGTAGAAAATATAGCAAAGCTAATTAGGGGGCTACTTTAGAACACAACTATTATTCCAGAATGTCTCCTTGTATACACACTGTTATTCAATGTAATAAATTGCACCTTTATGTAGTTTATTTTAACCTGCTTCCAAAGCTAAGCCAAAGTAATTTTTTTTAGAGCAAAATACTAATTTCTACATAGAAAGTTAAGGTATTATGGAAATATTTGACTGTTTTCATATATGAAAAAATTCCCTAATCTTAAAAAAATCTTAATCACTTCAGGAAAGCTCTGAAGTATTATAACAGAAATGCATATCTAGAATGATCCATAATTACAGAAAAAAATAAAGCTACTTTTTATCATCAATTATGGACCAAAACACTACTGAGATGGATGTAATGGTGCTATCTCCATTGTTATCATCTCAGGACCTGGTCCAAAGTATTAGAAACAGATCAGAATCAGACTGATCAGGTATTCATTCTGAAGATAGTCTCTGTTAGATATCCCTCAGAATCTGGTACAACAGAGTTTGAATATTGCATTAGGGTTTTTGGTCACAGCAGTAAAAATATTTATAAAAATAATGGCTAATATAACCACCACCAAATGAAAAATTAGATAGAAATGGTTAGAATCTATTTTAAAAATATAGGGATTATTCAAAAGCTACATTTTCTTTTACCCACCAGCATTATTTCACTTCTTTTATTTTCTCCAGTCAAATTCAGATCTCCTTCATGTTTTCATGACATGAACATTCAAGTCATTATGAAAATTTCTTTACTGTTTGCATAAAGGCAGTGTTCAAATCACATGGATGAATAAGAAGAAATAAGTACAAATTACCCAGTAAGAAGAATATGCAAGTTAGAAGAATTCTGGAGTCACTCTATGAGAAAACTGTTTTCAAAAACACTACAATTTATTGATCTCATCACAATTTTATAACTTGTATTCATAAGAAATACTTAAAACATATGTGAAAAATATATTCTTCAAAACATTATTTGAGTACAGAGAGATCTACTTTTGGTGTATTCTGCTCAGAAAAATATACAGAATGTGAATGCTTATGTGGTGTATGAGTTAAGTCCAAATGGCTTAGACCAGTAAGAGGAAAATTTGATAATGGGACATAAAGAAACCCTTTCAAATATGAGGATTTATATCTTTTTCTACATTATAATTTGTAATATAGCTGCTGCTGTTTTCATTTATCCATGCAATGACCTCAACCTCAAACAACAAAGAAGCAAACACCCAAATCCCCGCTATTAAGCCTTTGGTTTCAATCATACCCCATAATCATAAATTCGACAGATTACTGTATTATTTGTGTCAAATGCATATGATTTTATCAAATGTGTATGATCTTATCAGTTCATGACCTGGTTGCCCTTGAATTGTTTTGCTGCCTTGCTGCTCTCTTGTTATTGAGAACGGCAAACGAAAGTGCCCAGCTTACCTTCTCTGTTTTCATGCAGTCTCCTGTTTACTTCATGTCCCTATCACAGCTTGTCTAAATTAATTAGTACTTAGCTTTTGATATGACATAGAAATATTTTCAGTATTTTTTGCCATTATGCTATGTATTTCTGTGGAATGAATAGACTGGCTACAGCAACATAGCAAAATGTTTTGTGTAAGGGATTTGTAATAACTTTTTTAGTGTATTTTCAATTACTTTCTTTCTACAACCTAGTATTTTATTTCCTTCTTGCTGGCCTTATACATTGGGGGACACTTTTCAGGGAATTACTCCATGGTCTTTTTTCTCAAGAAGAGTTCAAATTCCTCATGATAATATACATCACCTTCCTCATTTATCTTTTCTAAGGTTCTGCACTGAACATACCCATTGGAACACAGCACAGGAATCGCCAAGCAGATGCAAACTTGAGCAGATACGCTCATATGGCACAGTGGAAGCTCCACATAGAGCTACCAGTTGTCATTTGTAGCTACTGCGCTAACGGCACAGCTTACGTGAGTAAGTTTGCTCAGCTGTTCTGCCATGCTGATGCTGCTCTGCAGCTTTCAAGTCCAGAGCGAGCTAGGTCAGAAGTAGGCTGGATTTTCTGGACCATGCTTCACTGCATAACATGGGCATACGTAGTCTATTAGAGACTTGATTGACCTGAACTATTTTATGTCACCTGCAAGTACCACCCCCTTTTTCTCATTTCCATTTCTAGATATTTTTTTTAACTCCATGGATCTCTGCATAGACACTCTAGGGAACTCTGCTTCTGCTAAAATGTTCCATTTATCCTTAAGATTTTTTTTCTCTTAGGCACAGAGAGTCTGGTAAACGCTTTGCCCTGTGACAACACTTGCTTACTTTAGCAGCTTCTTCAACTATACAGAAGCTATGCTAAAGGGTTTTTTTGACAATTCAAATATAGAATATTGATTAATTCTCACTCACTCTATCAAAATTCTAATAGATTGACAATCTTTCTATGCAGTTTTCCTGGACAGATGCCAGCTATCTTGTTCCTAAAACCACTGAATTACAATTTTATGTCCTGTGCTCGTCTCTCATTTACAAGATTTTCAAGTACATTTTAAAAGGACAACGTCTGACATTCTTTGGTTACTAGCTTTCGTTAGAAACTGAAAATTAAAGAAATACATAATCCACTGACTTCCTCCTATTTGTTTTAGTCAATTTTTCACCAACATCCTCTCCCATGACTCAGTCTTGCACATCTATTTGAAACGGTTACCTGGGACGGGTGGCTTCCTAAATACACCTGTCTTTCGTTCTCTGTCCCTCCTCTGGTAAATACAAATGCAAAGAAATAGTTTAGAATATCTGCAACACCCTTGTCCTCACTAACTGCAGCTCAAGAGACCCGCCACTCCTCTCCTAGCCTACTACACTTGACATCTTAAAAACTGTCTATATTTATTTTCATGCCTTCAGCTATTTGCTCTCAGAAGTCTCTCTTACCTCTACTAATTATTATCATAAAGTTTACCTGCTAGAACTTATCCTCTTTTCTGATCATTTTGCTTAAAAATGTTTTTTTGAGAGACCTTTTCAGTTCAAATAGTTTTTGTATTCTGCAATATATTTTTTCTTCTTGGCTACTGATTTTTCATATGGTTGTTTTCATACATGCTGCAACATTTTACACAGTATTTTTGCTGAATATGAGGGTTCTATTTCACACACTTGAATCACTCCTTTTAAAAAAAACCATTCTACTGACAAACTGATTTTGATGTGATCTTTGTTAAGCAGTTGACTTTAATTTTCTTACAACTGCAATTACCCAATGGCTCAACTAAAGTTCCTTCCTGAATCAACTTCCTCTTATGCATTCCTCTTGCTTTACTCATTTAATGCATTATTAATAATGAATTATTTACTCATTGCTACAGCTATTGTGCTCACTTTCTTTTCTTTGCTACTGTTATTTGCTACACAATTATAATCTAAAATTTTACTAAAGAAAATACTAAATCAGGGAAAATAAACCAGAGAAATACTACTTGCTTTCTGATAGAAGTTTTAGCTTTCAGGTTCAAGGAAAAAAAAGCAAAACTAATCCTGGATTCTCAAGCGTGGATTACATAATACCACTCATATTGTTTACTTCTAACATTTTACCTCCATTTTTTTATGTCATACCAGAAAAGTGTAAAATAAAGACCAATGTCTATATGTAAACACATTGTTCAATGATACTTATGTTAGCTGAGTAAAATTTTAAGTCCCTGAACTATCAATAAAATAAATATTTCATAGTTATTTGAAATAAAACTCCCAGTACAAAAGAGAATAGAACTACCACTGTGGTGCCACCAGATATAATCATCACTGTAATGCACATACTGCATCAGAACTCTGGAGACCATCAGTGCTACAAAACTCAAATTTTTAACTGAAGTGGTAGAGATGAAATTAATACTGCTAGATTAAGGTTTAGTACTAAAGAATGTTTCTTAGAGGTAAATGATGGAAGACCAGTTAGGGAAAGACAGTCATAAGACTTTAGGGCACAGCTAAGTGAAATTTCACATTGGTCTTTGGAGTATGACCAGATGATTGACACCTGACATTTTAGCCTACACAAAATAAGCTGATTGTCTCAGGACAGGTTTTTTGGGAATGGCTTTCACATATCAGAATTGGTATTCAAATTTAGAAGCTTTCAGTAAAGCAAATCTAAAGAGTGAAGTCATAAAAAGACCTCTCTGAAGGACTGAAATACCTGGACAGCTAATTACAAAGGGAGAACTGAGCTGTCTGTGCTGAGAATGATCTGCAACAAAGATCTTCACACGTGAAGGACAGCCAGGACTGCACGTGCACCACCTTTCTGAACAACTAAATGCTTTACAAAAATAAATAAATTAATACCATTCAGTGACATTGGTTTTTTACCCGATCTGTTGTCCTAAAAGATTTTTGTTGCTTTAAAAAAGGTTAGTATTGCCATGTTAATGTCTTTGGCTTATCTGGATGAGATAAACATCATAAACTCTTGAAGTCAAGGAGATTACAGTCTCTAATAAAATACAGAAGGCTGCTAAACAGAGTGAAAAGACATGTTAGATCAAAGTATTACTCAAGGGTACTACAACTGGCTCAGGCTCCAGAAGGAATTATGAAGGTCTTTTTGAGATCTATCACACTCTTTCATGCCACCCAACCATAGTCAAGAGGTGACTAAATAAAAAACCAAGATTTTGGAAGATGGCAGAAGGCACGGAGAAGCACTGACAAAAGTCAATACTGTGTAGGCTGAAAGATGATCAGACTGAAAAGTTTTGTTTTCTTCCTTCCAAACCCTTAATGTTAACTGCGTAAATAGTTACTTCAAAATGATACCCATACTGTTTATTCACAAGATACTGCTCAATCATAAAAAGAAGCTCCTAGGACAGTTCTCTCAATTTTAGTCTTAAAAAATGTTAGTCTGTCAATGTCAAGGATTAAACTATCTGTTTAAGAAAACATTGAAAATAAACCAGCATCAGAAAATAAAATTGAGCAACTCCCCCACTACTATCAGCTGACACTTTCGGTGTTGACAATCGTGCCACATTAAAAACAATCAAAGTTTTGCCTTTTTTAAAAAAGTATTAAATAATGCTTTCTTCAGCGGTGCCTGAATCCAAGAGAAATAATTTTTCCCCACTGTTCCCAGAATTGTGTCTGTATTATTCCTACTGTGAATAGCAGAAAGAGCTAATTTTTATTCCCGCAAAGGGAACAGTTTCATACAGCTTTTTGAATAGTACTTACTCAAATATGGTGGTTTGTAAGGCGCTCGTGTATTAGACAGCAGTCCGTCCAACTCCTTCCTCTCCAGAGTGTTGTGAAGGGCCTTCTCTTTGCCGAAGGTGGAGAAGGACCTTTCTGCCCCCGGCTGGGCTTCTGGTGTTTCAAACACTTCAGTGTCTGGAACGGAGTCCATGCCAGGTACGTGCAGATTGCTGCGGTAATCTGCAGCTTGGCGTCCATCAGATGGAACAAAGGAAGGCATCCAGCACCGATCTGAATGGCCC
Source organism: Athene cunicularia (assembly GCF_003259725.1). Taxonomy (NCBI): domain Eukaryota; kingdom Metazoa; phylum Chordata; class Aves; order Strigiformes; family Strigidae; genus Athene; species Athene cunicularia. Next base: position 36,960,388 of record NW_020799099.1, read on the forward strand.
AGTGCTTTACATTCCTCCGTGCAATTGGAGAAGAGATCCATGCCTGCAAGTATGAGAGAAAAAGAAACTACAGATATAAGCTTCAGCATCATGAACAGCTGCTCACAGATAAAAAAGATTATGCCAAGAAAAGAGAGAAGTGGAAAGAGAAATGTCATAAGAAATTCTTCTACTACTTCCATCTCCTCAACAGAAAATAAATAAAAATCTGATTGACCAGTCTTCAGAAGTCAAAGACAACATTTAATAAGCGTTAACTAAATGCCAGAATGTCACACACAGAGACAAAAATAGCACAAGGAGAAGGGTATTGGTGGTTCTATCTCACACAATCACTTGCAGATCTCACTGTTTAGAACCCATTCAAATAAGGTTCAATTCCACTTGTAGGCTGATGTCTGTGGTTCACCAGTTGAAAACACTTGTTTAAGAGCATGAAGGAATTGTTTCCAAATAAATGTATCTCTGACCAAAAAAAGTAAATGTCCTGACTGAGGAATCACAGATTTCATTTATGAAAATGAAATATTAATGAGTCCTATAGAGGAACTATCTGTGCATACATTAGTATACAGATAGAGCCTATTGATATTAAAAGCAGATCTTAAAAAGTAGGAAACCAGCTTTCAAGTGATCAGGATGCTTATTTAATCAATTGTTACATCATTCTTTCAGGGAGTTTTCATTGCTATAGCAGCAGTCCTCCAAGTAATGGAACAGAATCCTATAATAAATTACTGTAATTAGCGGTATAAAGGTAGCCATAGTCCAATGTGACATGGCTGTGGATACTATTGACAAAATTCTTAATGCTTCCCCTATATAAGCAAACACTTGTCCCTGCCAACACGAAACTGTTTGCTTACAAATCCTTTAATGCTATTAAGATTTCAAATGACAAGCTATGCTTCTATCGACTACCTTCAGATCAGCTTTCCAAAAGAATATTTCCTGTCTGTGAGTCACTAAATTGTTGGATTATTCTTGTTTTGAGAGGAATGGTGTATGAAATCATAGGCATAGAGGAAAATAAATACCAGCGTCTCCAAGTTGATGTTCAACATTATACAGAAAAGCAGAACAATAAAGAAGTATCTTTTTCTTGTATTTATAAAGAGAACTTAGTGTCTGAGAATAGGTTATGTCAAAACTGAACTAAATCTGTTATAAACATTGCATTTACAAGCACTGCATTAGAATTACAAAAAATGACACTACTTGCAAGAGAAATAGGGAAAAAATTTGAACAGCTGTAATAAGATTCATGTAATGTAGCTCATTCACCAGCCAACATTGTAAAGAACTGGATTAGCTTGATCTCCAATATGAGGATTAGTATTAAGAATTCTACCACTGTTTTGAACCATAATTTGACCTATATTAGTAGCATTTATGAGATATCTCACCCTACAGAAAACAATCTCTTCAGCAAGCAAGAATCTTTCTGAGCTATCAACAGGTGCTTGAGTGCTAAAGGCTGTCGCTTAGACATAAAAAAAAATGAAGAAAGAAACAAAGCTCTTTATCTCTGATTAATCTCACTTTATAATGACTTTTAAATTTTAAATTATGTAATATCCAATGCTAGGTCCAGTTTTGATTAGAACCTTGCATTGATAATCAGAATGCAGAAATCTGAAAATAAATTAATGATCAGTGGACTGTTGAAGAATGAAAACATGAACTGCAAATATGATTAAGGATCAGATGAAGATCATCAGGCAAGGTGTACAAATTGCATAGTTCTAAATTCCATAGTGGTAGTATCTATCAAAGACTGAAAAGGAAGATGTCGATGCAGGCTTCCCAGAAAGAATACATAACAATGTCCATAAAATGGTATGTGTGTGTATTTTATGAATTGAAATGTCTGCACAAAAATATCTCTTATGCAAGAAAAGACATATTTTATGAATCTAACTTTTTGCCATTCGGAAGATTTAAGTGATAATTAACACAAAATGGTTACTTTAATTTTCAGATTTCCTACAAAGTTACGTGTGAACCACAAATAACCCTACTTTTAATAGGAAAACGATTATAGTTACATTTTGCTAACAGTGTATCAGTGACCATATTCATTCAACACTTTCTGAAAGACATCAGGAGAAAGAAAAATTTATGGATAAATATTAAATTGTATTCTTTAGTCAGTGGGGAAGGAGATATTATAATAATATTGGTTTTAAGATATATATTCAAAGATAGACTCTTTTTTTCCCCTTCATGGATTATTTCCTCTGGAAAAATTACCCTCCATTTTACTATTTTGTTTTCACATCAGCTGCTAAACTGCAAAATGTCTCTACCCAAATATAATTTTTTAAGTTCCCTTTTGAATACTGCTTGTCTACTGCAGTGCATTGAATAGTATTATATAAGAGCTTATTATAAAAGAGATGTTATAGACACTATAAATCAGGATTTTGTATAAACAAAGTAATGAATGTAGGGGATATAAAATGTAAGCTTGTATGACAAACTTTTCCCCCCTTGAAGATGAGAACTTGTAAAAGAAAAAAAAAACACAAAAAAACAAAACAAAACAAAAATCACACAAAAAACCAAAACCAAAACCCATATACATCTGAATTTTAATATACACTGCTGGAACACTCAGACAGAATGTAAATGCTTGTTTAGAATGGGAACAAAATGATCAGAGAAGCCTGGGTTGGGTATCCTTTCTACTTGAATCAGTCACAACATTTCCTAAAGAGTTCAGTGGGTGCAGAATGAAGCCCTTGGTTTTAGTATTTTGAGAGAAAATAAATTCAAATTAGCAGTCTGATTTTTAAATCATTGGGTAGCTATGTATATTTACACCGACTGTAATATGAATGTTGGCTATTCTTCCTCCACCCTTCCTGCGGGTCACGCTAGACAATTCTGCTTCTAATTGAAACACATTAAAAACAGGAGGGGGAAAGGCTATTTGCTGTTTTCCAAGAAGGAAGGATATATCATGGTAAACGAAGTAAGACATTCAGCACAGAACTCCTTCATACACCAAGAATCATGTTCTTGATTTATAACAAAAAGAAATGTTCAGCAGTATAACACTTCCATCTCATCTCCCTCATAAATCTGGTTATATATATGATCCTTCAGAACTAAACTATCCATCATAATTGCAAATCCACATTAAAGAAAAATGCTTTATATTTTTCATTTAGTTATCATACTAGACCTTGCATGCAGACAAACTGAGATTTTAAAGGTGACTCTGAATTATGAATTTCAAATGTCCTTTGTGGATACAGATAGAAGTATACTGCACTGAAGTGCTGAAAAATTATAAGCATTGCACTATTCCAAATACAGTATACAAATAAAAGCTCGTGGCAAAGGCCACAAGTTCACTTCTATTTGTCCATTACTAGATAGGCCAGTCGGCAATATGAGCTCTCACACAACTTTAACTTTGCAGATTTTGAAGGAAAACAAGCCCCCGCCCCTCCCTCAAAGGAAACCAAAAACTAGGTAAGGAGTTAAATATTAGGTTTGATATCTGTATCCGAATTTCCTGAACTGAGGTACTTGGTAGTGTTGCATTTCTGAAGCATATTCCCAATTTGCTTCCTTTCCATATTTCAAAAGGAGAAAATCAAAATTTCTATGTGCATGAATTCTAATTGGTTTGAAAGACAGTTTAGATCAAAGCAAAAATTAGGCCTAAAACCATTTTTAAATAAGGTATTCCTTCTTAATTTAATTAAGGGAGAAGAGCCGTACGCCAAGCCTTTAGAGCAATGAGTGAACATGTTCATAAGTATTACTGAGTAAATGATGTAATAAAAAGCAAAAAATACAAAAATGTTGACAAAGTATTTTTTGTAGTATTGTTATTTAGAGGGTCTTTTTCCCAACCTGTGTCATTTTTCCTAACTTTGGCTTTTGCTTGGAATTAAATGGCATTTTATGTCTCTTCCGTGGTAATTTTTCTTAAAAAGAGCTAGTTAGATGCGAGATAGGCGTGACTGTAGGGAACCAGGTCTCCTTTTCAGAGCTCCATTACCAGAACAACTATCCATTCGGTTACATTATCCTTGAGCAAGTTCCTCATTTCCCTGTGATTCATGTTTTGTGTTGGTAAATAAGGATAATGATGTTAACCTCCTTTGTAGAAGACTATCTAGAGAAGAATTGGACTTTATGAAACAGAATTATTATCATTCTTTCACGCCAAGTAATTGGTGTGCTGCCTTGGATAAAACTGACTTCATCTGCATGAGAACATGAATAAAGACTCAAACTTCTTCAATATTCAGCTCTTCCCAATCTCAACTTCAAAGCCCTCTATGGACCATTGAGATGTGAATATTATTAAGCATGCAGCCCAAGGAAAGAAGAGAAAAAAAGAAACCACCCTCAGCCCAAGTCAAAGCACTTTTCTAAGCCATTTTCATGTTCACTCTCACTTTATCCGAGGTTGACTCTTAGCCCAAGTGATCTTCAAAACAGGATTTAGCTGTCACTCTGCATAGGCTCAGAAGGAATACTGGTTTTCTCTGTCCCTTTAACACTAAAATTCTTCTTCTGACTTCTCAAATTCTTCTCCTTATGAACACTGAAATATCATAGCTCCTCTGCAATAATGCATACGAACCCTCTTGGGGTTTACCTAATCTGTATCAAAAAGGAGTGAGGCGATATTTCACCCTCTGCCTTTGTATTAGACCCCTATCAATTCCCTTCGTAAACTCCACTAGCGGAAGCCTGATTTTATATCTCAGCCGGCCACCAGCACATGCTGTCCAGCACTGCACAGAGGAGATTATCAAAAAAGCTGATGCATTTTTTAGTATATACGTGACAGTACATTTACTTAGCCTCACATCTTGGATATTTCTTCCTGAAGTGCATCCGAGAGATCATGCCAAGTCAGTGAAAAAGGTGAAACAGAAGTAATATTGTGAGGAGCTCTGCATGTTTGGCTTGAGAAAGCTGAGTAGCTAGTGAGTAACCATATGAAATAAGTTGATGGCATGAGTCCAAATCTTAGAGGACAGGTGTCTAATCATACAATTTAAACATACACACATGCAGAGTATTAATTGGCATCCAAGTCGGCAGTTTCACAAGGGAGGCCAAGAATTTAATCAACCATGGGAAATAAACTAACCTCATGCTTAGAAATTACTCCTACAGAACATGATTGAAATACAGTGTGTTAATAATAGGTAGTAGTGTTATATGTTGCATTTGTTCTACAACAAATAGCAGCTTTTGTCTCAACAATTTTCAGGCAAAGAAGAGCACAAGAAATTAGAAATGCACTTGGGGTTTGACAAACCCCTCTGCTGTTTGCCAGAAACTTCTTGGGCTTCTTCACCTTTGGAAATTTATTTTCCAAAAAGCTCAAATTCCTATCCCAGTCAGTGAAATGATTACTCAGTCCATGAAAATTAGGCTCTTGAGTATCCCACTACTTGCCATTCCCTGCTAAATGCAGATGACAGTACTTCTGTACTTCGTGGATGTTAAGGTAGATGAGAATGTGGATAATTGAGGCATCCAGGTGGTACTTTAATGGGAACAACATGAATCCCCTACATACATTCCAGCACATTTGAAACCATGATTAAATCACTATTATGAAAACAGATTTTGTGAAAATGTGAACTAGAATCTTATTTCAAAACATAACAAAACATTTTATGATATACAGAATAGCTTACTTCTGAATTTTCCCTAAATAATTGTGCAGGATAAATCTATGACACAGTGATAAGATTTTCATCCTGTGTGTTTTCCTTCCCAATTAATAATTGACTGTGACTTTTGACAGGCAGCTTGGCTAGTAATGGACTATTATGGAAAAGCTACTTCTGTGCCACAGGACTTCACTGGTGACAGTAACAGAAGCCATGTACAGAACAGTAAAAAGATGTTTTGGGAGCAGAACATACTGCTGAATAAAACTGGCAGGGAGTGAGTTGTATTTGTCAATGTGAATTATCTACTAAATACTTTTGGAGGCAAGTACAATGCTTTTGAAAACAAATATGATGTTGCGTCAAGATGTTCAGGTAATGTCTTGAAAAAAACAGTCCAAACTTCTGCCATGTTATCAATTGGTGTGTTTTCCTTCAATAATTTAGAAAGAATTGATTATAGAGCACCAGAACAACTGAAAACCTGAGAAGGCATTCCCTCAGATATTTCCTCTAGCCATTGTCCTTTTTTTTTTTTTTCTTTTTTTTTTTTTCTTTTCTTTCCCCATAAAATTAATCACCAAAAGATAACAGCAGGAGTGAGAAGATTTTATATCAAAACATCTTGTCATCACTGAGGTTAAGGGGCACGTTCTTTGCATCATGACAGCAGGATTCAGCTCAAAACTTACAGGAAAACTGTATTATACATATGTGGAAGATGAAAGCAATTTCTACAGAGATTTGTATTTAAATATCTATTTGGAACTAGCATTTAAAAAACCGTGCATGCAAATTATTCTCAAATCACAGCACCAATATATTAAATTGGAAGTTCTGTGTATTTGAGGTTTCAGTTCAAACTGTTAATTGTGAGTAGACCAAATCTAGTTGTCAGCTCTCATTACTTCGTATATAATCACCACTGAAGACATAGAAGTTCATAAATCACATCAGATTCTTAAATGACTTGAAATTATTTTCAAAGTATAGATTTTTCCCCTACTTTGATAAAATTGAAATGATGAAGATGAAGGATTTACCCAGCTAAGGGACTAATGCCAAGTTTGACAGTAGTTCCAGTGTTCATATCTGAGACAGACTACTTTTAAAATGGAGAGAAAGAATAAAGAGCAGAGGCACAACAATAACAGCGCTGAATGCATCTAAAAGAAAATAGCTTTCAGTTGATGTGCAACTATACGATTATATTCCCACCATCAGTCAAATCCAGCCCCTTCTGCAGATGTTTATTCTTCTCTCTCCTGTTTGGTTATTATGGTTCATTATGTTGAGGGACTAAGCTGATTGAAATGTTCATTGAGATGACTGCTGCAGTAAAATGCGTAAAAGAAAAAAAAATGGAATGCAGGGAGGGCAGGAGGAGAGGGAGCTTTTTATAACTCGGTAGCACTGATTGCTGCATCAGAAACAGTGCAAAAGAAAGGGCGGGGGGAGGCTAAATACATGGCTTTTTAAAACAACAATAAATCATACGCCATATATAGGCCAAAAATGAAAGAGGCTCTGTATTCAGATGTAAACTTCTGGCAAGACCTGGTTTGTTGTCAGGTTCCCAGACACAAAATAGACACTCTGTTCACTTAGCATGAAGCCCTGCAAGAAGCAGGGAGCTCCGGAGACTCTTGGCTCTTCTCGAGTCTCATTAGGTCTGCATATTAATGACTTGCAGCAATATAAAGGGGCCCTGTAGCAGCCTCCTCTTCCCCTGGTGCCTGGGTTTCCCATCGTTAAGGGCACAGTGGCTATAGCGGCAAGAAAACAGAGGACGTTAACAGAGAACGCGGGTGAGGCAGCACTGCTATGACAGTACTGAGTCCCTTGCCCTGGTATCTTCTAAGACGGGGGTCAGGGGAAAAAAATGCACCACTGGAGAGACTCTGGCAGTATTTTCTGTGATGCACTTGTAGGAAATCCTTACACATGATGGAGCACAGAAGAAACAAGGGGAAAGAAATCACTGTATTGAATCAAGACATACCAGACCTTTGGAAACTGTGGTAGGGAAGAAAGAACAAACAGTTGTGGCTAAAATGCCGTGCGAGGGTGAGAATGAATTCTAATGCACCAGCTCTAAACAAACGTCCCTTTCAGAAGAAAACTGACAGCATGAGAGCAAAGACAGCAAGCCGTACAGATGGGAATAACGCTGCAATCTATGTATTTTCGAGGTGATTCAAGTCATAGTCTTTTAAAGCACTTCTTTCCTTTGTCAGGACTGAAAGAAGTGTCCTTAAGAATACCTTAGCCTCATTAAGAGGGAGATCACTTTTGCTATATGGTGCCTCAATTTGAATTAAAAAAAAAATCCTCAAAAAATGCTAAGGTATTACACATTCAGAGCACCCAATGTGTTGCCACTATCGCCAGCAAAAATCCTCACAGTCTGGCTGTCATTCAATCACTGGGTTCATTCTTTCCCTTGGGAACTCCTCCTGCACTTCACACTGCCATGCCAGCTGAAGTGCCTACTAAACAAAATTGCCTCATGCTTTGAAATTCTGCAAATCTGTAACTGAAAAAAAAAAAAAAAGCACTATAAAATGTACCGATAACTTTGTTTTAATGTGCAGGAAGTTTTCTCCCAGCAAATAATGCAGAATAACATACCTCACCCCCCCACCCCAATTAATAAAATAAACTCTGCCCCGTGAATGAAAAGGGTTCAAAATTGTCTCCTTGCCCAGGTAACTGTAGTAGCAAGCTGACTTAAACCCAGCCTCCCATATGTTATGCTCACATTATTTATGCCACTCTTGTATTATATTCCTGTAAGTAACTGCTCTTTCTAGTCTCCCTACTTAAAGATCTACTATTTCCATTCTCTTATCAGACTTACCAGAGGATTGACCTCGATTAGTGGCATCATGATCACTGTCTCCTTGCTCACTGTCTCCATGACCACTGTCCTTAGAGCTTACTATGTCTGCTTCCTGGAATGCAGAACTAGACACAGAAACATCTTTACATTAGAATAAACATGAAAGAGGAGCTCATAAAACATTCTTCTGCCATCACATGGCCAAACACGGTGCTGCATTCACCCACTCCTGCCTGCTGCACTGCTTCTGCAGAAATGCTCTGGCCACCATAAACAAAACTGGCATTTTCAGACCTTGGTAGTCTAGCTGAAACGGCCAGTAAGCGTTATTACTCTGCCTGAATTTCATGTGATTGGTATAAATAATCTGGTGGCATTTACTTAAGCCGGATAGCTAACTTTTATCTCAGAAACACCAGTGTTTTCTGGAAGACCCTACAGAAGCATTCCTAAGTATTTAAAGCATGTTTTAGACTAATATAAAATAAGATTTTGTTCTTATTTCAGTTGGTTTTAAAACCAGTTCAGAAAAGCCATAATTCAAACTCAGTCATCAGTGTTTTATTTAATACATCTACATACATTCAATCTCCCACTGCTTTACTCCTATTTTACATCTGCAGCAAACACATTTCTGCACCCCAGTCAGACTTGCTAAAGCATGCATTAGGAAAGCAAGGCTAAGGAGCTCATACCTGTTTACTCGTCGGGGTCTGTCAACTAGATAACTGAGCTCAGCACGCTGATGTTTTGTCTGGGAAAAAGAAAATATTGGGAAATATTGTAACTCTTGATATTTCTGTAACCAGCATCAGAAAATACACCAGAGCAGCTCACCATATTCAGTGTAAATGGTAATGTTTAGCTACGAGCAGGCCTACACAATCTGTTTCTAGGATGTAAGGGGAAAAAAACCCAGCTCTTCTTCACACAGATGGGAAGGCACGAGGGGTTTTGTCCTGAGTTTTTGGGGATGAGATTCCGACACTTTTTCTCAGAGTGAACACTGTCAAACATCACAAGGACTTGCACAACAACCAACAGAACTACTTCCAGAGTTGTGTACTAGTTAGTCTGAGAAAAAAAAAAAAAAACTTACTGTAATCTAGTTTTTAGCCTGTTTTTAATTCCAGTGTATAAAAATAGGGGGAGACGGTACACCCTAAGGAAGAAAAGACATCGAGATAGCCTAGAATCCTTAGAAAGGCAACAGAAGAGAGTTTTACGGACGTTTTGAGGAAAGGTCAATCTTACAAGCCAGTATTAGAAATTTTACTGCAAAACTTAACGCTTTAGGAAATACCATTCCAACCGCCTTTGCCAGACTGGCCAGTATTCAGGTTTCAGTATTCATGCGAAGAGAGGATGTGTTGTTTTCATTAGCACACAGGCAGAGAGGTACTGAGAGCATGTATGAGCTAACCCAGTAGGAAATGATTAACAGGGGAGCATTATGGCATGGCATATGCTTTGATAAGAATTCTCTACGCACTAGATAACACAATATAGGCAACATGTTTAACAGGAGGGGACGTTAAGTCTCTGCATATAATTTCACGGAAACTCTTTCTTGACGCTTTCCTTTGCGAACTCAGCTTTGGGTTATAGAGAGCTGTTCAGATAAAAGAAAAGTCAATTAATAAACCCTAATTCGCAAATTAATTAAAGTTCCTGCTAACTGTAGCGATTGTCACAGTCCCAGAGGGGGGTTCCCCCAAAGCCTTACTCGCACATGCAAAGATTTCAGGAAGAAAAAAGACAAGAGTTTTACAATGTTGCTTCAGAAAACCCTGTGATTACGCCTCACGTCATTTCATTACTGTCAGCGGCAGCGACTCGGGGAAAAGCAGTAACACCTCCCCACACCCACCGCCCCTCCGCGATCCGCCTGCGGGTCACAGCTCAGGAGGAGCTCTGCGCCCCGATGCTGCCCGGCCGGGCACAGCTTCGGCCACCGGCACCGGGAGGACACGGCGGGGGGGACACGGGACACACACACACGCGTGGCTGTACCGGTGTCTGATCACTCGCGGCGGGCGAATGGATTAAAAGGGGAAACGAGGAGGATGGGGGAAGCAAGAAGTGTCTTCCCCGCCGGGAAAGGAGGGGCGGGAGCTCCAGGAGAGGGCGGAAAAGGGGCGCGGGGGCTCGGGGAAAGCCCGCGGCGCAGCGGAGGGGCACGACCGGCCCCCGGCGGTCCCCCACGGTCCCCAGCCGCCCCCCACCT
>NW_020799099.1:36972158-36980254 GCF_003259725.1 Athene cunicularia
CCCCAGATTGTCACTACTTGATTTAATTTTAATTATCTAGGTTTAAAAAAAGACCCCACCAAAACGCACCCATGTTCTCCTTTGAGAGAATTAATAACGGCTCTTAGTGCAGGAAAGATTACTGGAATCAATGATGTGATTAGGATTGTAAATAAGAAGTAAAAGATGTCACCATTAGAAAAAGCCTGCTTTGCTAACAGGAAGATGTGTATGTTTTACTGATAGGACCGTAGGATGAAAATCCTGCTTCAAACAGAGGTCGATACAGAACAATTTCAGAAATTAACTAAGAGGTCTGATTAAGGTTATTTGTGTCAGAGGGAGAGGTTCACTGCCACCACTCCCTCAATGGATTTCTCTCTTAATTGCCAATGAGGAGACAAAACAGGAAGGCTAGACCATTTGGCTAATCAATAAAAAAAGCCTGCCTTCGTGCTTGCCTGAGGAGCACTCCTTGGGTCAGATCAATGTCGCAGCCACCAAAGTTCTTGCAGGGGTCACCAGCAATCAAGACATTTTCTGATGGCTTCTGAACAACGCTGGTGCCAAGCATCTGCCGCAAGGTTGCAAATGTAAGCAGAACTGGAGATACGATGTTAATCATCATCCTCATGCTTATGGGAAGACTCCTGGTGATAAAAACAACTGGTTGTATTTATGACCTCAGACAGCTGTTTTAATAAATGAAGATAAAGTAGCACTTCATTACGTGCTCTGCACGGCACTAGTGATCAGATGTGATGGAGCCTCTCCAGAAGGTGCTGGGAATCTTCCCAAGTAAGAATTGCAGTGGATGCACCACTCTAATTCTGTTCTGGGTTGTGGATGCATCCTACAGGGGTTTCTTAAGGCCAGCTTCTGCCTCCTTTCCCTTGCCCCCAGACATTCATACAGATTTCAGGGAGACCACTCCAGCAGCAAGAGGCTGTTCAGTGTGAAGCAGTTAGACTGGTGCAGTGCATTGCTATTATTCCATCTTCTCTGGAGTCTATCATAATATTTATTAGGAAAAAAAAATCTCAGCCTGTTTTAATGACTTGTGTTTATAGCTGATTCAAGTCTGCATTGAAATAAATGTAAGACAGCTTTTTTTTTTTTTTTTTTTTTTCCCCACAGCTAAACTATCAACATTTTCTAGCAACCAGGCCTTTTTACAGTGTCCAGATCAGACCAGCCAAGGTCCTGGTCATTTCAAAACATTTCTGTATGAATGGCTTTACTCTAACCAACGTACACAGGGCCTGATTCCTATAAGCTTGTCTCATGTCTGATTATTTTTAATCTATTAACTAGTGGCAAATCTGACAATATTGAACTTAATGCTTATTGTAGTGCCTCAGATTATGTCATTAACCAATGAAAATTATTTTACACAAGGTGATCAATCAAAAATACTTATTTCTTTTATCTGTCATCTTGCAGATGAGATGACATCTGTATTTAACTTACCTCACAGAAGATATTATTTGACAAAATATTTTTCAGTAAGGCAAATTATTTATCAACTAACTAGAATGTTCAGAAAGGTGATTTACTCCATAGAAGCCTGGTATTGCATCAGCTGAGAAGCAAAATACTATCAAGACGGGCATCATCAAGCCACTATTTTCTGTTGTGTTGTTTTTTTGGGTTTTGTTTTTGTTTTTGTTTTTGTTTTTTTCTGATATGGCTCAGTTAGCTGCACCCATTTCTTTGAACTTCATTGAAATACAGTTGACCTGTACCTGTATTTAACAAATGCTGCTAAGCTTGAATGATTACTAGAGCAAATGAGGACAAAACTGCAGTGGAAAACTCCAGTTGCTTGAGATTCTGTTAAGCTTCTTATTATATACTCAAAGCCATAGGTAGATGTAGTTACTCATGATAAAGAAAATTGCTGTGTTGATTTTCTTTTCAACAGCAAGTTCAAGCCTTGAACTAAAGCATGGCTTGTTTTGAGGTTCAGCTGAAAGCAGTAGTTAAAAATATAAAACTTTTATAAGACGGTATGCATAGTGTTGGCAGAATAAATACAAAAAAACCCCACCCTAGATTGTTTGCCCAGAGGAATTTGCATTCTCTGGCCTCAGTGTTCCATGTATATATAATCTCCAGCATGATTCTATCATCTGAGTCATTTTACCAGCTACACAGCAGATAACAATAGCATCGACTAGGAAGGGAAAGGAGGAAGATGGGGAAAACCAATGTTATAATTATGTAGTCATTTAGGAGGTGAGCGCATACCTGTATTTTTATACCTTTTCTAGGTGGAGCTACTTTCACTACTAATAGTTAAGACTGCATTTTTTTTTTTATTTGAGTCTTCACGTGGTAAGATCCTATGCTTAGATGCTTGCTTTTTCTCCTCATTGCATGTGGCTAGCATCAGCTTTTCCATAGTGTTACCCACCTCGATTTGAGTATTGAGAAACATCCAGGAGGACAGCAGTTCATCCATTTATGAGGCAATAATCAAGGAAAATACATTATTTTGTCTATGTGAAAAATATTGCACTGTCCTGTTCAGAAGTTTTACTACCTCCACATTTCGGAAGAGTACTTTTTGCCATTCTCGGAAAGATACACCAAAGTAGTAAGTCCTTGAAAAGCTTCGGCTTACACACTCTCAGAAATTTATAAGTTGGTCCTTGAAAAATCTGTACTAGACATCTCCTCTCACAACTCCTGCTTAGTGACTGGACTGCATGACATAAGCTGTGCAAGTTCATATGTTCCACACAATTGCTGTGGAGGATGAACACCATTTTTCTCAGAATAATTATTTCCAGGGTTCTGTGGGCTCCTCTGTAGAACTGGATATAGCTTTGAAGCATGTGTACACTTATCATCCATACACTTACTACTCCCACTGGTGGTAGGGAAGCAGGCGAAAGCAGAAAAAGAAAAGCATGCATATAGAACAACATACAGTATAGCAGAAAAAGGAGGGCACAAGTACTAGAGAAATGACTATAAAAGTGTAAGTGCAGCAAAACAAACAGTAAGAGAGAAAAATTTTAAAAGGCATTTAGACAAAAGCAATCAGACTATAACAAAGCTAACTATCATACTAGACTTTTCAGCAGCTTCTAAGTTCCTGCAGCCTAACAAAAAAAGCCATTACAGTTCTCCTTGTCCTTTTATCAGCAGGCTTTACATATGCATGTGGAAAAGCTCGCAACTGCTAGCTATTACTTAATTAGAAGTAGGAGTAGTCTGTGCTATAGATCTCAGTGGTCCACACTCTATTCATTATGCAAGTTGGGCCTTGGTGCTACAATTACAGTTTTTCAATTTAAGAAATCAAACCCAAAGATTGTCTCTCTCCCCAGAAGTCCGTCCTAAACTTGGGATCTCTGGGGGCTGTGCCGCCCGGCAGCCACTGCCTCACGCAGCTGCAAGGTTGCTCTGATCAGCAGGAGCTTGCAGCTACGGGGGACAGGGATGATAAGCCTCACTCGGCAAAACTTTGGAAAAATTATTAACAAAGTATGCAAGTTGAGTAATTAGACTTAAGAAGTGTTTGATTTCAAAGTTACTTATGATGTTGCTCCTAATGAGCCTGCACATTGTGGTGATCTGTTACTAAAAGATCCCTCTCTGCTGCAATTTGTTCATTGGAACGAGGGGCTCAGATGGTACCAGACTTTTATTCTGAGACATTTTCCAGGAGAGCTTTTGTTGTTTGATCAGTGCTGTTGATTCAGCGCTGGTTAGTACCTGCAGGACTATGTATGCAGTGCATGAGGAGGGAAAAGAAAGACCTTGTAGTCAAATGTGTTGAATAACATATACTATTGTGCGTTAACATAAGTAACATACGCCCCAGTTCCTTTGTTTTAAGAAGGGCTATAACAGTATTGCCCAATGTATTTTGACATGAATGGATGAATACTTGTGAAGCACCTGAGTATGATGAGAAGCGCTCCGGAGGTGATTACAGTTTTATAGGAAGTGGAGGGTTGGCACAATATGCACTAAAGAAGGCTGCAGCCACATGTGACTGTCTCCTAACATGCCCACAAGAAGCTGCTGAATCACACCTGCTTCCTTTAATGCTGGTGTTTTCTCATTTTGCACGCTTTACTATGCAAACCCTTTTGAAGTAATGCATGCATATACAATCATATACATATGCTTATATGTAATTACACGAACCTTGATGTTGAGCTTGGAAAGAAATGACAGTACTGCAGGATGTGCGTGGGGGGGGAGAGGGGAATGAAACTGCAATCGAGTTCAGCAGGAGCAAGGGCCAATACAAAACCGATCCTGCCTCTAGTGAGAGGCGGCGTCTTTTTAATTCAGTGCACCTCCAAGTGCTCGGGAAGAGGCTGATCAACTCTGCCACTCAAGACAGCAAAACGTTACCCCCGTGACGGGCAGGGTCACCCCGCCGTGGCCGAGCTCAGGGTGAGCATCCTTCCCCCAGCAGCAGCCTTTCTGCACCCCTGCTGCGCTCGGCGCTCCCAGAGAGCTGCGAGCTGCAGCAGCTGCGGTTTCCAAGGGATGGTCTGGTAAATCCTGCAGCTGTGGGAGGCAGCAGCTGGATTGCAAAAAAGCAGTGTGATGCCCACGCAAAAAGAGGAGCTGTGCTTATTGCAAATAAAAGTAGTGATGCAGCGTACTGTTGTCTGGTAATCTGTGCTGCTGTGCCGTCACGAGAAGAGCGTCTGTCTCCAGAAGGCAGAGACCTGACTTAAAGAAATAATCAATTTAGTGGAGGAAAATACGACACTAGCGCTGTGATAACTCTACGTGAGCTAAGTACATGAAAGTAAAGAGATTTGCAGGAAAAGGAGGGAAAAAGAAGACAAGACAGGAAGGATTCAAGTTGTGGGAAGTGTAAAATGGAAGAATGAGTCATGTAAATGTGATTTAGGGTAGAGTGGGAAGATGATAGAAATCTTGTAGGAAGGCTTGGATTTTCTTAGCTTTGAAAAGCATTTGAGAGTTTTCTGGCTTTCAGCGATTCTCATAGGTTTCCCTGTAATTGGGGGAAGCTTTGTGAAGGGGGATTGTTGCTTCCCATAAAAGGCAGCGTCAGGAGCAGAGTGGGAATATTTTGGAACAACTTACTGCTATTACTGGTTCTGGCCTACTACTGACTTTATTAGGGAAAGCCTTTTCTGGAGGAATGTGTTAGAAAGTCATCTGCAGCTCTCTCATGCTGCTGTAATGTTGGGCAGTGGGGAGCCAGGGAGCACTGGTGTCTACCAGTTTCCACCACTGTAGTTTCTAAGAATCTGTATGTAGGTGACCAGTAAACTAGTTTAAAATGTTCAGTTTGTTGGAAAGGAAGGATATATACTTTTGAACTTTTGCCATATTTTGTTGAGCACAGAAAGGAACAAAAGCACAATTAGGAAGGAAGAAATAGCCTTCACGGCATTACCAAAGTGTCAATAAATAGCTCCAGAAATGTGGTTCTCGTTGCAAGTAAAGATAGAAAAGCCAAATAATAGTTGTACACATTGATTTTGCAATGAAACTAGAGGCTTACAGGGCAGTATTGAAGAATATTAACTGAAGATCCTCAACCAGGATTCAGAAAATTACAGCATCATCAGAAGGACTTATCTACAGAACTCTATATATAAAACTGTAAATTTTAATGCCCCTTTTTAGAATTTTCAGTAGGTAATAAATAACCGCCTTGTGTTGTGGTCTCTGTGGGAAGAGGGCAGGTAATACCTGATTGGTATTCTTATCGGAGAAGCCACAAAAAATGGGGCTAGAAAAAAACATATGCATCTAACCATATTTTTTTCCTGCCAAAATGAGCTTTCTGGGTAATAATTTGGTTCTGAAAATTTCTGGAGATGATTGCTGTAATAAAACAGTTTCCAGAGCGTATGTGCTTTTAGGGAATGGCAAAAACTGTGATTTGATGTAGTACAGGTTTGTGTTCTTGCTTTGCTGCTGGTGATGGTTTGAAACTGCTTTACTTTTCCATGCCTTGGTCTTTATATATGTATAATGGGCATAATTCTCCCCTATGAAGAAAATGAATTAGGACCATGAGTAAGAAGGTCCTATACAGGAACTGGACTTCATTACTGTGTATGAGTCTAATCTGAGAAGGGTTTTCTCTAAGCCTCCTACTGAAATGAGACAGAAGTAGAAATCTGCTTTGGGCATCCTAACAGCAGAAGTTTGGGAACTTTTTGTAGGAACTTGGTGTGGTTTGGCAGTATGAAAAATGCAGTGTTAGAGCTTCCAGGGCTGCATCAAAAATGCTGTGGTCATGGCCAAAACACAGCCTCATATAAACATGTTTGGTTTATTCAAATATCTTCAGGATATATAGATAAATTAATTTTGTAGTGGCAAGGCTTACTGCTTGTCCCATATATGCTGACTCATAGGTAACATCTGTCTTGACTTGGAAGAAGTCAGTAGATGTTCCATAATTCTTGATTTGTCTAATCTACTAGGATTGTAAATTATTAACTTTAACCTCATCCAGCTTGTTATTGCTGGGTGATCAGATAGCATGTATATGACCTATCTACTCATGTATAGAAGACGCTCATCATATATTAGTGATCTAAAAAGCCTAACAGAAATTTATTAAAATACCTGTAAAATTAGGATAGAGGTTTCCATAGTACCATCTGGTTGCCAAATGTGGCATGAGGCAATAACAGCTTTCAGTCTGTGAGAGCGGTAGAAAAAAATTTACAAAATGGTTTAACCTTTCTGGCTGTAAGAGCATCGTTGTAACTTTGGCACCTGTTCTAGTCCCACTTAAATCACTGGAATTTTTGACACAGACTTTTAATTGGGGTAAGATGAGATCCCGCTTGTAGACATGGCTTCATTTGTCCTACAAATCTGTGTGTGTTTATCAGCCAGCGGACAACTGTTCTTTGATCATGTATTTTTTTGGTTTGCTTTGTTTTCTTTTTTGTTTCTTTTTTTGTCTTACAGGAACAACAGAAACATATTTTCTCTGGCACTCACTGCAAACAGTAGAAGCCTTGCCTGAAATTAGGAATGGTCAGTATCCAACCAGCATAAATTTTAGTTAAAATGTTTTTGAATCATGTTCCTTGTTTTTATCATTTGATGCTATATTCATTTTTTGGCCTTGCTCTACAATATATATATACATGCACACACACGCATACATACAAGTGGAAATAAAACTGTCGGTTACAGAAGTCTGACCTTGCATTTAATGAACATGTGAAATTGTGACGAAAAGCCCGTAGGTACCTGCAACATGGCAGAAATGCAGAACCATGACCCTGGAACCAGCAATACAGAAAGCATTTTCTGGAAAGAAAAAGTATGTCCTCCTGTCCCCCCAATTTTGGGGAAATAATTTTTGGTTTAGCATCAAACTGAGGGATAAAATAATAGCAATTTTCACTGTGAATAATGATACATCTCAGAATAGGGAAACAAACTTCTATGCCTTTTTGTATTGTCCTTTCGCTTTCTCAGACCAAATGAATTGGATTATATTGCTGAGCAAAATGCTGGAAGTTTCCATTTTAAAAATTACGGAAAGTAAAGTAAATAGAAAGAAAGCATGTGTTCCTTTTTATTGTATTTTTATGGAGGTTATAACCAGAGTTGTTTTCTTACAGCTTTAAGCTGAGTTGTTATGAGCAGTTGTTCTTACGGAGTCAGTATGGAGCAGATCCAAAGTTGTTCAAGCAAATAGCAATATTTCCAGTGATTTCAGTGTTCTTTTGATCTGGCCCTTAATCTTCTAGAAAATGGTGAGCTTAATAGGACTGTTGTGTAAGCAGTGCTGATGGTGTGTGGAGTTCGCTTTTGTGCCTAAAGGAGAAGAAGATGGAGATTTACTAAGTGGTTGTCTGTAAGTATTGTTTTACTTCATTGTCATTCTATTCCCTTTCCAGCTGTTTTTGTATATAAAAGTTCAAGTAAATCCCCTTTAAAAGGTCTGCTTTTGTGTTAAGGTACTTAAAGTTTAATGTTTTTGTGTCAAAGAGCTTTTATGAAAGAAGATTTGTCCAGGCATATCCTGTAATAAACATCTGGAAACTGCAGGGGTTGGCTAATGGTGGCTGTGTAGCAAGAATACAGTTTAACTAGCTGGCTTTACATCAGGATTAATCCCCCCCCTCCCCCGC
>NW_020799099.1:36980304-37001892 GCF_003259725.1 Athene cunicularia
TTTTTTTTTTTTTTATTTAATCTTCTCAGTTCACTTATTTGTTTTGTAATCTGAATATTTATGCCCTATCATGGTTAAATGGTCTGAAACAGTCTTCTGGTTTGTAGGTAGTACAAAACACCTCGTCCTGGATTGATGCAGGGAGGGCTGTATGAAAACAGATTACATCTCTGCGTGGTATTCACTGATTAAGTGTTTGAAGAGCAAAGTTGCTCATCTTTAAACACAACTTCCTTTAGTACAAAATATATAGGAAAATGAGTATTTCTAGATTAGTCAAAAGCAAAAGCTACCACAGAGGTAATAGGCATCATTTGTGTGTGGGCCAGAAGTTTAATTAGGATTAAGCAAAACAGAAACCTAGAGCTTTAGCCTATCTGATATAAACCAGAAGTGAAAGCCCTTAAACAGTTCAGGGTGGGGAAGGAATTTAAGGCTTTTGCAAAATGGAAAGGGAAAGACAGTGAATAGTTTCAGTACTAATAATGGAGATGAGGAGGAATTGCAGAAAATACTATTAAAGAATAAGGAAATATCTGTTTGCAAAGACCCCAGAGGGAAAATTAGGTAAGGAAAGTTCTAGCAAATAAGAAGTAGAATATGAAGTGGTAATCCCTCCATTACATTTATAGTCTTGTGAATGAGCAAGCAAAAACATCATCCTTATTTTGGCTGTGATGATACTGAAGGGTAACAAGCTGTAATGACAAGAGTCACTGTCAGAGTTCTTGGATGACAAAAGGAGGTTTTAGAAAACAATTTTAAGTGTATGACTTAATCGGTAATTCTTGGAGAATTATTATCACTGACAGTCCAGGAACAGATTAATTGAGTGCATGTGCAGAAATAAAGTTATCATCTCCCAAATTTAGCTGCACTTACCTAAAGTACAGCTTGACTCTTTACGGATGAAATGGGGCTAGGTCAGTCAGGGTGGAAGTCAGTCGAGTGAGTCAGCCCTTGGGCAGAGGCACAAACCTAGATTCAGTCCACTGAGCAGTGGAAGTGGCATTTCCACGTGCCACCAGTGCCTGCTGGGCTGACACCAAGAAAGGTTTGCCAGGAACGCTGCATTGCCAGCAGTACAGCGGAGATGGTGCTCACTGAGGACCCGGAGGAAGCTGGTTCACCCCAGGACCTCGTTGTCTCTCAGCACAACTCCCCTGCGATGATTCTCCACAGGCCTTCCAGCAAAAGGAAGATTTTAATTACTTGGAGGATGAAGGAGAAAAATAAAGATGTAAATGAGAAATGCATGTGGCTACAGATGCTTACAGGGTATTCGCTGTCAATCCCTTTGTTTGTTCAGGAAGTCCTCAGCCCCATTTGGTTCTAAAGGAGGAAAAAAATTGCTTCTGAGATACTTAATTTTCATTTATGTGGGAAGATAAATCGTGATACTTATGAAATGATTTCATTTTAATTGTGTATTTTAAAAGATGCTTAATATTCAAGGATGGTCTAGATTTAGTCCTAGAAAGTTTATCTTACTGCTCTGGGTATGTCACCTGTGGATCAACTCCAAAAAAGCAGATTATGAAGCTGCAAGCAAGTCTCATTGCATTTCTCTGCTGTGCTACCTTATTTTTTTCTGAAGAGGCCTGCTGTAAGAGGCCACACTTTCTAAGACCACAGACTGTCTTGTATCTCAAAATGCTAATAAATACCTAGTATTAATTGCAGTGTTGGTGTGTGGTTGACATTGAGAAAAGCAGGATTACTTTTAAAACTGGAGTGACCTCAGTCTGTTGCCACAGTACGAGTGGGTAGCAGGGTCTTCCCAAGTAGGCGTCAGCCATAAATATACTTTCTCAGACCAGAACTCTGCAGATTTGTGCATTTTGAGATTAGTCAGCACTCGCATGGTGCCTGTGCTTCCATCATCAAGCTTTTAACAGAGAAGACTGCAGGGAAGAGCCATGCATAGGCATCATCTAAGTTTGGGTTGTGTTCACCCTGTGTCCTGTGGGCTCATGCTTTTATTTGTATCCTGAGTCCATAGTGGGACAAGACTGCAGGAGACTTTAACTCTGCCCTTCTCCCTTTCACCCAGTATAATTTGGATGGGATTATTAGAGTGCTAGGGTGAGTTCAATGACCTGAGCACGTGAGGGGGCTGGGATCCCTTGTGTGTCTTTCTGCTTTACTGACTTCCTCCTTAACCAAGAGGCATTTTCTCTTTTTCCTTCCTTCCCCCCAAATGTGATTCTGCCATCATTTTATCATGTGTGGAGGTGACTTCAGACTTACGTGGTCTGGGTTTGTCTCTCTTTGCTAGCTTGACAGGTTGTCTGGAGCCTACTTGTCCGCACAAACACTTAAATTAAGTGCCCAAGGTTAGCCAGTGGGGAATATGCCTTGAACCCTATACCACAAACTTCCATATGCTAGACCAGACATAATACATGCCTCAGATTCAATAGCTGTATTTTAATTACACAGATGCATGCTGCTGATGAAGAGATGTAGTAAAATTTAATATTACTATGAGAGTATGTAGTATGGATTCAGTTTTTTAAGTTGAATGGTCATAATAGGGTCAAATTCTTCAGAGAATTCCATATTTAAAATCAATTGATTCAGATAATTTTTTCTTTAATGAATACTTGTTTGAAACTGTCTGAAACAAAGTTTACTTCTGGTTTTCACAGTTTCTGCAATTACATGAAATAGTAAGAGTTCTATTTAATTGACCATGCACAGTGTGTTTGCATGTTACTAAATTTAAAATCAAGGCTTAAAGTTAGAATTTGAATGAAGTAAGTAGACAAATACAAATTTTTTATATACACTAAGCTTTTCACTCTCTATGATGCTGATGCTTAGATACCCTATTTAATGATAGTTAATACAGTGATACTGATTTTGTCCCTGCAGTGTTCATTATTAACCCCAGAAGGTAATGGAAATCTTATTAGTCTCAGTACTGGATATTAATGCTGTGCCTGACTATGGTATGAAAAAAATGAAGAAAGAGCCTGCAAACATTTGGAAGTTAATTGCCTGACTTGGAAACCACTAATGTACATGAGTAACATTTACTCACGCAGATTGCCTCCGTGAATTCAAAATCCCTCCGATGGGTGGTTGTAGAATAAGGACATAAATCACAGCTTTATGAAAAGTCTAAGAAATGTTAATGGGAAGGCACCCACAAAGTACTATGGAATCTTAATAAGTTTTCATGAACAGTATTTTAAAGGCATATATAATTAAATAAAGATAATGGTCAATGTTTTAGGAACAAGAAGTTGAGCTGAGTTTACCTCTATATTTTTAAAAATATATATCAGCTCACAGTAGTTATTTCTATTCTGTGTGACAACCACAGCCACCATGTCCATCTTCCTTCACACCTGATACGCCAGACTTGATGGCTGAGTTACGCATGTCTCCATGTAGGTTTTCCATTTATTTTTGTGGCTGGCCAGCTTTGTAGTAGCATCAGTGGTTGGGCTGGCACTTGAGGCGCAGAGGAACCCAGCACCTTGCTTTCACACAGGAAGCAATGCCAGGGCAAAGACTGATGGGGCCTGTCTTGTGGCCGAGTAAAAAAGCTGTGATGGCTCACCAGGGTTTCAGCTGTGCCTTGGGTACATGAACGGTGTAGCGAGACCTAATGGAGACAATGACAAGCCAAACACAGTTCCTGTCTCGGGGAAGGTGGCCTTTTTTTTACCACCTGACTGCAGGTGAGTGGTTGTCAGTCCTCTTCTGGGCTAGTTTATTTGGGTGCTTGTAGCCAGGTGCAGAGATGCTCTGCAAGTGGGATATGCACAGCTTGAAAGTCTGAAGCAATTATTTATTGATCAACACACATGAAATGTAGCTAGGATTTAATGAGCTGCTAGGGGCCACCTCTGATCAGGCAGATGGGAAAGCTTTCTCTATGTAGGTATCAGTTGTGAGGGGAGGGTTTGGTCTCTGGGATTCCTTGAAGTAGGTCCTTCAGTACTGGTCTCCTCATCTGATGGGTCTTGCTGGCCTGGCTAGAATTCTTGGTATATTTGATTTGTATATGGGCTTTTTGTGGGGTTATTTTAGGATTGTGTATCTTTCTGTGTTGGTGGTTTTTTTTTTCTGGGTATCTGGTTGGGAGACGAGGGCACCCTGGGGAGACAGGGGCTGACAGCACCCTGAACAGAGTTGTAGTGAGAGCCAGTACCAGAGCAGTACCCATCCACCCCAGGCTGCTGCATGCAAGTGTCCTGCCTGTGGGTGGCCTGGGCCTGATGTCAGTTGGAGGGTCACCAGCCCCTGTTGGATGTGTGGGCTCATCCCAGGCCCAGTAACTGGCTCAGCAGTTGTTTACTCTCAGCCAAGATGGTCCTTACTGCTGGCCATGTCAGTTGAGCAGAAGGTGGAGGAGGAGAAAATGGGCCTTTCCAGGGGCAAGCCCCAGGGCTGACTTCAGATGCTTGCTAAACCTACAGAGCTATCATGCAAAAAAGTGAACTTTGTTACATTGAGTCTTTTCATGTGTTTTCTTCTCCCTGCCTTAGGAATATCTCATGGAGGCTGGGGTGAGGTGAGGTCTCTCCTTGGTGCAGGTCCCTAGTGCCCCTGCTGTAGCTGGCTGATGGCATCACAGGGCCTGGGGGCCATAGGCGAGGCCTCAGTGGGTGCACAGCCGCTACAACAGGCCCTGCCTTCTGCGGGCACGAGGCCACAGGGTGCAGGAAGGCAGCCTCTGGCTCCACCATGGTGCTTGGGGAGCTCTCGTATTCAACAGGGTTCAGAGAGCTTGGAAATGAGTGACTGTATCCATATGTTTCCTCCAGTTGATGGTTTGGTTTGATCCATTTTCTGATTCTGACAGACGACCAAGCATCAGAAACTGGCAAAATTGGCACACAGGTACTTGTGGTAGGTGATGAGGATTTGAGGCTTGACCACCAGGAGTGTCCGGATGAGTGTGCTGCCTGGAGAGGTCAGTCTTGGGATCAGGAACCAGGCTGACAGTTTTGGAGATAGGTCTTCAAGTCTATGGACTTTGTTACAGGACTTTTCCAGGCACTGAGCAGCCAGAAAACCCTTTTGACTGCCTCTCCAGGTGCCCAGGACTCCCAAACTATAATTTCATGACTCTTCAGTTGGCTGCAAGTATACCCACAGTGGTTGTTCTATAGCTAGAAGTTGCTGGTGGTGTTAGCGGCTGGTTTAGGAGGGTCAGGGACAGAGGTGAAACAGAAATACGGGACAGGCTTAGGGAGTATAAATTACACTGTGTGGCAAACTTAGATGATTAATTGGTTGTGTGTGTGCTGGTGGTTGGTTTTTTTTAATTACATGGGCAACTATTTCTGTCTAGAGGCTTGAGTGGAGTAGGTATTGAGTTTTGTTTGGACCAAAGTCCCCATTTTAGAAGGGCACTTTAAGCATACATACCAGCTTATTTTGAAAGTTTGCATCCAAGAAGTTATGTTTTAGCTACCCATCTCTTTCTCTGTGTTTTTGCTGGAGCCTCAACAACTGTAATACTGGGCGCAAATAGAAATTCTCTGTTCAAAATTTGTGGTTTTGTTTCTGTGTCTTCATCAAACTTTGGGTGTTTTTCCAGACAAACTCAGTGAGGTTCAGGACTTTAAGCTTGAGAAGTTTGTTGGCAGGCCACAATGAAAATGGTGTAATGGAAATAAAAATGTGCGTAGCATTAAATTCAATGCAAACTTTCTATGCCATCCAGATAATTACTATATTGCTTAATTTCCTTGCAAAGAATCAATTTTTTTAAAATTCTGTTTTAAACATTCAAAGCTATGTAAACTCCGTGCCTATATTCTAGGGGTGTGTGGGGGAGTGGGAATAAACAAACAGCCTTCAAGATGTGGGCCAAAGACTCATTCTTTTTCTTCAGTAGGAGCCATGTTTATACAATGCTTATGGATGTGGGAAGTAAGAAAGAGGTAAAACAACTGATGCCAAAGTAGAAATAATAAGAATTATTTTGTGTGTTTGCTTAGTGTTGGTGTCACTTATCACAGTAGGTATGTTATAGACAAAATATGCTAGTGAAATTGTTATTACTGTGTTACTGTATTTCATGGGTTTGAACGAGTCCGTGGATAGAATAGGGGAAGGGCATAATATTCCAAAACAGAAGACCACATCAGTGCTGACAGGAAGAACTCTTGAGCATTAGTAGTGTAAATACAGTAGCAATCCTTGCTTCTATCTAGATTGTATTATCAGAAATAACACTTTGCTTTTTAAATTATCTTCAGCGTGGTTTTGAACTTCTGGGAGGGGAAAAAAATCTTCGCCCCCACCCCTTTTGGACTCTGGTCCTATTATCACTTTTACCGATATCACATTAAACTTTGTCTGTCTGTATGAAGATAACCTATGCATAGCACAGGTAGCAGAAGAAATTCTTCACTACCAGAGGTAGAAGAACACCTGTTTAGCCTGGCAGTTGTATATCTAAGTATAGCTAAAGCAAAGGCTTATAACACTTACAAATTACAAGTGTATTAATCAGGATGTAATTAATGTTAATTTGCTGAACCTGAATAAGAGCATACTAAGATGGTTAACAAATACCAGTATGTGAGTATGTTGTAGTGTCTGTGGCATAGCTAGATACAACATATAACCTATGTGACCACCAAAGGGGTAACAAAGATGGCTGTGTTTGTGTATAGGAAACATCCCAGTAACAAAAAATTGTGTGCAAAGTGTCCTACTAAGTGCCCAGGGATGAGTGGCAAAACCAAGATAAGCATTACTGGAAGCAGATGAGCCTCCCCGTCGGAGGGAGCAAGTTGCACAGAAGCCTCGAGGAGGATGAAAGGCAGTGAAGAGAAGGCAAGCCTATCCCTGCCCCAGATTTCCTAGCTGAGGGGCTGTCAGTCAGGCCTGATCACATTCACCTCTGCAATGAAGAACTGCCACCAGCTCGGTGGTGCTGCGTGCCACTCACAGCTGGTTTAGGATAAGTTTTGAAAGGCTGACAGTTCTGCATGCAGTGAAAATGATTAACAAGACATGCAGGCTAACCGTTAGCGTGTTGCTGCCAATGAGTGGGCTCAGTACAGTTTTGTTTTAAAGTTTAAAGATGGCCTGATTTGTCAGTCTTCCAAGCCTTTCCAGCATAGTGTACTCTAATTCCCAAAGCGTTATATTGAGATACATAGACAAGTGGTCCGTGCAGTGGGTGGGGAACTGGCTGACAGGCTATGCTCCCAGGGTGGTGGTAAATAGCTCCTTTTCAAACTGGTGACCTGTCACAAGTGGGGTCCCCCAGGGGTTGATATTGGGCCCAATGCTCTTTAATATTGTAATACATGATGTGGATGATGGCATCAATTGTACGCTGATAAAGTCTGCTGATGATACCAAACTAAGTGGGGAAGTGGACACTTTGGAAGGGAGAACCACAGTGCAGGAAGACCTGGATAGGCTGGAAGAGTGGGCTAACAAGAACTTCATGAAGTTCAACAAGGACAAGTGGGAAAACATAGTCCAGAAGTGCAGCACAGACTGGGATTTATCTGACTGGAGAGCAGCTCTGTGGAGCTTGGTGGACAACAAGCTCAAGATGAGTGAATAGTGCTGCAATGGCAAAGAAGGCCAACAGGATGCTGGGTCACATTAACAAGGGTGTCAGAGATAAGGAAGTCCTTATTCTGCTCTACTCGGTGCTTGTCAGGGCACCCCTGGAATAATATGCTCAATTTTGGTTCCCTCTATACAAAAAAATATGTGGACAGGCAGGAGAGGGTAGAGAGGAGAGCCACAAAGATGACTGAAGGACTGGGAAGCCTGCTGTATGAGGAAGGGCTGAGAGAACTGGGTTCAGCCTTGAGAAGAGAAGACTTAGGGAAGACTTTTTCACCATGTTCCAGTATTTAAAGGGTGGCTACAAGGAAGATGGAAACTCCTTTTTTTACAAGGAGTCACATGGAAAAGATAAGGTATAATGGGTACAAGTTACTCCTGGGGAGAGTCCGATTGAATGCAAGAGGAAAATTTTTCACAATAAGAACAATCAGCCACTGATTTCCACTCCCCAGAAAAGGGGTGGGTTCCCCAACTTTGAACATTTTTAAGATTCAGCTGGACAGGGTGCTGGGCCATCTTGTCTAGACTGTGCCTTTCCCAAGAATGGTTGAATTGGATTATCCTTGAGGCCCCTTCCTACTTGGGGTTCTGGGATTCTTAATTTGCAGTATAGAGCTGTGTTTTTGACAAAGTTACAGCCAGAAGAAGCAGAAGAAAACAAGCGTGTTTAGAGGAGAGAAGATGGTTGTGCTCTTTTACTTTGAGGAAGAAATCTGTATAACTGTAAGACTATGGTAGGTGGCTTTGGCTTGAAGACAGATGTAGGTGGGGAACAGTAAGATAAATGTTTGAGGACTGACTGTCCCATTAAGGGCAAGTGCTTCAGTGTTGTTATTTAAAACTCACAACTTCTGCTGCTCTCACAAAACTGAGGCAGGGCTTTAAAATGGACCGTATGTGTTTAGCCAGAAGTCAAAGGCCAAAAAGAAGTTAGACTACCTTGGGAGAGGTACCATGTACAGTGATCATTCATGTTGGTGGAAGTTAGTGATGTAAGCTGCAAGTGCAACTGGTGTTGCTTTGCTTAGCACTTTGCTTCTGATGATCATCTCCTTGCTGAGAGTCTCAGACCTTGGCCTATAAAATGTTGAATTAGCCCTCAAGAAGGTGGTTGCTCGCAGATTGTTCTGCTTTCAAACAGTTAATGTGTAACTGGGATGCTTACATTAATGGCTGTTATCTCTTCATGTCAAGTGGCTGAATTATTGGCCAGGAATGTTACATGCTCACATAGAGAGAGGCTTTGTGCAATGAAAATGCAGGCATCCTTTATCTCCTTTAAAGATGTGATTGCATTTAAAAAAAATAATCTGTTACAAATAGAATATGGAGCAGTAACCCTTGCTCCTAAATGTAGGCAGTAATCTAATTTGAGCTGTAGAAACTGACTTCTTGAGCATTTGGTGAAACTTCTAATCCTTCTGGAGAAATAATTGTGTGTTAATTAAGAGCCAGAATTCCACGAGGCTTATTAGCTGTCTAGCTGGATCTGAGAAGCAGAAGGTTGAACAGAGTTTAACGAAAATTTAAAACTGTTAATTAGTTTCCTTTCTTCCCGGTCTCCTTTCTATTTTCTTATTTTTGGTTTGTGTAGCACACTTCGAATGACCTGTGAGAAACTACTGTGCTTCTGACATGATAGCTCCCAATTGTAAATGCTGTACTTTACTAGCTGTGAAAGAATAAAGCTCTAAAAGAGCTTGGCTTCCCTTAGCTACAAGCTAGCTTTTATGGAAGAAGAAATGACAGGAAGTGGAAAAAGCAGGCTGGCTAATCTTGTTAAATTGGCTGAATAATGTTGCGTTCAAGATTCGTGAACTCCATGCTGGAACGCACAGATGCTTTAATAAACTTTAGATGGCCTGTCTTAGTTTCGTGCTTTTTACAGGGTTCAGAAAATGTTTGATAGGCATGCGGAAACCTAAACATGAAACAGACTTCCTCCATTTTGGTAGCTACGAATATGGGGATTTGAACTTGAGGAGGTCTTACTTCACTGATGCATACATGGGCAAGATTGGAGAGGGAAAAGTAGACCCTGAAACCAGTTTTTAGTATCTTTGAAAGTTTGTTAACACACAGAGATGTGAACCGTTTCCTGAGTTTTTAATTTGAATATTATGATTAAGTTCACTTTTTGGTGGGGAGGGATGAAGGGGATGCTGGCATACAGTACTCCCTGGGATTCTGGTATGACATGAGGTGAGCTGAGCAAAACAGCTGCTCTTTCAGCTCAGTAGCCCCTGTACCCCCCAGTGAAATAATTGTGACCCTGCTGAGTAAGAATGGTTTAAAGGTCTATTGTAAAAGGCGCAAGAATTCTCTTCATTAATTAGACTTGTCAGAGTCTCCTTTGTATTTCCAACAATGAATACAACTTCGTTCCAGGGGTGTAGTTAAGCCCTTAAGCTAATTTGACTTCCGAGTCCAGTTCTCTCATATTTAATGCCTCACCTTTAGATGTTTTGTTGTTCCAATCACTGAGATGTTTATATTTTCCTTTTAGTTCATAGTATGTCTCAACTAAGACATTTGCATTAATATAAATGCATTTGCCTAATACAGATGCACTGCAAAACAGAATATGCATCAGAATGACTAATCTTGGTAATTTAACTGGCTTCACACCAATATGGTGTGTCTGTATTCACAACTTTGACAGGGGAGGAGGGCAGGAAGAGGGCCGAGAGGAAAAGGGAAGTGCATTAAGTGTGGTGTAGATAGCCCTTGAATTATAAATGGAAAAACTACTTGGATCTGTAAAAATGTCCTAATCATGCATGTTAGTATAGTTGTATAGTATGACTATTATACTTCTACGGTCCCATTGGTCCAAGTATTTGGCAGTGATGCATTTTTTTTTTTCTTCCATATTTTTGTCACTTTCTTAAAATACATATTTAATTTTTATTAAGGGTAGCCTAAGTGTAACTCTTCAAGCTAACTTTGAGAAGCACCTGAAACAATAGGGTGCCTGATCATAATTGTAAGAGTCTAGGTATGCATGGATAAGAATCCCAAAAGCTCTGTTACAGGGTGCACTCCCTGTGTGATTCTTTTGGCAGTGTTTTAATTATTCCAGTACTAAATCTCAGGTTGGTTTCTCGTTACTGCACTAGTTTTTTCTGTCAAGTATACTACACAGCATTCTAATCTGACAGCCACTTGGCAAGAGTCGCTTGCTTAGAACTATACTAAATACCTCTAGTTTAATTTTAAAGTTAAAGGGTTCTTCTCGACCATATGCAATTAGGCCCTAAACTCTGTGGTTTTGAACAACTAAATCTTCTTGAGTTAGATAGCGGGAGAAAACTACCTTTTAAAAATATTAGTGGTTTTATAATTCCAGTAATCTTTAAGTGACTGTGATTTGGAGAACACAATATTTGGATGGGAAGAGCTCAGGTTTTAAGGCAGCTTGCCTAACCCTGATTGCTTGAGGAACGTCTCTGCACGTATGCTCTGCTGCTTACTTTGTAGTATCTTTCTTTATTAACCTTCTGTTCTGCTTTACCCTCTGATACCCTGACACTGAACTTTCTGACATTTATTACCTCTTGATCTGTAGAGTCTCTGTTGTTGGAATGTCCTGGATATGGTTTATTCCCATTTCTCAGTTACAGACTCCTTTATACAATACGTAATTGTGAGCAAAGATACTGCATTGTTCGCTGCGTCAGTTCAGGACAACACATGTGTAGGAGCTATGTAGGCTGACAAAGATAGTTTTAAGATTATAGCAATGTTGACAAATAAAGCTTCACTGAATTTTAACGTTTTGAAGAAATACCTTTATAGTGATACCAGTTGAGGTGTAGATCCTGTCAGGAAGTAGCTGTTTACTAAAAAGATGACAACGGAATATTATTTTAACATTGAAGGGGGAAAAAAATCCTCTGTTTGAGAAATATACTAATAACATGAATACATGGTATTGTAGAGTACCATTTAGAGTACTTAGTTACTTACCAGAAAATAACAGAAAAATATATATGCTTGCCTGCTAGAAGATATACAAATACAGACCTAAATTACATTGAGTTATCTTGTAAATCTCTGGGGTAATATGGAGAAAGACAAGATAGATGTGTTCCTTTGTTCTTCTGTTATTTTATAGTCAAGATAAGCTTGGCAACACTCCTTGGTGATAGCTGCTGGACTTAATGGAGAACTATAGAAAACCACAGACATCTGCATAGATGGATATACTGCTTCTGTAATCAACTCTGTACCCCAGGTTCAGCTCCGTTCAGTGGTCTGAAAGGAACTATATGAAGAGGACAGTGTGAAAACCAAACTGTTCACTTCTCTAACTTACAGTGGGTAGAGGAACGTGAGGCTTGCTCTCCATAGCTAGCATATCCACTTTTTCTACTACAGTTAGTTAAAAGTGTGTCTTCAAAGAAGGTATTAACACAAGAATCTAGACCAGCTCTGAGTGTCCTATTCAAAACCAGCCAAAGACACTGTGACCTTATTTTCCTAGTCTTAGTATGTTGTTAATTTACTTGGGGTTGTACCCTGTAATTCTCTATGCTGAAGCAAGCTGAATTTCTGAATCTTTCCTGGAAAATCGAAGGTGCCCTTTTAGGATGGAAGGTAAGGATTGAATCGGTCCACTTTTCAGGCAGAACAGAAGAAAGAAGAAGAGCAGAAAAAGACAGAAAGCAGAAAAGCTACCTGGTTTCATAAGGCAGCTTTTAAGTCTGGATTGCAGTAGTACCCAAATAAGCAACCCATATACATCTGAAGCGGTGGCATCAGCTTTCTCAGTGTGGGACAAAACAACAGTGGGCCCCTCTCTGTCATCCAGGGCATATCTTAGAGGTGAAATACCTGTGCTAAAAGAGGAATAGTCTCATGTGTAGGACACCTTTGTGTATAGCTCTGTGGGATATAATCCAAACCCTAAATCCTTCTTCTGAAGAGAAAGCAAACAAATCGTTGCAGGTTTGGTATTCAGAATAAATGAACCTGTATGACCTAACTCTTTAACTCTTGCAAGCTGAAGTGAAATGAATTATAAAACTGGAAATCCTGTTAAACTGTTTGCTTTCTAATGGTTAAATGGCTTAAAGGCTTTAGAAAAATCATGAATTTGCAAAGTATAAGTCACTAGTGGTTTATACTGTAGTTGAAAAATATTGTATCTCCATCCCAGTTCAGATCAGATCTGACAGATATGTTTAGCCTTTGTGCCTTAATGCTACTGCATATGTATGTGTATATAATATTCAAAATATGTATTCAATGGAAATTGAATTTCAGTTAATATCTGCATTAAAATCAGGGATTCATGAGTGATAAATTGTTCACCTTTCTTTCCTGACCTAGGAGATGAAGAGAAGAAAGCCAGTGATGATATGTTGTCGAGGTAAAATGACATTGTTTAGAAAAGGGGAATATTTGGAGTTCCTGTTTCAATGAATAACATCACTGGAATGTTCACCCCATCAGGCAGTTCTGGAAAACAAGCTTTCAGAAGGTCACCAGCTTGAGCTAGTAACCTTGCTGCCATTTGTCTGGTAGGATCTCTCTTCATCGTAAACCTGAATGTGTTTATTAGGATTGCAATGAAGAGAGAGTCTGAAGAGAATATTAAAATAGTCACTATTGTGCCAGGAAGAAAATGTTTGTTTCTGCAAGTAATGGAGCCCACAGAGCTGTTGAAATAAAAGGTCATTCTCAAACTGTGGAACTAAATAGGATATTCTTGTGAAAGGAGAGAGGAAATATTAATAGGGGTAAAAATGAACATTGTTTCTATTACTTCCACAAAGAATCAAAACAAAACATTTAGATGTTCACTTTTTTAAAATGTTTATTTTATTTTTAAACCGATAATGACTAAATACTATGCTCAAATGATCCTTTCTAAGTTGCTTGGGTTTTTTGTTTTTTTTTTTTTTTTTTTTTTTTAGATGCAGTGAGGTTGGAGAAAGGCAGGAAAGATGTAAATACTCTTGTTTTATCTGTCAAGTTGATACGGAGTTCACTAAGGCTGTTTTGGACTGTGAAGGACTGTATGAATTGGGGAAGAAAAGACACCCCACCTGCACTCAGTTTTAGGACTGGAACTATAAATTTGCAGTGGAGAAAACAGGTATAACCACTGTGCCCAATTTAATTTAATAGAACTCTGAAGTTGCAGAAGTCTGGTCTTACACTGTCAGTGGCAGGAAAAATCTCAGTGACATTCTTCTGAAAATACTAAATTGACAAGGAGGAAGTAAAGGTTGTATTCTTCTTTTCATTTACTTATCTGTTCATATCTCTTTTTGTATTAAGAGTGCAGGAAAAGAAGTTCTCTAGCTAAGAGTTGTGGATCATAAATTGATACCTTTAGAGTAAAAGGGGGCAAAACAAAGGAGTGCTCTCCTTTATCCCCATACAGAGGTATGATGATGTATTATCTGACAGAAGCAACTATGGTTCTAAAGAGAGTAACTTACACATGTTTATTATTCTCCTATAAAACCTTTGAGACCTAATTTCATATGATCTGCTTTTAAGCAGTGAGCAAGGGATAAACCGGCCAGGAAACTGAACCAAAGCAAACTTTTTTTTTTCTGAGATACGCACTAAACTGGATCCCCTTTTGAAGTTCAATGAGAAGAGAATAACCAAATGCTGTTCTTGTATATATCACTCATTTTTGCTCAGACAACAGCGTGGGCCAATTAGACAAGTTTTCTCTTCTTAAGAATGTTTGGGTCTGTTGTTTTGTCCTGTCCCATTGTATGTCTTCCCTTCCCCCCCCCCCCAAAAAAAAAAAAAAAAAGGTGTTAATAAACTGAAATTTAGGAGTTAGGTGCTCAGACCTTCCTCTAGGAAATCCAGTGCTACACAGTGTTTGGGGGTATGTTGACATCTGCTGCTGCAGATGTACTCAAATTCTAAAGAACAAGGACAAACATCAAAGGTTAGAGTGTTGGTTTCATTGTTTTAGCACCTGCAGAAGAAAAAAAACCCATGCTAGCTGAATCGCTTCTTCTTTTCTTCATCTGCAGGTAAACAACCTCTTGTAGTTGGTAGTTTATATCTATTTCCTAGCCAGTTCCACTGGATGTACTGATACTCTTAACAAGTGGTATGCCAAGCACCTTGTCATCTCGAAACAGTTACCTTTATGCTTGAGTTGGGTTTTGTATTAGTAAATATGACTGCTTTGGGTGAGAGAGAGAAAGATTGAGTTGCATGAGTCATGCTGGGAAGGGTGGACTCTGAAGGTGCTTCCGTGGATATGGGTCATGGAGAATTAGGCAGTTTCACCCACACTCTGGAAGATCATCAGCAAGCTTTATTTTTTTCTTTGAAATGTAAATGATCAGTGTCTCAACCACTTGAATACTAAACCCAGCAAGATCCGGGTGAGTGTAATGCTGGATTCTCTTTAACCTGTCTCCTGAAGAGTGCTGTTTTGTTTTATTGTTCCACCATATACTACTCTGTTTTTCTGCTGTATCTTGATTTATCCTTTCTAAACTTGTGTCAGTGAAACATGACAGCCTTGAAAAAGCTTTTATTTGTTAGTAGGTTTTGGTGGACACATTATACATAAAGGTCACTCAAACACAGATTTGCTGTTCTGCATTTGAGCTTGATGCTGTGTTGGTTCCAGATTTTTATGTAAATGATGTTAGGATATTATATTTATTACCAGTGAAAAGACAGCACAATCAATTTAAAAAAGCAAATGGTGCTGCACTAGATCACACACATTCCTGGCTAAAAATAGCAAGTCAAATGCTGGGAGTTGCTGAATGATTTCAATTCTCACTCTAAGGAGAGTTTCAAATTAGGAGTATTTCTGAATATTAGGTGCCTGATTTAACTAACTTAAATGTACCTTTCTGGGCTTAAGTCTATTGCTGTATGGTAAACCAGTTAAATTTCAGCTTTCTGTGGAAATATTGGCTGAATATTTCTGAAACTGGTGATGTACTTTAGAAAAAAACTGTAAGATCGCAGGAGGCCTTTTCCATTTTTTCCTCAGAACTGCATGTTTGTAACACCTACTGAGAGAAATGGGATCTGTAGGTCCCTAATAGCCCTTAAACTCTAATCTTTTGGTATGTAAGAGAATCAGCTGCCTAATCTAAAGACATTCTAGACCAAATAATGCTTTTTTTCCTGTGTATTAGCAGCAACCTTTATAGGGGCTGCATATATACTTTCTCTTAAAGGTTATTGTGCTAATTTAATTTTAGTTTATTTTCCTCATACTGTAAACATACAAAATAATCCCATTTGTTTTCTCTATTCTAAAAATACTGAAATACTAGCCACAGTATAAAAACAGGTAAATATATTATTTTCATCAGCCGTGTGCTAAGTCAAATGGTAATGACAATGGATTTTGTTACCCATGCCAGTTTTTCTTGGCTGTGTACTCCTAATAGGAAAAGACAGTAGAAGCAGGCCTGGTATTGCCTTGGAAGTAAAAGAACTGTAGGTACTTGGAAGAAAGAGAGATTGCTTAGACTGATCTTTTTCCCTTAAATTAAGGCTATTTTCCTTTTTTTTAGGCCTTCATTTTTAAAATGGGCTGTGTTTATCAGTAATAGAAATCTTAATTGAGTATTCTTTTTTTTCTGCCTGGATAATTTTTAGCATGTCATAATATTGGCTATAGTGTTCTGGAGGTTGTTCTGACCTGAAGTCTTAAGTAAAATAATTTCTTACATAAGGCAAAATATCTTTCATATATACCACAGTTGTCCTTGGATTTCTGTATACCTTACAACTCTTGCTAGTATAGTGTTTTCTTTCATTCTCTCCTTTTCATGGGGTTCTGTGAAGATGCAGCCTACAAACTATGATTTATTTTTGAAAAAAATTAAAGCTATGAAAGCAAGCTCACTAAATGGCTATACATATCCAGACACACAGGATATTTTCTTATTTGGCCCCCATAGCCTCCATCCTGGGTCACTTGCTTGCCACTTGCTCCAGGATAGCTTTTTTGGACTTGGCCCTTAATTTATCCCCCTATATTGTGGGATGATTGGAAACTCCTTCATGCAAGCTTACAGATCTAGACTTGTGCTGTTATGAAAGAACAGCTAGCAAAGACAGAAATTGTTCCCTGATGCTACCTGCCATGTTCCCTTCAGCCTAGGGTCCTTTCAAGAGTTAAATAAGGTATTGAGCCTCCAGAACTAGCTTTATTTTTTTGTTGAAGATTAGTAACTTTTGGGTTACAACTATGTCTGAAATTCTGAATTTTGCCAGCCATAATAAAAAGAAACACTTTTGGATCTAATGAAAGCATTGTTCACTCTGCTAGTGATTTTGATAGAGTATAGACATACTCACTCTTCCCTTTACTGAATATTAAAACCAGAAATTATTTTTCAGGAAACTCATCCAGTGTCTCTTGCTCATTTTCTGTTCACGTATTAGTCTGAAACTTGCTTAACAATTCTAAGAGAAAACAATGAAGTAACGCAAAGCATAACATTATGGTGTTTGAACTGTAGTGGCAAACACAAATAGTCAAGAATATTACGTGCAGAAGACTTAGTCCCATTTCCATCTGATATTAATGGGTTTTTTGTTGGTTTTTTTTTTTTTCTAAATTTCAGTGTGTTTCTTCTGAGAAGAACAGAGCTAGTACAAACACTAAATATTTGGCAAAATAAGTTTGGAATGAAAATCTTATTTAAAATAACAGCAAGCATTACAATAGCAAAATTGGGATGTGGAACTCTGATGGTGACAGTTAAACAATAGATTGTTTTCTTTTTTTAAAAAAAAACCCAAAAAACCAACAACAGCACAATAGTGTCTCCTATTGATTTGTAGTCTGGTGCCAGACATTATTACCGCTAAAATATAGTCCATGTAAAAATCAATGCATGCATACTATAGTACATTAATTACTATATAGTTTTTTTTTGTTGCTCAACTAGGTATTTACTGATTCCATATCAGGTCTCAAAAAGATAAAAATCTAATGAGCCTTCCCTCTATAATGGTATACAATATTACTGTAGACATAGCACTGATTTACTGACAAACTTCAAACTTTATGACAAGTTATGCTATAATAGTTGCTTCTGAGTTTCTGAAATTATTCAGCTTCTTCAAAGACTAGAGAAATGTATCCTAGAAAATAATCACTACAGGATTAGATGACTAAGTGGAACATGCATGTAACTGAAATGAGGAACTGCTAAATGTTTTCATTTAAAAAAAGAACATTTCTTTATATAATAAACTATACATGTGCTTTGCTTTATCCCTATACTCTATTATTAACACCATCAGAAAGGAGTAGAC
The DNA here is from genome assembly GCF_003259725.1 of Athene cunicularia. Taxonomy (NCBI): domain Eukaryota; kingdom Metazoa; phylum Chordata; class Aves; order Strigiformes; family Strigidae; genus Athene; species Athene cunicularia. The sequence goes on from NW_020799099.1 coordinate 36,998,152, forward strand.
AGATACACAATTTACCATTTTTGTTTTTAAGTGAATGACCTTTTATTACAGAGCTCTCTTTAGAGAAATCATCTTGCATTAAGGCTTGGTTTTGTACATAAATGTGTAATATTTTTGAAGCACTTAATACTACTTCAAAGGGGCATAAAAACCAGCTCATGAATGTACACAAACTGAAAACATGTATTACATAAACAAAATCCCTCGCTATCCTGTAAATAGCTGCCCTCTCTTATGAGCTAAAAAAATGTATTGCTTCGGATTACAGCTGGAGTTAAACCACTGATCAAAACACATTTCCCTTTTTTAAAAATGTAGATGGTGATTTTGACTTGGAAATAATTGCAGCAGAACGTTTTTAACTTGCATAGTCCCTAAACCTGATGTATTTAACCTTGTTAAGCGCTTTTTTTTTTTTTTCCTGACCTGAGTGCTTTGAAGCTCAGCTTCTACATCTTAAACTTGTTTGGCCTAACCATTTGAGCATCTAGCTCCCTCACACATTTTACTGTGATATGAAAATGGTTTGAATGCTGTGGCAAGCAGTTCATAACGTTCTTTGCAGCGATGTAGTTACTATTCATGTACCTGATATAGAAAACTTTTGTGAAACCTCACTAAAGGCAAAGGATACTTACTATGTTACATTCTATGCAAGACGTCTAAGAAGCAGAAAATCTGGATTTTGACTTAAGGGGTTTGCAGCTTTTTTTTCCATTATCCAAATATACAACCTGTCTGATGTGCTCAGTTTAATGTGGTGAAGACACTCAGTATCAACACTTCACATTATCTGAGTATTTCTTTTGCTGAGCTACTACTACACTCATTACTTTTTATCTTTCTGGTCCAGCTAACATTGGCAGGTATATTTGCACTGGATTTTGCTTGTGTCTTCCACTAATTAATGGCTTAATGTTAACAGAAGTATATTGTTTGTTTGTTTGTTTGTTTTTTGCGGTGGCGGGGTGGTGTGATGTGTAAGTCCTGTTGGAGTTTAAAGGTATGTACTGGAAAGCTGAGGGTTTGCAGTTCCTTGGTCAAAGAACATTAAATGTGACACTTAGAAGAAAACTTCTGATGGGCTTTACAACAGGAAAAAGTACATTTCCAGTGATCTGCCCTCAAGGGATAATTCTGTAGTCTGGATTTTTAGAGGATGGAGGCATTTCTTCACCCCCCGGTCAAGTTTCTAGGTATTTTTCATGAGAGGCAAAATCTCAGGTATAACCCTCTTGCATTTCCAGTTGGGTATCTCTGGACGGATACCAAATTGGTGCGGCTTGTTAAATTTATTTTTGTTTTGTCATTTTTCTGTAGGTACCTACTCTGTATATCTGATAAATATATAATATCTATATACAGAGTCTTGGTTGATACGACAAAAACATCTACACTTTTTGCCTCTAGAGTAACAATAAAAGACAAATAGAAGTATTGTAGTTGGTGGCAGATTCACTTGAAAAATTTTTTTACTAAGTGTTCTGATTTTTTGCCACTGTTTATAACTAAAATTCCTTGCACTTGAAATGTCAGCAAGTTATTAATCAAGTTTTTAGCAGGTTATATTGTTTGGGTTTTGTACTAAATTTAGGAAGAAGAGAGATGCAGTTTCTAATTAGGAAGACTGACCTAGAATGACACTAAGACCTAGGTACTGCATATGTGATTCATTCACACATTGTAGTGTAAGCCTGAAAGAAAGGAAGCCTAAAACCAGAGTAATGTGATAATGGACTCTGCCCTTAATGTATAAGCATTATGCACTGGAAAGCAGGCCCAAACTTGCAAAAGTAGGTACACATTTTACCATGAATATTCATTATAGCTACTGCCTGAATTCAGGCAAAGCCTAATTTGGAAGTGTTTCTAGAGAAATAGCTCTGAGACTATAGGCCAGGGAGTTATTTGAGGTTAGATAGATAGATAGATAGATAGATAGATAGATAGATAGATAGATAGATAGATAGAAAGGCTGAATATGGCTCATATTAGAGGTTGTGGAAGATGATGCAGTAAAAACATTATCTGGATTACTGTATAAACTTACACTGCCCCATAAGAAATGCCACAATTACAGTATAAGCATTGCATCTCCCAGCATGCCTGGGAGAGAAGAAAAGGATAAGATAGCAAGGCCAAGCATGCTCCTCGTTGCCTGTGTCGAGGGGGCGGTATGTCGTATAAGGAGGTCTAGAGCATTACAAATGCTGATCTGGACTAATTTTCTGGTAGAAAGATCAGCCAGATCCCATATGCCAAAATAAATCTTACAAACGTATCGTAAGGAAATCCGGAATTGATGCTTCTTCAGATGGTGTGACTATTTCCAGTAATACATGCAATCTAACAAAAACATTGACAAAACCCTTCGTACTACTGAAATCTGTGGTTTAAGATTTTGTTGTTGGTTTGTTTGTTTTTTTTTCTTCTAGGGATACCTGAACTTCTGTATACATTTTCTCAGTCAGTGGCCTTTAGCATAAGCAACTTGTTAGTATCTGCCATGAAAATCTTGTCCTTTGAAACAGATCTTAATGCTCAGAACTGATTTCATGGCTGGGTGATGACCAATTATGTCTTTAAATTAGATGTGTAACTAATGTCTTTTCTTATGTATAAGCAGCAAATTTGTTTTTTTCAGGAGTAAAAATCAAACTACTTTCCCTGTATTTCACTCCTTCAGAGCTATAATCAGAAATACTTAGCAATGGGCATATTCCATGGAAGGCTCTCTGGGCCTAAAATCTTTCTGTCCCTACTTGCTCACCAACGAAGTATTGCACCAACAGTTTTCTTCACACAAGGCCTTGAGTTTGGTTCTGGCAAAAAGGACAGGAACTTCATTACCTTTTCATAGAATTAATCTGTCATTAAGTCACATCAGGAAGGAACGCTGAAAATATCTTTAAAAAAAAAAGATGAGCAGGAATTGGTTAAAGATGTGACACTAGTCCTTCCTTATTAGGCATGTAATGAGATGAAACTTCTCTATGAAAAGTGGTAAAGAGGGGAAGAGGCTTTAGAGTAGACAATTTTAAAAAATTCATAATTTAATTCACAGCTGATATCATTATGTGTATTTCCATACGAAGATGACTGGAAACTAACTTGAAATGTTAAAGAACATTTTTTCAGGTAGCATGCCTTGAATGGCTGAGGGTTTTTTTTAAATAAGAGATTTTAAAAAAACAGTTAAGAAAGGTGTGCATGTGAAATAATTTTTATCTTTCACACAATGGGAGAAACGTGGGAGGAGTTGTGATCATCTGAATCGTGATTTCTCTGCAGTGCAGTTGCATGTCCTCATGACAAGATCACATATCAAGAATATAAAATTATAGATTAGTTATGCATATTTGAAAAGTGTTTAAAAGTCTTGCTAAGCTCTAAATTGCGGTGGAGTTGTTTCAATAATCATTCAGAATTAATTTGCAGAGCTTATGAAAGCTAAAGTTGACACAGAGGCCACGATGACAGAGCGCAGATAGCTGCAAATACCACAATATAGTGCATGTTCATTTGGAAGGCTTCTAGTTTTGACAGTGGGTTTAGAGTTTGAATCTAATTTTTCCAGTGGTTTGCTATGGGGGTTTGTGTGTGTGTGTTCATCTATTTCAGACAAATATAGTTACTAAATACAGATTAATTTGTCCTAGGAGAAAAACTGAAATTCTGTTTTTTTTCTATCAATGGCAGGTAGCAATCTATTCCCTCCCCCCCCCCCCCCCCCCCCCCCCA
>NW_020799099.1:37001942-37073280 GCF_003259725.1 Athene cunicularia
AAGAGACAGCCCCCCCCCCTTCCCTCGAGGAGAATGAATTTGAAGACATTTTTAGACATTTTTAGTATCTAATAAGAATATAATTTTGTGAATGGTATTAATCCCCCAAAACGGAGGGAACTGTTCAATATTTGTCTTTTGAATCCATGAATACTCTTTCTGAGTTTTGAATGATAGCTCACACTGATTGCATTAAACTGAATAAAATTACATCCTCAGTACTGTGTCTGTCTCCTCCCTTTACCTTTCACAGACTGTACAAGTTTCAATTAAGTTGGAGGCTGTCAGAATATTTTGTAAGCTCCCATTTAAGGATCAGTAGATATTGCTATAGTGAACTGGGCTATTACTTGTTGGCAAGCAAGGAAAACATTAACCTGTGAAGAGAGTTGTTTTGAATGTGTATGATTTAAGTAAAACAGTCATTGCCAAGCCGTACTAGACTGTTTAATTTTTATTATCTTTGCTTTCTAATTCACTTTTTTAAATTGCAGTTCAAATGTTTGGAGAGTTGAACATATAATTAGATTTCACTCACAAAAGGAAGTGCATTATTCCTCCTGTTTGTAGGTTCTCTGTGGGACTATATTGTAAATTCCATAATGGACTATAAAAGAGACCATTATGTAATTGTACATATAATTTAGTCTAAAATCTGTAGACTGTCAGATAATGCCAACATGCCCACAGCCTCTGCTAGCTAAATCGGGCTGAGCTCTGGAATGACTGCATAAACCATGTAGACACACTTGAGATAGCACTAAAGGGCTGCAGACAATAGCTACAAGGAAAAATGGGTTTGACAAACCAGGCTTTTGTGGTACCTTCCATGTTAAACTTTTCCCAAGTTAAAAATTATTCACTTACTTTACCCCCAATCTTTTCCTTCCATGTGATCATTTATCTTTCCCCATGACAGCACTGTTTCTTTGATATTGCTTGATGAACAGAGTTTTGGAGGTGTTTGTTTTGGTTTTGTGGTCCCTTTTGTCTACTGCATGAATGACTTCACTATTAATGAAATGGGGGGGGGGAATTCTTGCAGAAATGCTGGTCATTCCAGTAGACATCTACACATATTGAAGTAATAAAACATCTGGAAAGTTTCATTTTTAACTGGCACTTCAAGATTGATTGATGCTTATACTCTGTTACTTGCTTGGAAGAGAAATCTTATTTTCTAATGGGTTAGATCTTTTTGTGGTTAATTAAAACAGAATAATTGAGTTCAGTTGATTTGAAATGGTTCAATTTAGTTGGTGATCTGAACAGCTAATTCAGGGTTTTATTGCCTGATACTTGAGGTTGTAAGAGAACAGCAAACAAAAATTGCTGGGTCAAAAAGCCTGTGAAAATAGAGGTATAAACACTGAAGCACCAGATGTAAGCAAGTACTTTTGAATCCTCAGAGGAGTCCCTAGAAGGAGCATGTTACAGAACCTCATGTGTTTTATGTGTGATAGGGCGAGGGTTATTTCCACTTCTTGCGTCTGATATTTACAACGTTTTATACTGTTTCCCCATGTTTTTGTTTTATTGTTGTTTTTTTTTTCCCCCTTCTGTTCTCCTCATGGCTAACGTGTTTATCTCTTGCTGCGTTGGCAAATAACTGCTCAGCAGGCAAATGCCTAATGCAAGAACGTGTCAGAAGTTCGTGCCGATGACTCAGGACTCCACAGGAAAGCATCTTCTCTGCTGTCACTGCTCAGTGACAATTGATAGGCTGCTTCAGAGATGGATTGTTCTTTCCTGTATCATTGCTGGACAATGCAGGGTTTAGTTTCAATGGGTTTCTGTTGTTATGTGAGAATGATGGTCTGTAACTCGTAGCGTAATAAAAAAAACCCAAGAACTTCTTCAGGAAGTCTCTTACTACAGATGCTGCATAGTTCTCATTTCATATTTTGCAAGATGAACCCTCAGGGTTCACAGAAATCTAAAATAACAACAAGCTGCAGATTAAGAGCATGTGTGGGATGTGTAGTTTTTTGACCTCCCCATTGCACTCTTTTGATTAAAGACAGATAAGATTAAGTGACCTGTGAGGGACAGAGCAGTAAACATCACTAACACCTTCTGCTGAGCTGAAGGACTTCTGTTTGATTACTTCAGAAGAGACTGGAGGAGAGAGACTTTTCCAGGCTGGGGGAAAGTCATTCACTGTCTTGCATTCATATTTTGCTATAGTGATTCCACTGGAGCTTAAAGGGGGGATAATGGAGGAGTAAATTAGCCTGTATTTATACTGGATTTATGTATTTAACACAGTATTTTATGCCTCAAAAAATCACAGTCCTTTTATGGAGTATGTCTTGCTATGGATAATTAGTATTTATCAATGACAGAATTTTGTTGTTAATACAAGCTTGTTGTGTTTGGTCATTGAGACATTAAATAGTTCCAGACTTGTGCTATCTTTGGATTGATCCCTGTTCTTGAATTTCATGCTTTTTCCAGTGGTGCCTGAGGCTTGCTGGGTTAAATGATGTCTGAGGAAGGCTTTAGCGTTCACTGCTTGACTGTTTTATGTGGAATTAAACATGCTTAATGATACAGTATTATGGGTAGTGATGAACAAAATATAACTGTGGTGTACAACACTGATTAAATTACTGTGTTTTACTTAAGCTAAACTTCTACATCAAGATTTATAAGTTGATTAATGTTAGTCATGCATGAAAGTCTGTCTGAATTAGATTCTCAAAGCTGCTATAGGTTATACTTAGAGAATTCTGATACATAATCTAGGGTATGATGCTTGAAATCTTCAGTAAGATGTGATGCAAGTACGTGAATATGGAAAAGGTTTTGAATTCTACTTTTTTTTTCCCCTCTAAAACATTTAGGAAGGGTGCAAATATTGCCACTGTCAAAGTTATATGTGTGTTTATAAAATGTGTACTATTGATGCTCTTAAAAACAAGTGTGGCCAATTTATATAGTTTAGGAGTTGTACCAAGGATATTAAGATCATTCAGGTGTTGTATGTTCATGACCTTAATAAACACATGACAGCTTTTATTATCTGAGGTTTCAAACCCTAGTGTGTGGAAGGAGGGATGGTGCTAAGTGAGGCAGAGAGGGGAAGTGGGTGAGCTATTGCTTGTTTGGTTTGCTTATTTGTTACAACACTACTCAAGCATAACTTTCTTCATGACCTTTTAAATTATTTGGTACTTGATGATGTACTTCATTTGAGAGTGTGTCTTTAGCCTTGAGATTTAAAGTGGTCATTGCGAAGGAATATTGATGTGCAGGCAGTTAATAGATTTTGATTTCATTGAAACACTGTGGGGATGTGCAGGCAGTTAATAGATTTTGATTCTATTGAAACACTGTGGGGAACCTCAGTCATTTGTTTTTTGACACTGACTGCATAGTGACAGTCAAGTTTTACTGGATAAACTAAGCCATTTTCTTTTAAAGCAGCTGAATTTTTTTTTTTTTTTTTTTTTTTAAATTTTTATTTAATCCTACTGAACAACAGATTTTAATTCTGCTAATGCACAGCACTACTGTATTTTGGTTTGTAAATTGCTTTCTTGGAATCTATATAAAAACTTGTTTAATGAGTGAGATTTTTTTTCTGCTCATTAATCTTCTGTGGATTGATCCTACCTTTTAGACCTCACTTCAAAGTTTCATCAGATGCACCCACATAATTCGTGATTATATGTTACTTGCATGCAATTGATTTCAGACATTCCAAATAGTAGTGTAGGTACAGATAGTTATGGCCTGGCTAACTCAGGGAAAGGAAGGGATATGTGATAATTTACATTTCAAAAAAGTCTTCCATTCTCTTAAAGCTTACACTAAGAATTTCCTCTTTCAGAAAGGACAAAGTATTCTTTCTGTATAGCTTTTATTTTTAGTTTAGAACTGGAAAGCTTTTCTTAAGTTTATAGAATTCCCAGTGGTATATAAACTGATACAATGAGTATATGTCATTTCTGCATATGTATTCCTGTTTAATGGCTTTTTTTTCCCTTTTTTCAAGGCTCACATGAAAAAGATCTCTTGAGTGGAGAATCTGTTTGCCAAGTTTCAGCTGAAATTGAAATTTCACTGGAGTTATGAACCCCTAAATACAGAGACTTACTAGGAAAATGATGAAAAACATTCTGCAAATAAAATTCCCTGCTAAAATGTTGTGAATATCCTACATGCTGTTGCATGTTTTTATTGTCATTTGTACAAATACAGTATACAAGGGGGAAAAGAAATCTGTCACTGTAAGACATTACTTCCAAGAAACTGCAATAATTAACCCTTTTCAACAATTTGTTTCTCAGAAGAAATGAAAGTTGCAGTTTCTTCAGCTCCACTGTATTCGCAGTTGGCATTAAAAAGAAATCTCATTCAACTCTGAGGTCCCTAATTTTGACATTACGGTTTTTGGACAGCACAGGACTCACTTTAATTGGATTGTGTGGGAAAAGGCTGCCACAAGACACTCAGGACCAGACTCTCCAACAGTCTTAAACATGCCATAATCCTTCTTGCAGAGTGGGTGGGAAGCACTATCCCTTTTGATGTGATTGCATTTTACACTTGGCTCACACGTGCACGTGTTGACACAAGGTTCAGAGCACAATAAAGGATGGCTCCTTACAAAGTAACATAAAGAGAAATAAGATACTTGGTGTGGATCAGGTAAATGTGCAGAGCTACAGGTATAAAACAGATAATTCCTTTTACTGAATACAAAATCTAAAGATTTCTTTGAATAAATCACTGGTTATGGGGTTCTGCTAACATCACTTTTTTTAGTACTAGTATTAGTGTGCATGAGAAAAAATGTAACACACATGACAATTATTTTTTGTTACTGTTTTCTTTAAGGCAGAACATATGAGATCTGAATTAATACTGATTCTCCAGTATAAATCAGATTGATCTTGTTTTTTCTTCAATGTGCCTTTCTTGAAGTTGCCTGACTTCTGCTGTTTTAAAGTCACGGAGAGAGTGATCTGCCTTGTATCTTGGTCTCTCAGTTTCTCTTCATGATAGAAACTTTAAAAAAAAAGTCTTAGTGCTGGTCTTATTTCTAGGGTAGTGACAGAATGTACTCTGAACATACCTGTCATAGAAGTGACCTTGTTAATTATGTGTTTAATTCCAGCATCAAGCTGATAAACTAGCATCACTTGGGCTGTACCATGTATTAAATAACATGCCTGACTCTATTAATAGTTTCTGAAAGTGCAGACAAAATTACTTTGTTGTGGTCGGTGTCCTCTGTTCTTCAAGATGTTTTTTCTAATATCTGTGAATAACTGTCTGTGACATGTGGCCTATAATATTGTACAAACTTCAATGGGATTATTTCATGAGGCTGACATCTGAAGGCTTTTGCGTGACGCATCTTTGGACAAGCTATCCCCTACAATACTTTCTATTAAAAAGTCTCGTGTTTTTTCCATGTGTCCTTTTAAACTATTGAGTAATTCCATAATAACATGTCAATTTTGTCATCCACAGAAAACATACAGTGGTATTCTTCTTTCTGAAGGGGGTGGGCTTCACCAGTCCCACAAATCACATTGTGCCTTTTTAGTTCTCTTTTGTAATTACAAATCTAACTGTTACTATGAACAAGTAGGTCTTTGTTTCTGGAGTTTCTTAAACCTTTAAACTCTGCTGAGAATGGCTACAGGTTTATTACTTTGTTCTTCTTCCCATACTACTTCAAGAGCTTCTTGGCAACTTAAGACAACAACTATGTCATAGCTATTTCTTTATTTGGGTATTAAATCTTTGTTAATTTGGGGAATATAGCATCTAAATATCAGAAATATGGGTGAAAATTTGAACTGTTTTGGTGTGGTTTTAACTTTTTAATTAGAGTGTATTTTGAAGTTTATTATCCAGAATGTGCGTTTTCTTAAGCAGTAAGAACAGCAGAACTATATAAACTAGGTTACCAAAACCGTTGGGCTAAAAAGTAAAAATATACTGAAAAGATTCATATTTATCTTTTAGGGCTTTAAAATTCAGATGACTTGCCAGTAAATGCCCTTTCAGTCAAGTCAGCCACAGTGGAGTGCTGAGATTCTAACTAAACTGTCCTGAGCTAGCTTCTTGGGATAGAAGAGACACAAGCCTAAGGCTGACTTCAGACTTAACTGATAATTTTAAGGGGATCTGATGTATCAAACCGGTATTAGCATTTTCTAGTGTGTTGCAAATCTTTGTTTATACCAGTTAATGCAACAACAGTAGTTTTAACAATGAGCTCAAACCACAAGGCAGTGCAACCTCTTTATATCAAACTTTTCCTCAAAGCTTGAGCTAAACTAATAGAAATAGCTTATGGAAGAAAAGGGGAAACAGGAAAAAAAAAAAAAAAGGTCTTTGAGGCCTATAGGCACTCTGATTCTCTAGCTCTGTGTCAGGTACTATACAAAACCAGAATAAGAGATCACCTGTCCTAAAACAATACAACAAACAACAACCACAAAACACCCCAAAAAAAAAAAACCCCTCACACAAACCTATATTTTAGAAATGCCTCGCTGCTTCTGTGGTCGGAGGAAAATGGAGATGGTACAATTCAAAGGCCTGGGACGAAATGAAGAATAAAATCAAGGCTGACTTTAGTATTCTGTTCACTATAGTGCAATGCCTTTCAGATCAAGAGAAAGAGCTATCAAACAGTGAAAGAGACTTCAGATCGTGAGTCCATTAATTATGAAATCTAAAGAATAGATAACATAAACTTTGGTGAAGATGCATTGAACAGTATACACAGTTACGTGTATACCATGCAAATTGCCTTCAACTATGCATGAAAAGTAGTGGGATTTTTCTGAAGAAGAAAAATAATGAATACACTTTAGAAAGGTAATGACATGCCTATATATCACTGAAACAGGAGGCAGAACACAAAACAAATTAATGATTATTTGTAAACCTAATAAGGGAATGTCAAGGACAGCTAGTGCACCAGACAGTACATGAATGTGAATGATAAAAGGGAAAGCAAACAGCCACTAAGAAAACTACAGGAGAATTACTGTGTCATTAAAGCCAAATATAAAGAGAATTTATGATTAACAGAAAGACTAGCCACTCTGATTTTACTAATACACAGGGATGTTTTTCAAAAATGTTAATGATGTAATTTTATACTGTCAAATAAGGACATTTTAGAGGGTAAATATGTGGAAAGAGAAAAATGGGTTCCAAACCAAAAAAAAAGGTCTTTAGTGAAGCTTGGTTGCTTGTGTGGCTGTGAGTATGGAAACATGCTACCTGTGTACAAAGCTTTTTTTAACATGAAAAAAATTTCCAAAATGCTAACATTAAGCTGAGCCTATTTTTTTAAGATTTTTTTTAGCAATGGCTGAGAACATTGTTTTTAAACTTAAAAAAAAAAAAAAGGTATAGCACTTTTCCTTTGGAGGAAGTGCTGTACATTCTGCTACTGCACACTGTAGAGTGTCTCTGATCTCACAACTCTAAAGCTTCTTGAAAGAAGAAAAGAACAAGAAGTGGTCACCTAGGCTGGACACCCTATATACCCTTTATCTCCTGTGTTTCTTAAAAAGCCTTATGTTGCTGTGGATTCTTGCAGTTGGAATGTGTCCCAAAGGAATGCTTTTGTATTGGGTATACTACGTTTATTTGCAACTGCAACCTTCTGAAGGAATGGATTGATTTTTACAGTGTATTCTAAAATAATATAAGAAGAAAATAGTTTTTGAGGAGCACTACACCTTGTCCTCACCAGAGAAGAATATTTTGGGTTTTCTCGCTTTAAAAACATGAAGTTTATAAACTTTATATCTTATACTGTAATATAAATCTTTTATAATGAGGTAAGAGAATTGTTGCAATTTGTCTGTCTTAGCACTGAGTTTCAAATGACTCTAGTTATAGCCTAATGAAATTCAAATAGCTGGACTGAAGGTTAGAAGGGGGTGACACATGAGGCTGATATTAATAATGTATGTGAGCAAATAGACTCGCAGTAGCAGTTCCAACAGTGTGGAACAAGTTAGAAAGAGAGGTCTGTCTCAATATGACCTGCACTAGAAAGCAGGATTGAAACTCAAGATCTGCAGTTTCAAAACACAGCTTTCCTGTCCACTGAGCTCCTGTCCAATAAAAGCCATCCCCCGCTGTGCAGCAAATGCCCACATCATTTCATAACAATCTGGCCAAATAAGCAGTTACAGATTTTTCCCCCTTCCAAAGCTGTCAACCTTATCAAATGTGATGTGGAACTGAATTAGTATCTATGCTTGATCATTTGTCACAGTGGAAATAACAAGTTTTGGTGCTGGTTTGGTGACAAAGTGATAGCAAAGTATGTGAGCTAAATTACCCCATGTGCTAGAAAACATGAAAGTACCTCATGTTTTGTGCTTCCCTAACAGGTAGAAAATCTTTGTAGTTCCATTAATTGGGCATAGATTTCTGCCTGGCTAAATGGTCATAAAGTACAGTATCAAGACCTTCATGTTACTTTAGATTCTTCTGTTTAATAGTACCACTTTCTTTTCAAATAATGGTTTCTAACTTCTCTGTTATCTATCAGAAATCCAAGAAAACATGAATGCATCAGATAATGCTTATGCCTTACATGATTGTTTTTGTGTCAGATTCTGGACACACCTATGCCATTTTCTGGAACAGACTGGTTGGTTGAATATTTGGCTGAGGATTCATTGGTAAGACAGTCTTCAAGTCTTCTTGGACTAGCCCCCTGCTCATGTTGCCCACCCCTCCAGCCCCCTCAGGATGTGTTGCTGTCAAATTTTCTTCTAAACACCTGACAAGTATCTTGTAGAGTGAATTAACATAAACTGGTAATTTGTGAAGTCCTGAATTAATGAGCATACTTTAAATTTTGGTGGAGTGCTTTAGTAATTTAGAATTCTTGGTATTTGAGACAAACCTAGAAATTAACAGATGATTTTTATTGATAGGCAACTGTTTATCAATCAGCTTCAATGGCTACAAAACTTTAGAAAGTGACAAAGCAAGCCCATGATAAAACAGATAACACTTGAAAACGGGGTATTTATTCACTTTTGTCAATGAGGATCCATCAGATTCAGATGCAAGTAGTTGATCTGATGGTAAATAGAGCCTGTCTTATTTTTATAGGAAAAAATATAACAATCTTCCAGTGCAGTGTTCTACTGAGAGCTTTATCTGTTTTCTTTGTTGCTCAGTGAATTTATGAAATCTCTCTTTATACCTCATCTTCCTGACTTGGCAGTATCTGCTGTAGTGCTGAATGTTGTCACACCAGAATGGACTCTTCTTCCACTTTGCTCTGAGCAGAGTCTTGCATTATGTGACAACTTTCTTCCTGGTGACCAAAAGAGCAAGAAGTATAATCTCTTATACTTTTAGCTATGTAACAACTTCAAAAGTACGCCTGTTACTTGATGCCCCTGGAAAGGATTGGAGGAAGATTATCTGCCTTTCACAGCAGAAAGCATCACAGATGTCAAATCTGTGGTGTTCCCTTGGTGATGTTATTTGACTAGTCAACACAGACTGCAAGATGCTTCCATGAATGTAAATAATCTTTCTCAAAGTGCTTTATTCTCACATAAGATTTTCTGGAGTGTTAACAGCATCTTGTAACAAGTAGCTTGATCTGGTCTGTGTACTGCTATCATCATGTGCCTCAAGAGATTTGTGGCAGTTTCTTGGTAGCTAAGTCACCATTGAAGGAGAGGAGATGAGTCACTCTTTCTCTTTATCTCATCACTGTGCTTATGGTTAATTTAATCCAGGAAAGGTGCTGGCTGATTTACCCAAAGGCAAAGAGCAAGTAGAGGCTAGCATCCAGAGTTGCTCAGTCCACTAACAAGCAGACCTCATTTAAAAAAGATGTACATGTCCTCATGGTCTGCCTTTACAGTCTTCTGCTAGCAGACTTCAGCATGTTTCATAGCCTCTGGGGAACTATGAATAGGCAGCTATGTCACTGCTGTTAACATGGTGTTGTGCCGAGATCATAAATCCCGCTGAGAGAAAGCCTTTAAAGCTCAAGTGAAGCAATTCACTAGCTATCACTACCCAGATTTTGGGAGTCCTGCTGGTTTGCATCCAAACCCAGCGCATGGACGGAGCAAGGGGATTAGCCCACAAAATTCTATGGAGGTGTGGTGTTAGCTTTGCTTGCCTAAGACAGTTGCAGGGATTGTTTGGCAGCAGGTCTGGTTCAGCAGTAGTTCTTCACTATCAGACAGCATTTGCAGGGATGAGGAGGAGTGCTCGCCTTGGGAGACAGAGGAGCCTTTAGGCTTCAGTGGTTTCTGAACCATTCTGTGCTGTGCTAGCCACTCTTGATGTTGTGTTCTTATTTTTCTTTGTTGACTCGCTTCATTACTTTTCCTTTCTGTTTTCTTTGACAGTTGCTTAAGTCCTGCTTTGGTGCTCATGGAGAATGCAAACAAATTTTGAATTCTTAATGTAAAATTTCATAAACTGAGAAGCCAGCCCCAGGATATAGCTCTCAAAGTATGTCTTTAAAGGTTTTGTGTCCACTGCCCTGCTGCTGTCCTTGCTCTGCATGCATATTCTGTTGCTGAGGTTGAAGCCTCATTATCACTAAAGAGTGAGTTTTGGAGTTTATGATAAATAGTTCTGTGAAAACCTCAGCTCAGTAATAATCCAAAGAGAAAGCAGAGTGTTAGGGGCAGTTGGGAAAGGAACAGAGAACAAAACAGAACATCATGTATTAATCACTGTTTTGCTTGTATCTTATTAAATACCATATGTAGCATTGGTCCTGTCATTTTAAAAAGGATATAGTACATCTGGAATAGGTTCAGAGAAGGACAGCAACAATCTGTAAGGGTATGGGATAGTTTCTGTTTAAGGAGCAACCAAAAATGGAAAAGCAGTTTCTCAGCTGGAAAGAGGTGGTAGACGAGGGTAATGTGATATAAGCCTGTAAAACAGAGATTTAAAGAGGGAAAAGAGAAATTAAAGGAGTTGAATTAGAGAAAAAAAACACCTGCTTAACCTACTGCCCTGCAGGGTACTGAGCAGGGAGGGGGCAAGGCTGTGCCTGTCCTTGCTTCGGGAAGAAACCTCAAGTGGGGAAGTGCCAAGCAGTGGGAGAGAATTCCCATGCTGTCCCTCCCTTTCTACGCTTTTTGAGAAGTGGGCTCCAGCGCCTGGCCCTGGGGGACATCCCTGCCGTCTCTGGCTTGCAGGGGAACCAGGGGTGGTCAGGAAGCCATCCTGGGGCAGAAACTCCTGTTACCGCTGCAGCCTGGCTGCAGATCTCGGTGGGCCCTGGCTCTTCTTCCCTGGCGACATGAAAAAAAGGAAGAGGAAAATGAAGGAATGCAAAAATTAGTTATGGGTTCAGAGCATGTTTTTGAATCCCCAATGATTTTTTAATTTAATTGACCTCCATTTAAAAATACTTTTTTCACATGTAATGACTTTTTTTCAGAGAAGAAAAACTGAAACTCTCAACGCTTATTTTTTCTTTTTTTGCTGGCCTTTTTTTTACATAAAGGGCATTCTGATATCATACTTGCAGGCTGACAGTTTTAAAAAAACAAGCAGTTTAATCATTAAAAACCAAACCGACTACATATTGGCAAAACCAGCAAAATTTAAATTGGGTTAACTATTTACCATAGCCTCAGGCTCCTGCATCAGCTAGTTTGATAATTACTTTCCTGCTTGTCATAAATGGAGAAATGCTGAAGGCAAGCTCTATACCATGTAACACACATGCATGAGTTCTCCATTTATACTTGCTCACATGCTGACAGTGTGCTCCAGAAAAATTAATGATGCCAAACTCTAATAGCAAATGTCTTTTCAAGAGTGCTATTAAATAAGGTGAGTCAGCCTTGGGAGTATTTTGTTTAAGGTGGGGGATAGGAAGCAAAACTGATTTGGGTTACATTTTAAAATTTTCCTCTGGGCTTCTGAGGAACAATGCTGGGAAACTGGTTTTTCCATTCTCAGCTCCTCAGCACTAAATTAAACTTTTTCTTTCGTTTCAAAGTGCATACAATAACCATGTCTTATATTTACATTTGTAACCAGCTAAGCTAGTTTCAACATATCCTAGTTCTGTTCTCCACAGTAAATAAAGCCCACGCCATCCTCAAGTCTACCTGGTAACTTTGATTTCTTCACTTTTCTGAAGAAATTAAAATGTAACAGTATTTTTTTTCTCCACTCTAACCACTTTTGAAGGCAGGCAGTGCTTTGCTTGAAAATAAGCAAATGACAGAAACAAAATAGAGTAATAATAATTCCGGTCGACATGGAACTATTGGAATCACAAAGATGTTAAAGTTTTTTGGGACAGGAATATATCTCCAGCCTTGGATTCCTGTTAAAAGTCCTTACAAAGAAATCCTCTTGCACTACTGAGACCCAGTGCATCAGATGAGGTTCATCAACAGGACTTAATGTTTTTAATAAGACCAAAATTACGTGGAAATCTCTTGCAGAAAAAGATTTGTAATATTCATATTCTGTAAGGCTGCAGATTGTGTGATGTTGTGCAGTTACGAGTGTCAAAAGATAAGAGCCGTTCCCCAAAGGCTTGCCCTGCAGAGGCAAGACAGAACAGACACGGGCCTGGGTGTGACGTGCCGCACACTTCCTGGGAAAGGGTAGGAGCTGCTGAACCAGTGATTCATGTATACTGCTTATAATTTTTTTTTTTTTTAAGTTGCTTAATTAATTAATAATTATAATCACTTACTTAATACCTGGGTAGCCAAACATGATCTGTTTATGCCTATGAAATTAGGAATTGCATGCTCTGACATACCTGTCAGTAGCTAGGAGATGCACGTGGTTTACACTGTCTCTTTTACTGGATCTGAAAGATGATTTGATCGAAACTATGGTAATTTAGTTTGTGGCACTAGTTAGCTATGCTATTTTAGTGTCTTATTGCTAATTGAAGACTCAGAAAATGGTGCTAAGATCCAAAATAGGGATCAGAGTTCAGAATAGGCTATAACTTGGATCTGGTATATCCTGGAAATTGATGTGCTGTCTCTGCAAGATTTTTAGCTCAAACTAGGAGATTCAAATTGTATCTTGGTCAGAAACTCACAAAATCTGTTGAGGAGCGAGAGAAGAGGGGAAGAGGCACATATGTGGCTGGTCTGTAATCATGTTCACGTAGATAAATTCACAAGAGGTAAGTATGGCTGTTACACATACATGTGTGTGCGCTCTGTAAATTTAGGTGAGGGAATCAAAGTTAGCTTGTTTTCTATCCATTTCTACTGTATCTAAGAGCAGGCATTTAGTACACAGACAGTTCAGAGATCCTCATGGACAGCTAGGTAAGTTTGGTAAGATCATTCTCACTTGTTCAAAGAGGCAAAGGCTGTGAAAAGAGAGGCCTGAAAAGATCTGCTAATGAAATGACTCAAGAGAGAGAGGACAAGGATGAAGGGAGATTCATGAGGACACATTTTTTTCAAGTAGGATATAGCGTATTAGTGTATTGGATTATACACAATAGAGAATTTTGTTCATGTAGAATGTGGTGTTGGAACTTAAAGGAAGTTGGAACAGATGAGGTTTTTTTGAGATGATGCTTCCACCAAATCTTTTTATTATCCGGATGTGAATGAATTACAACTGTTGCGCAGCCAGTCTTATTAAGAAAGAAGGTTAAAAACCCCCAGTTCTTCAAAGGATGTGTAATTTGGCTAAATTAATTCAGAGCTGGGAAACACAACCACTGTACTTTGTTCCTGCATCTGCCATGACTGACCCTACCATTGTGTATTAGTATGTTTTTATGCAACCATGTGGACTTATTTATTCTTTCAAATGTGTAGCTTGTCTAACTTTCCAGTGAGAGAACTTCAGTCATACAGGGAATATACTGAAACAAAGAAAAGCGCATTTGATTGTTATGTGCAGAAATAGTATCCCTCAAACAAGTCACTTAGGCCAAATCAAGTCCAGAAAATGTGATAAATGATTTCAAGGGACAGAAGTAGTCGTGGAAAAGTTATTTTCAGATACATTTTTAATAGCTATGAGTTTAGGCCATCAGTTTCCAATGTGAGCTCTGGAACTGTGTTAAGTATCTCAACTTCTTATATGGTGGAACATCAGACATCTCTGGTTGCAATACTGGGTCAGTGTGTGTCATACAGAGAGTGTATTCCTGAACTTCCCTGAGGGAAACGCTGAGTGGGAATGAGTATTGGAAGTCCTTTAAAGCTCAAATTTAGACACCCTTCTTGGTGGTTTGGGGGGATGTACTTTCACCTTGTGATTAACAAACAGAGTTACTTTCTGGATATTGCCTGGTCTGTTTTTTCCTTTTCTATTTCTTTAATGGATCAAGAGATTTAGGAATGCAAGCATATGCTACCCTTCCTCTTTTCTACCCTTTGTCCTGCTTAGTTCACCAAACACAGCCCACTGGTTAGAACACTAACATAGGACGTGAAATCAAAGTGGAAATTTCTTCATGATGGGAGTTGCTATTGTCTGTTTGCTTTTGGTTTTGCCTTCTAAACTATTTTGCTGAGTTAGTCTGTGGTATTTTCTAGCTCTTGATTTTAATTTTGTTCTGAAGAGTGGAGCAACATCAAAGATTAATTGGGCCAAATGCATGTTACTCTCCCTTTGCAGAGAAGTGTCCTGATTATTAAGTATAGGCCTGGTTCCTCCATTTCCTTCTTCAAAGATTACTTATTAATATTATTGAAATTATTTATTCAATATGAAATGAAATGCATGCTTTAGGATGCAGATCTACATAGCTACCAAATGACAAAGTGATTAGAGCATTCTCCCTCTAGCCTATTTCTTCTTTAGTTATTATTAGACATTATAATAGCTTTAATAAGAGGGCTAGAGAATAATTCTATCTTAGAGATGTCCATTGTTCAGTTTTTAGGATGACTTTCCAGGCTGAGACTCATCTTTAATTTGGTCTCTTCTAGCAGAGGATAATCTTGACTCTACAGTATCAAGATGAAAGTGTTCCTTGTTTTTGTTTCAGCTATGTCCTTTCTGAAAGGAAATAATGGGTGAAATATCTATATCTTTCAAATCACGTTTCTCAAGAGCAAGGTTGAGAAATTAGGCCTGGCTCATGGCTAACAACGGATGAGAGGCAGCTTGGGTCTGGAAAGATGGAGGTGCTTCTGGGTGTGTGTAAAAAACTGCAGGTGCTTAAGACTTTTAGCTATCAAAGGCTAAGACACTTATGGTTACAGCTAGGGTTTTTTTTTCCAAAGTAACCAATAGTCAAGTGGGGACCTTTAGGTGCAGAGCTGTAGACTGCTTTATTCAGTATGCATATTAATTTAAGCCTGAAGATTTAATTTATTTTTTTTTTTTCTTCTCTCCTCTGGCTATTTTGCACCCTGAAACAAAGGCAAACCAGTGACTATTTGAGTGATCCAGCCCTAAGCAATCAGCTCATGAGATACTGTGAGCTCACTCCTCTAAGAGAAAGCAGTTTATGCATTTTTTGGGATGGTCCATCTGATCTGTCCAGGCTTCTCACCTATCAAATAGGCTTTACTCTTTACCTGCTTAAGGACATGACTTTGTACACTTGAACACCCCTACATAGAAATGTAGAGTTATTGAAGATTGCTTATAATATAGATGACACATTTTTTTGTGATTCTTTGCAGTATTTTTATGGAAATGACCTTGCTGATTCATGTCTTTCTTTTCAAATGTCACCAAGGAGACAAAAAACCCCCAACACATTGGATATGCAAAATTTGCATGAAATTTCAATTTCACTTAAGAGATCCATTGCCCTGAACAGTCACTGTGATTACAAAAGTTAACAGTGTGTCCAAATACAGTAATGATGGAAGTTATGAATTTTATCTGTACCCTAAATATCTTACCTTTGAAAGAAATAAATTAATGCATTTCTGATCCAGAAGACATGCTGTTTTATTAATTAGTGTACAAGGAATTGTTAGGTTAGATGATTATGTTCAATTAAGTATAATGAATGTAATTAATATAGATTCTGGTTTTAGGTGGTTGAGTTAATAGTGCCATTAAATGCTTCTATTATGGTACTGCTTGTTGTATCAGGGAAACAAAGTTTAAAATGAAAGAGGCAAAGTATTTTTTCTTCATTACTCTCAGCAAAATAACTTCTTGTTTGTAACATGTGCAGAATAGTTTACATTTCTTCTGCAGTTGCTAAAGCTTCTAAATCACTATATTAAAATGTATTCTAAAATTTTGCAATACATCCTTTCAAATATTTCATTACAATGTGGTTACAAAATACTGTTCACAATAAGGGGAGTGTACTTGCTTCAAAGGTTGCAGGATTTATTTACTAAACACCTCATGTTCTGTAAGATAGGTCTAGAAAATGACCAATAACCCACAACAAATACCATTTGAAAAGAAAGTGGTTCCAAGTAAGGATTTCCTCTGGGTGTTTTTGTGTCTTTCTGGTTTCTGCTGTTTTGTTGTAAGGAGCTGGTAGTAGGAAATTTTGTAGATTCAGAGGGCAGTTTTATGCCTCAGAGTTCCTAAGCCACCAAATAAAGAAGAAACTTGTGACTAACCAGATCTGGAAAGTTTTTCATTTCTTTTTTCATATGTAAATGAGATTAAATTAAATTTTGCAGCACAACCAAGTGTTGACATAACTCTTTCTTTAGGATTTGTTTACTTCACGCACAATGGAATATAGAAGTTTTGGAGGCAATGTGTTCACTTCTCTTGGATGTAAGTCTTAAGGGTCAGAAAACTCTGCTGATCCAGTAGCAGAGAACACTCAGCAGATCAGTCCGTCCAGAAAATGCACTGATGATAATCTTAGAAAGACTTGGCAGAACACACTGCCCCTTCCTATATTAAAAAGCAATAATATTCCTGCTTTGAAAAAAACTGAGCAGCAAAAACTTGATTTAGTGAACATATAAATTAGAATCTCAAGAGGTAACTACATACCCATGTAGAAATGGGATAAAGAAACATCCCAGCGAGCCATAAAAGAGCATTTGTTTTCACATGGTGATTAGTGCTGCAAGTAACTTGTAGTTTCATTGTGCTAATAAAATGCAGACCAAAGGTGGTTTGAACAATTTCTATTTGACGTTTTAAAGAGAAATATTTCAACCTTTTCTGCTCTGCAACTGGTAGTACTGCATCTCACATAGCTAGTCCATTAAAGCAAACTCTAGATGATTTAAAATTAAAGATAAAATTGACCTGTTACCCGTGCTGATATGTGAGGTTTGGATTGAACAACATCTGTTCTAAATACACATCTTGTAAGGAAATACAGTTGTTTCTATATTTGCCTCGAAGTGTCAACTGACTGGAGTTTTTCTCCTCCTTCCTTTGCTGTGCAAGAATGAAATTTCAGCCTCTGCGAGATGGATTTTCCCACAGTTGTTACCAACTTGCAACATGTCTCTGTGTTGCTGAAGCTGTGGGTGTCCTGTAGCTGGCTTACTTAGACCTTAGTGCAACCCGTTGGTTCAGTTTTTTGGGTGCATCTGGGAAAGAACAAGAAGCAGTTGCATGTACTTTCCTCTTGCTTTTCCTGCTTATGGAAGAGTCTGATGTGTGAACAATGAGTGTCTCCAAAAGCAGCCCTTCCTCAAGTGAGCTGTTGCTAGAGAAGTTCTGGTTTTGTATGAATGATCTATAGTGTGAGAGCTAATCACTTTATTTGTATGAGGTCTTTTCATAGCAAAGCCAGAAAGATATAGCCCTAAAGCAACTATTTTACATTTTGCTGCTGCATCTGTTCCCTCTACATCCTTGTTCTCTTAACAGAGAAGATCATATTATGTTTTTTTCTCCTTACTGCTGAGAAACTCAAAACTATGATAATGTTCTGACTTCATGAGCTGAAAAAAGTGGCCAAAAGACATGCAAATGAGAGAGAGAAGCTTTTCAGTATTGCACAAAATGTACAAAATTATTCTGCTCTAACTTGGGCAGTTGAACTGAAGAAGGAAGCAGTGACTCAGAGATAAAAGTGGCAGAGGCACATTCTTGTAGATGCTGCTGCTTCCATTTCTTTCCTACCCCAGTCAGAGGGATGGAACTCAACTTTATGCTTCACATGTGATATTTCTAAGCAATACCAAGATCAAGTGATACTGAAGAGTCTCATTTAATGACACATATTTCTCTGACACATCCTAGATTTCATAAACATTGAATTTATTGCTTTCTTAGATTTTGCTTGAAATGATAAGGTTGAAAATCATTATGCAATGTCAAATTCTGTCTAGGTTGTTTCATTGTTTAAGGATACAATAAACCTGTAATAACATCAAAGAGATTTTTAAAATTATTATTATGGAGGGAGGGTGAGAAACTATTACATTCTTGTACAAAATTAAGAGACAAGAAAAGACAATACTATCAAATGTATCCAGGCTGTTATGTTATAAACATTTTTACCTTGAAAAATATATGATAGGAGATGCCTGTGTCTTTCAGTTATATAAAACACTCCAAAAGTAGAGCTCTAGTAATAACACAGAAATGTTCAATATCAGATCAATGTAGCCCTGAGTATTATAAGAAACTTAAATTGACAGTATGTAACTGATGGGAGCATGAATGGATTTTTTTATGCTGTTATAAACAAGATGTAGATCAGTGCCTGTAATCTAATCTCTGAAAATTCCCTCCTACAACGCATGTGTCTGTTATACTATGGCTTTTTTTTTTTTTTTTTTTTTTAAACAGAGAAATCCTCTCCTCCTGTGCATACATAATATTTGAAAAGCTATGGTGATGAACTCTTTAACAGTTCTCTCTACAGCACCAATCCTTTGAACTTCACAATTGTCACTTGCTCCTTTTTCTGTACCAAAGTGAAACTTAAAGACACTGGCTGCCTTGCAAATTGTGATGCCACATGATTTTCTCACCAGTTTTGTTCTGAGACCTATCAAATTCTGAATAATTTTCTACTTTTATAAGCTATCATATTAACTTCGATGAAGTGATGCTGCTTGGATCAACATAGAAATTCAATTCAATAATCCATGATGCAGAAACTTGTTTGTATAGCAGCAACGTAAAAATAATAAACTCTGCCACTTCCTTGCTGATTTCAACATAAAGGCCTACTGACCAATTTAAGAGATGTGTTGGAGTTATGTGCCATGAAAGCCTGCACAGCTGAGGAGATGCTACAAAATGAAATAGAACAGAAAAGGAATCAGAAGTACTTTAGTGACCTGAATACATGACACTAAGGTGGTGAAAGTAATGTAAAATGCATTAAATGAGGTCTGAGACACGATTTTCTTGAAGCTACTTGGTGTGTCAGAAGGGAGAGTTGTGTTTTAAAGAACTTCCAGTTTTCTTTTGACACTGCTGCAATGATTTGGGAAAAAAAAAAAAAAAAGTTTCAGTATCTATAACTGAATATGGCTTCTGCAGAACCTTGTAAATCTTTCAGATGGAGAATCTGTATAAGAGGAGTTGGAGGAGGTCCCCTGGTGTCCCTTTTGGCAACAAAACAAGATTTATTCGTTATAGATATTTGGCTACTCTAAATTCATTATCCATTGTTAAAGATGATAGCACCAATCTCTACTGGTAGAGTCTACAGACTGCAGCCAACCCTTCAGCAGGTCTCCTCTATCAGCATGAAAGGTTAGTGCGGTGTTCTGCAGGTTTCTACATCTGTCTACATCTACATCTGTCAACTGCCGCTGATCTGAGAAGAGATGAAAAAGAAAATTTCATTAAAGAAATGGATGGGGCAAGATGGCTGGTGGAGGAAGGTGGGAAAAGTTTCCATTCATATTCGGCAAAACTTTAGTGTCAAAGGGTCACTTCAACCTTTAAAAGGGCGTTTTTAATAGCTCAGTGTACTTACAGCTCATATGACAAGAGACTTTTTAGAGGTGATCTACTGTTCTCAGGCTAGTTTTTATGCAGACAGAGCAAAAGCAACTCCAGAAGCTAAGCAAATACATCTACTTAATATACCCATCTTGGATCTTGACAATATTGGCTTTTTGGCTGCAACGCTGGGTCTGCTTCAGCAACAGAGCCAGCAGCTATTGGTTTTTCCTCTGTTGCCACCAGTAGATACCAGTGCAGTGATGTGGAATTACTACCAAATGCTTCAAATAGTGACATGGGCATCTCCTTTGTTCTTCCCCAGGCAGCTGCCCAGAGGCCATTAATCCGTGACGGGGAAAGAGGAGGACTTGGCAGTGATTTGACTTGTATGTTGACAGAAGGCACATGAACAACTGTTTATTTCAAGAGTCTTGCTGGGTAACTCTGAATATATCCTTCCTTTCATGAAAATTTAGCTGGTTATGATCTTGAGTCTGTGGAGAGAGAGGAAGCTGCATATTGATGTTTCTAAGTGCCCCTCTTTACTGTCTTGCCCTCCTTATCAAAAATAAATGTAATTTAAAATTTAAATGATAACATTAGTGAAATCTTATTAAATTTAATTTGATTTAAATTAAAATAAAATTGCTAAAAAGTTAAATTTACATCGGAAAAAATGCATAGTAAAAAATTCAAACTGCAGAAGTCCTTAGGGAAAAGCACCATCATAAACCTCTTTTTCCTTTTCTTCTACCCTTCCTTTCCCAAATGGCTATATCATGTGCACTCAAGTCCTTTAACAACTCATGCACTTGAAAGAGTAGTAGACTTTTCTGTATGTCACTAACTTCAAAAAAATGCAATTGCAAATGAAGAAACTGATATGTAAAGGTTCAATGAGTTCTTCAAGGGACAAATGAAGCTGGTGTTAGTCATTATGTATCATTGCTTATATTCACGGAAGTGGGTGTATCTATATCATGTTCCCATTCCTAAATAAACTGATAGTTAGACATATTTAACATGAACAGCTGTAAGTGCAATATTTATATTAGGGTTTTTTTGGTGAAAATCTGCGCTTCAAGACTTCTACAAATGTAAGCACAAGATAATCCTTCTTCATCAGTATTAGTCATAATGACTGTGAAGAGATCTGAATTTTTATATTGCGCCTGCCCCTGTTGTGTGTTTCTTATGGATAAACTGATAAACTGTAACTCAGTTTTCAGAGATGTCAGGCCAGCATTTTTTATCCCAATGACTAACAGCAATTGTTCTCTGGTAGCAATTATTTTTGTCTTTCACGGTGTATAAAGGCTTGATGTGCCCTTAACTAATCTTCTTGAGGTAAAAACTTCTTTTGCTTTAGTCTAAAGTTTTGAATCTTTTAAAGAAAAATCCTCTAGCTGTCCATTAGAAGAAAAAAATGCTTTGTCAGTATTCAGGGAAATGCCCTGCTTACAAGTTATATATGATTGCATTCATATTGTTATAATTATTTTTAAGATGATTTAGGGTTCCACCTTTCAAATCCTGCTTGTAAAAAAAACCAAACCCCAAACCAAACAACAAACGTGTAGCATTGTAAGTAAAGTCTGGCATTTTTTTGAGACAACTAATCCTGTCATCTATTCTCCCTGGGAAGGGTATCATCTTAGGATAGCAGTTTGGACCTAGTTCCACCACAGATAATTTCTGCATAAACTTTCATAACAATCTGTGACAGTCTACTTTAGGACTGTAAATCATTCATTCTAGGTTTTGATGATCTGAATGCTTATCTGTCCCAAATAAAATAACTTTTAAGCAACATATAAAAACATCATGCTGCCATTAGTTGAAATTTTAAAAACAGTTGTATTATTTAGTTCAAAAATATTCCTCAGTTTCAATGTATCTTCAATGTTTTTCCTGTTTCATAAATGTTATGAGTTTGACTTTAAAGCAACACAATATTGTTCAGAACAGAAAGGGCAAGGTTTGGGGAATACAATACTTAAAATTTATGCTCCAAGAGGAACACAGACAGTAACGAGGTCAGGAGCTGTTCAAATTTCAAGAAGTTAGATTTGAAAATGAGAGCATTAATCACTTCGCTAATATAACTAAAAAAGATTTTTCAGTTTTAATGTGGCTCATGTAGAAGCCTAAACCTAGGGTTAAACCTTAACTTTTACTTTTGTACTGAAGTATGGTGTATAGCGCACAAGACTAAATGTATGTGGAACTTTTGCTGGCTCAGACTGAGCAGAGTCCAAAAGCTCTGACAAGAGTAAAGTCTAAAGTTTATTCTCCATGTTTTCCTGTGTAAAACCAACTCTTTGGGGCAGAATGGGAATAGTGTATGAGAAAGCTATTGGAAATATTTGGGATAATGTCATTAATAACAGTAAACAAGAATGGCTATTTAGATGCTCATTAAAAAATTAGTATTTTACAGAAATGTGAAAGATCAACTCTTTCCACACCTCTCTATCTCCTCCTAAAACATGAATCAGTAATCCCTTATTCCTTGCTTTTATTAAGGCAATAGAAAGGGAAAATCTATAGCATGTCATACAATGCTATTTACTGAACTGGGGTATGTGGGGAGGGCGGGGACTGGTTAAGAAGAGCTCACAACCAAGGGATAAGATTTGAGTTACAGTCTATGCTTAACAGTGTGTATGGCAACTAATTGGGATCCCTGGGTATGTCCAGGTATTAGAATTACAGTATCATTTAATACCGTGAACCCCCACCTTCTGGTGGATGCTGCCTGTCTCTTTCTGGTCTTCCCTTGCTTTAAATATACTTGAATATTTAAATTTACCACTGGCAGCCTCCTGTTTAATCATGTGGAGATAGGCAGTCTAAACAAGTTCTGCTAGGAAATCAATCTCCCAACTGAACTGCTGAGCGAATAAAAGACTTGGCTCTTATTTTGTCAACTCTGTTTATTATATGAATACAATACTGTTCACTTCAACAGACTCATGAAAGATAATCGTTACTTTCCTAGCACAGTATTTTTCCTGGTTTAAGGAAGGAGGAGTGAGAAAAAATGCACCCTGATCTGAGATTTGCAGTCAAATGTATTACCCTGTAGGATTTTTTTTTTTTTTCCTAAAGTCTGAAATTTTTACTGTCTTAATATTAGTTAAGAAGTCCTTTCTTGTTTGAAATACAGGATTTGGGGTTTTATTTTGAAAATGTTCAAAACTTCTTGTTAACTTTTAAGCTTCCTTTCTCTTCCCCTACACTGAGAATAAAATTGAGTTCAGTTTATTATTATCTCATTTTAGGAGATTTTTTGATGAATAGGATGTTTTCCTGAGAAAGAAGTCTAAGATTTACCAACCATCTCCACTGTTGGTCCCTATATCTCTCTATTTCGTTCCTCAGATGAAGCAGCTGGTAAATTTTACATAGTAAGAAGACAATTGGATCATACTTGCATCAAAATGTGCCATTTCATTGAATAAGCTAGTTTTATGTGTTTACTCTTAAACATTTAATCATGTTTAAGAAGATCTATTAGCTGTAACTGTGTCAAGCTTCATCCTTCTTCTATAACAGAAAAAGTCTAAACTGAGAATTTAATAATTTATTTTGTTATATTACTCTGATAACTGCTTTGTAAGTGGTCTAGGATATCAGTTTTGTCCTCAACATCCTTAATTATATGGCTATCTAATTGGTTCTTATTATTTAAACATCACAACACAGATTGTCGTCAGTTACTGTCTCATTAATACCACCTGATTTGATACACAGTGATGCCTGTGCAGTTGTTTTCTGTCTACATATGGGATGCAAAGCTGTGCAATGGTCTTTGGCGAGCACTACAGAAGGAATAACACTTGGAGAAGCTGTCACTGTTTTGGTGGCCTTTATTCAACACCTCTGACATCCCTCTGTGAAGACTGATGCTGCACTGGGGAGGACAGGTAGGGTGTGCTTCAGACATTTTTTGTTAGCATCGTTATATTCTTAGCTTCATTACAGTATTGGAGAATTGGTGGATACCAAATTCTTGGCCCTCAAATTGAATACACAAATTTCAAGTCTGAGAAAATGATGTGGAGCTGAAAATGCTTTCCCGCAGTCCTGTGCCAAACATAGGTTTGGAAAAGAAATTGGTCTACAAAAACCTTGTTGTGAAATACTTTTATTCTGAATCAAATACTTTCTTTTATGGTGCTGGGAGCAATGTAGTTTGTTTTCACTTTTTGACCTTCTTAGCTGTGCTTGCATTCTTTTAGCTTTCTTTGTGAATTTAAAGAAAAAGATACTAATCTCCACCAATACCAGGTTCTGATACATCAGAACATATCTAATTAGACTCGTTTGGAGAAATGTCTCAAAGTTTTTTTCATTTGTTTCACTGGAACTATTTAATAATTTTTCTGCTCTACAGCAGTCCTCTAAGAATGATAAAAGCATTTTGAGTCCAGAACTGGGGGATCCTTCTCTCTACATATCAGATGCTCTTTGAGGTGTAAATGAGTAAATTTCAGCCTTGACCACTGACAACTTTTCCTATAGGTAACACTTAATGACTATTACTTCCTATATAATTAGGAAATAAAGATTTAATTTTTCCATTAAAACTGAAAGCACGTGCCTTCATGCTTTGGAAAGCATTAATATAGTGGAAAGTACTCTTGCACATACAAGTTCTTACGAGACTTTTGGAGAAAATTTCACAGCTCAAATGGAGACTTGAAGAGTTGCAATCCTTTTGAAGAAAATGCCCAATGTATGCATAGAAAAAGACAAGAAGTATTCCTTGTTCAACAGAGCAAGAGCAAAGAAATAAAGCATTCTCTGATGCCACAGTGTAAGTTACCATTATATTATGCTTCAACAATGACAGCAGTTGAATGGAAGGAGAAAATTGGAGGAGATAGAGATGGCAGACCATTGGAATTGTGCATGAAGTGAAAATTGAGTGACTGAGTTGGCTGAACAGGAAAATAATTTCTCCTCCTAACCTAATGCATTAAAGGAGAAAAAAAAAATCTGAACTGTGGCTGTGGGTCATGAGGCTTTTCAGGCAGCACAGCTACTATCACCTATTTTATCCTTTTCTCAATTTAGATTTTAAATAATCCATTTTAAAACAAAATATTTTAAAATGGTGCAAAATATATCTTAGCACCAAGGTAGAAGTAAAGGATGGATTTTCTTGCTGTTATCTTGGCAGCTCTGCTTGTTACAGCTCTGTGTTTTCATGTTAGATGACTATTTTGAGACTGAAAAGCAATGTGGAATGAAGAGATAGCTTGGTTTTTGCAAAAAATTTTAAGCCAAGAACTTGAGACAAAATTTTAAAACAACATCTTGAAAACTGCAGGCCATTCCAAAATTGGAAGAGTAAAGTGAAAATATCAGGGCATCTTTTATTAGCTTGCCAGAATGACAAATAACATTTTTTGTTAAAGGAAATTAATAAATACAACTTAATACTGCTCTTTTAAGTGTATCTTACTTCTGCTCTTTCTTGCAGGTAAAAATTAAAATTACATTGAACACAATATTTTCTCATGAGCTAATGGTCTTGATAACCTTAATAGGTGGTAGCAGTTTAATAAAAATAAATGGGTTTTATTCTCTGATCACTGAATGATTGGAGGGAGTAGAGGTTGTCATTTCAGTGCAATTCCTACATAAACTAAAAGTGAAGGAAAAAAAAGGTAAAACTAAACCAACTTATAGTTCACCTTAGAGAAAATATTTGTCAAAGCACCATCAAAGTCTGCAGTGTCATGAACTGACATTGAGACTGATTCCTCCTGAGAGAGGTATTATATTTAAAATGTCTTTTCTCTTTCATGCCCTCTTTGAAATACTTTACTTTCATAAAAGCTATAGATCCATATTTCATTCCAGGGACACACAACCTGATGTCCATCAAAAGTGTCCATTTTATAGATTGGAAGTAGAAGTTTTGGAACAGGACACCTGTTTGGTGGTTTTTTTTTTTTTTTTTTTTTTTTTTTTTTTTTCCAGTATCTGTGAGGCTTTAGTTTTCCTTTAGTTCTTTGCATCTTGTATTTTTGTTACAGGCATTCTGGAGCAAGGACCCAGTTTTGTTTCCTGCTTGGCTGGCAGCTGGTTGCAAGTAGACTGGTCTCCGCCGCGATGGCAACTTCTCTGAGTGCATGTGTGTAGAACTGATGTAATTCCAGAAGGCTCTGGAGCTGTACTAAGAATGGCTTATCTGTTTTTATGGCTTCTAAAGAGACATCGTGTGTGTGTCTGTGTGTGTATTTTTATATATGTACGTGCATGCAGCGTGAAGATGACTAAAAATGTATTTGAATTTTTTTTAGTACATGTATATACTTGAGAGAAGGAGATATGAATAACTGAAAGTGCCCAAGCTTTTGACAGCCTCTTCCTCGTTAGTCCCCTGACCTGCAGAGGTGGACAGCAGTCAAGGCACCGTGTATTAGGTGTTGTGACACCTTTCGTGCTCTCCTGTTCATTTTTGGGAATGTACAAAATGGCATCTCCCTGAACATAAGAGGAAAGGAGACGTGTGGTCACAGCTCCAGCTCTTGCTGCCCCCACCTCTTCCAAGGGGAGATACCCTGTAGCACTGTCCTGCCAGAGTTTGCCTGGGTACCGCTTTTCTCTCTCTGAGCCATCTCTCTGCAACATTTATCTTCTTTCATATCTTCCTAATACACAAAATAATTTCCAGTTAGAGTCTCTGACCCCAGTTACTTGATTTCCTCAGCTGGTCATGTTTGGACAGTTTGAGAATACTTACACTTGCAGCAATCTTAATTAAAGGTGGATGAATGCAGCTGACCAGCAGTTTCAGAGAGTTCCAGTTTCAATGTGAAACACTGTATTTTGGCTCTACACAGAAGAATTGGTTTATTTTAATGCTCATTAAAGCTAAACTAGGACGAGGTCTAGGTGCTGTGCTCGGAAGATATAGGCAATATTATAGGGAGAGAGGCAACAGGACAATAGAGATTTTGGATCTCTCCGTAAAAAATTTAGTTTCATAAAAATGCATTTGAAGTTTGTAAATGCCAGTTTAGAAGATTTGAATACAAAAATTCTCTGAACCACCCATCCTTGTTTATCAAAAACATTCCAGCTCATTAGTTTTCTTAATAATTAAATTGTTTATTCTGGGGTTTTTTTTTTTTTTTTTTTTTTTTGCTGTGAACTAGCAGATAGTCAAAGGTTGCTAGAATTTTGCTTTGAATAACATTTCAGCTTTTAAATGTTTAAATGCCTGAATTTATCATTAAGATTTTTGTTTCGATTCCATAACACACTTTTTTTCAGAGTGGCCAACTTCAGATTTTCATCAAGAAAGCCAGAAGGCTTCAGAGAAAGGTAAAACTTGTTCTTTTGAGATGACAAAATGTGCGTGTCTTTGAAAGAGTTTTTTAAACCTTTGCGCTTTAACCCAAATCCAGCTCTCAAATTCAAATTTAGCCCAATCTAATTGGAATTTTGTTCAGACAGGTGTGTTGCTCTCTTTAACATTTTTATTTATACATAAAAATCTCTTCCCCTTTATCTTGTTTTAATTAAAATGTAGTTTTGAATAAAGCATTTTTACCCTATCCTGAGGCTGTGCGTTGAAAAAAAGAATAAACTTGAAGCACCACTATTTCCAGGCAGTTTCTTTACCTGAAGCTGGTCTGTGAACTTTAACTACTCGGTTAAAGAAAATGCACAAAGCCTACATCATTACCTAACCAAGTGTAGTTCCTAGGTTTACATTTCCTTTCCTTCCTTTAATACAAGAATTATCTTGGTCTGACCTGCGTTAATTCTCCCAGGAAGTCTGCAGTTGTGTGATTTACATGTAGACCTGTGTGGCTTCCCAACAGCTGCTGCCTGGAATACACACAGATTCACAGCAGCCTGCAATGACTTGTTGAATGGTGCATTAAAATGTCTGAAGAAGAGGTGCTTATGCAAGCCAGTAATGTAAAGTGTGTTGCCAGCTCTGGTTTTAGGGAAATTATTGTTGCAGTTCGACACATGACTGTGCCTTGGTTTATTGTACTGTAATTTTAGAGCCAGATTTAAAGAACTGAATCATTTTGGTACAAATAAGTTTTGTGGCTGTGGTTGCTGTAGGTGTCTACCTGGCCTTTAGCCAGCAAGCCTCTGTTAAAAATTAGTATAGTAAGCACTGGCCTAAATCACTGAAGTTCTTTCTTTTGGTGAAAGTAGGATTTTTACTATCACTTTGTTTTATCCAATTCATTTGGGTACTCTAGGCTGACTGGTCTAAGGTGTTGACTGCTACTGAAAGGCCAAATGTCTTTGTACAGCTCCATACTGCACTGTGTGTTGCTGTTGCAAGACTCAGAAGGAAGACAACAATTTTGTGGAGATCTCAACCAAGGTGACTATCTTGCTGCCAGTATCTCTAGATCACCTAGAGCAATGTGGAGAGTTTTGTGGCTGAAGCACTCAGAGGTACATTATCAACTTCTAAATTACATCTTTACTTCTGAGAGCCCTGGATGCCTTTGGAGACTTTATAATCAGTTATCTACCTCAAACTCCACTTACTGCCTTTAGAATGGTCTTTCCTTTCCTATTGAAAGGTTTTATAAGATAAGGATTGAGATAGAGATAAAAAACAGATATAAGAGCTTTAATTGGTTGCTAGTTTCTAGTGTTCTGTATTTCCATGTGCATTTATAACGATGTCTCTTCAGTCTCTTAGTACTAAGGGGAATATTTACTTTCCTCCTCCTACTCCCACTCTCTGTCAGAAAGCCAGGGTATATTGACTCTACAATTTTGAAATACAGTAATTTGATGAATTGACTGCTTAACCAATAATACCTACTCTGCAGATGGTTCAAAATACTTGTTGTATCACTACAGAATAATCTGGTGACTGAGTACTGGCAAAGACTCAGTCAAGCTATGAAATTTGGTGTGTCCCCTAGCTCTTGGACGCTGCATTGTCTATTGAAATTTGCATACCCAACTTGCTGAGTAACATCACACTGTGCCCTGGAAGCTGTATGATACAGGGCCAATAGCAGGCTGGGCGGGAAAATGTCAATTAGGAAATGGTGGAGCGAGAATTCAGGGTCTGACTTCTCAGCTGGACTTTGTGCTAGAGTATCCTCATTTTCATCACAAAGAATCATCTGTATCCATGGTCTAATGTCCCACTGGAATTTATAAAAAAATCAGTCTTATTTGGTGCAGAATTTAAAAATTTTTGGCTTTCACTAAGAATACCCCAACACCACAGTCTGTGGTATTCTGGGAACCATCTGCCTCAATTACTTCATCTAAAATTATTTTTAATCTCTAATCAAAGATTAATTATGCCAAGCTTTGGGCCATGAAGACTGGGGAGGAGAGAAAAGGAAGAGAAGGTGCCTACGGCACTCACCAAAGATATGGGAAAATCAGGTACAAGTCAGTGCTGCAATTTATAGTTGGGATTCAGCAGCAGGGATGCTGAGATAAGCTCTGAAACACCATGCTAAGGCTGTAAACCTGCTGTGTGCCATTGTTTCTTTGTAGAGGGGATGTGCTTTGCCAAGGTATCACACCTCCCAGATGGTGTCTTTCTACCTGTCCTGGCACCTACCCAATGCTATCTGTCGGTATTTAACTTGAGTGTTTGTGTTTAACTCTCGTGTCCCTGAAGCATAGATCAGTATCCTGTATGTGCTTCTGTATCCCAGTTTTGTTCAGATTTGCTAGGAAGAGTGCTCCCCAAGATTTTTCTATTTAATCCTGGATACATGTCCAGGTGAAAGTCCAATCTGAGGCTCTACTTTAAAATTTGGAACCAACAGGTTATGGGAAAGTTAAATGTAAATTGAATTCCAATTAGAGATGAACAACCAGGTTCTTCTCTGACTGCTTCCTTCATGTGAGGCTGGGGATGAGCCTTCAGTGTCCATAACAACAACTTTCCCTGCAAATGGTGTCCTAATTCTGTCTAAAACTGTCCTGGGGGACTTTGACAGCTCCTCTGAGTTCTCTTTGCTATTTCTCTTCATCTGTTCCCCTTTATCCAAAATTCTTTTCATGATGCCAGTCTGTTGCAAATACAGTTTTGATGGGTTTATTTGAATATTAGCTACCGTTTGAACAATTTCAGCCCAGAACTTCATGGGTTACTACTAAAGTTGTAGAAGTGCTCAAAAATTCATTCAAGGTTTTATATACATATTCAGAGGAGATTTTTGTTTAGAATATTCTATATAGCGCTCTAACACTTCACTGATATGAATAAAAAATCTGATCATTGGTTTGTTTTTAGATGGATGGAGAAAGTGTTTCAATTTCTTTTCTCTTCTTCCCTATCCCCAGATGTTCAGAACTGGAGAAATCCAGTTTTGTCAAGAGCATGCCCACGGTCTGAGGATTGGGCTGTTGTCTTGGAAGTTAGAAATCCCTGTCCCAGTGAGAGGCATTTCAGATTTCAGTGAAATTTCAAAGCTGATTCTCCAGTACTGAAAACGGTTCTTGAAGCCCTGGCATTTTAGGACAGCTTTTTTCACCTCCACATTTCCTCACAGTTTGTGTGTTAAGAAATCTGGTGTGATAAGATATTTTGAGAACACCTATCGGATAGATCTGTACTAGGTGGAGACAAGGTGACAGATGAATCTTGCTGCCTTTACCCCTGGAGCTGTAAACATACTAGTCTTGAAATCAAGCGTGGTTTTATATGTCTTGTGGTGGAAACAGTGATGGCTAAGGGATTTTAAGGCAGCTGATGAAAACTAGTTGCTTTCATGATGATGTTGAATCTCAGCAATACACCTAAAGAGTTCTTTATTTGCCTGAAATTCTCTTGTGATCTATCCCAAAAACAATTGCTGGGGTTGTACTGGAAACGCTGCTTTTTTTTTTTTTTTTTAATTATGTTCCTATCTTCAGTTTAATGTTGGCATTCCAATGATACCTGGAGAGACCTTTTCACTGGATTTCTTTCAACTTGACACTTAAATCTGATTTCATACATCAGATTATTTAATATGATAGACTTACCTAAGAGAAACAATTAGATATAATTTAATAATTTATTGGAGTAAATTATTATCTAAGGTAAATACAGGGCCATTTGCTGTCATTTGCTCAGTTCTCTATAACTCAGAACTTGAGCTTTAGTCTTAAAAATAAACATTATTCTATTTCCTGTTTCTTCATCTAGAGTCTCCATCATTATTACCTACATGTTTTGGAACATATAGCAAAATCTAGTCCCTATTCACAAGGCAAGTACAAAAAGGAGATAGAAGAAACAATAGTTAGGGATGAAATGATTCTCATTTTTGGAATAAGTGGCAATTGCAGAATATAATCTGCCTAACCATTGTCAAATTTTTGTAAGCACCATGATAGAGACAAGTTTTAAGAGTAGTTTGAAGGACAGCTGTGGTTTTGTGAATAATCATTTTGTTGTTGTTGTAAATGCTATAAATGATAACATTACTAAAAACAGAGATGGAATATATCACTCAGTTGCTTATCCTTTTAGTGCTTCCCTTCTGTCAAAGCCCAAGTCCCCAAAGTATGCTTTTGGGGAACATATGCTGTCTGCCAAAACTCATTTGAAATCTGAAAGCAGAATAATGTTTTGCTTAACTTTGTTTTTCAAATGTAAAACATTTACATTTAGGGGGAAATGCTCCTTGCAACTACAGGATACTGTAACTGTAGATCATTAAGTTTTTTCCACAGAAGTTCAGCTGTTTCAAAATTTGGCTATAAAGGATATTTTTAAAGGCATATTTTTAAGCAATAAAGATGGGTTTTCTCAAATTACTTTAAAACTAAACTGGCTAGAATAGGAACACTGGCCCAAGAATTTTAAAAGTGTTTGTGCCTTACAATAAAAATAAATGCTTAGGGGGGTTTCCTTACCAGCTAATTCCTGCAAGTGTCTCATTATATCAAAAAACACACTCTCCCTTCTGGATGGAAATAAGACATAATTCTAAATGGGCAAGTACTGTCCACAAGAGCTACTGTGAGGGCTATGGAAATTCACACTCTGATGCCACTTTCCTGAAATGTTTAACAAATTGAGTCAATAGCTTGTTCATATTTGCATATTTTGCAGGCCCAGAGTGGAAGGTCTTGGGGCAGCAGACATGCAACACACCAGGAGTGCAGAGATGATTTCTCCTGCTGGCTACCATACCCACAAGAGAGATGCAACCCAGCTCCCAGCTAATTGTATAATATAAAAATAATTTCAAGGTAATTTACATAAACAGATAACTCAGTTGGAGCTCTATTCATGGCTAGAGTATTCCTGATAAATGAGAAAGGATAACTAGGGGGGTTTATTTTATTTTATTTTATTTTATTTTATTTTATTTTATTTTATTTTATTTTATTTTATTTTATTTTATTTTATTTTATTTTATTTTATTTTATTTTATTTTATGTCTGTGTGTAAGATGCAGTTTTTCTAGCAGACTCCTGTCCTTGGAGTCTTGCTACAAGGACCAGTGCAGAGGCAATGGTAGTGGATTATAGCTCTCCGTCATCAACGACTATTTTATTTCACTAGCTTCATCACAAATCTGAGCCCAAAAAGCTCCTCACCTAGGTTTAAGTATGAAAAATGTCCAGAAATCTTTCTCATTATGTCCCAAACTTGGCTTATGTTTGAGGTTATTTACTATTAAATTCAATAGGAGAAGGATTTCACTTGCTCAGATTTGTCCTTTTCAGAAGGTATGTTAAATTAAAACATATCTATGTATGAACACATATATAATATCTATACATAAAGCCTTATACATATGGTAATGCATTTTATAATACTTTGCATGAGTGTCTGGATGGATGAACCACTTGTGAATATGGGTATAAGTTGCTTAGTTGATTATATAAACTGCTTCAGAAAAGGTGTCTGGGGCAAGTGAGAGCACTGAATACCCAGTAACAGACGGTACTACTAGGATGCTAGAAGTGTAAGTAGTGCCGGTATATCCAAGTTGAGAACAGCTACTCTTATTTTTTAATCACTTACTACACTGTACTGCACAAGCCACCTTACCCATTTTCATAGCAGAGCACGCGACCGCAGTACAGCACAGAAAGGCACAGACCCCCTGAGGTTGTGGAATTTCAGAAAAGAAAAGGGAATATTTTGCTGAGAGTATCTGCAAGGAGTGAGGTTTCTTGCAAGATCAGCAGGTTTGCTTTCGTGACGGGGTTGAAGTTTTATAGATAATTTCACTAGTCTTCAGTTTTGCCTGAACCTGAGCCTCTCAGCTGAACACAACATACAAATCCCATGATTTTGGTGCCTCCCCAATCTGGTAATTAATCTAAGTTCATTATTTGGCTTTGCTGATTATTTGCTAACAATATATAATTCTCAAATACTGGCTATCTCACTGGGTCTTTCAACAAACCGACACTTCATAGTTTTAAGCACTTCCAATGCAATTACCCAGTATAGTACAAAAACGCCTAATGCACAGGCTGATGTGGCCTAGGTTTTGCAAGGTAATTTAAAGTGCCAACATACATGTTTATGAAACAAGTTACTGGTAGAATGAATTGCATTTTAATCACCTTCTATGCATTTGTTAACTCTGGGGTGAAACTAAACTTCTAAACTACAATATAGGCATTATACACCGCTACCTCAGAAGGATTTAATTCAGTTTAAAATATCAAATTTTTTAGTTTCTTTATGTTCAGAGAAGTCAGATAATGGAAATTGAGAAACTTGAAATAGCAATCTGTTACTTTCCGAGAGCTCCTCTCTATCCTCACCGATGAGATTTACAACACTGTAATGCTGCAATTTCATCATTATTTTGTAATCTTCTTAAATGAGTGTCTCATGTTAGTGCAGGCAATCACAATAACTGCTTGAATAGGATTTGCTGCCGAGCAAAGCTGCTTGTGTTGCAAAAGCAACTAGAGGAACACACAAGCAAAAAAAATCATTGTGCAAAGGTGTTTACTTTCCCACTCGGGTTTAGAGTGAGTACTGAGAAGGGAATTTAGTTATGACTTTACCCATGGTAGCAGGATGCCCGCAAATTGTCAAAAAAGGAAATAACACTCTAATACCAGCTTAAAGCAAGTTCAAAAACAAAGGAGATATGTAACCACAAGGCTTATTTGATGTGGAATACTGTCATGTTTCTAATGAGTTGAATAGAAACTTGCCTCCTTCAAAAATTTCTCTTGGTTTCGCACTGCCCACTGCTCCTGTGGTCTCTTAGCCAAGGAGAGGACTTGCTCTGGGTGAAGCACACGGTCTGGATGGAAGACAAGACTTTATACTCAACAGCTGTGTCCTGGGGAGAGGAGGTTCAGCAGCCTCCCTTCCCTCAGAGGTGGCGGCTGAGGCGATGGGGGCAAAAAGAAATTGCCCCAGCAGATCGCGCTGGTTCGCGTTTGAACACGCTCGTCTTACAAATGACCCAGTAACTACTTTTTTTAAATAAGGTTGCCTCGAAACCAACCTTTCATTAGGCATTATTTATTCATGTTACAGTGTACTACTTCCTTTCACATAAATATTGGCTGTGCATTTGATATGTGTATTATCCTGTTGAAATCTTTGAGACTATTCATGTGGGTAAAGTTATATGTATGGATCTGTAGTTATAGGGTCTGAAGATGACATTAAATCACTAAAGTTCGCAGTTAATAGGCATTAAACAGCACAGTCCTAGTTTGATTTTTAAAGGGATTCTTTCCCAGAAGAATATAGCAATAATATCAACATATGACTGTCGTCTCATATTTCTCAATTTATTTTCCTCTTCAAACTGAGGCTAGGAAAATATTGCTACTCATTACTTCTTTGCCTGCATGCAGCCTGCTTAATTCTGCTTTTGTTCTTTTTATCAGAGATACTGATCTATGATCTGATCTCCCTTGACTGAGTCATGCTCCAGGCTGTTGGCCCTGGGTCTAATTGTACTTCTGGTTTCAGAATTCTTTGTAATATCTGCCTGGAGGCTTCTCCCATTTGAACAACAAGATTGTAGTTCCTAATAGCAAATATCTTATTTTTATTTGCAGATTTTTGAAGTGGTGTGAAGAAAAAGTGAGAATTGTTGTAATCCGTATTATCATTTTTAGAGCCTTATGGATGTTCTGTAGTTATCAAAATAACAGCCCCTTCCCCCCAAATCCTGCTCAAGTTGCAATTCTGAATTTCTTCTTCTCTGTAAGAGTGTTTTTGTATGCTTGGTATTTTTAAGTCAGTGTTTCTTGAGACTTCATTTTAAATTTATTTTTATGTGTGAAATAAGAAGTGAAATAAGTAAAATGGTAAAGAAAAATAACACATTTTTCTCCAAAGCACCACTATAAATATCTTCAAATATTTTATCTTGATTTTATAAATACATGTACTGATTTCAGATGAGTTAACACATTTTAATAAGTATTGCATTCAAATATTTTTCTCCCAGTATATTAACCGTAATTAATGTTGCAAAATTAATGTTGCATTGGAGCTGCAGGGGTTGGAGGATGTTTATGTACCAACAACTGATAACGAGTTGGAAATGCAGTTGATCTGCCCCTGTACCTGTATAGGCAAGGTGCTCTGATGTAATAACGTAAGACAAAGTTAGAAGGATTACATCATCAGACTGTACTGTCACTTGCTGATAGTGTCAGGGCTGCAACATGATGCTTCTAGCACTACTGAAAGCTGATTAACTCCTTTTTGGATATCACAGGACTCACAGTGGTGACTCAGCCAGAGGTTGCATGTCAGCAGAGTAAAAAATTGTTTGTTGGAAACAGACAGGTTTTATTCTCATTTTCAACTCCTGGAAGTAAAATTGAAGTTTATTTATGCAATATACTGGTTTCTTTCACTGACAGCAGTTTCTGTTAATTCTTCAAAGATACTTTAAGCAACAGCTACAATGAGAGATGATGAAAATTTACAGGGAGCTTGCTTACTTTGTAGGCAGTTTTACTTGCTAAAAAAAGTACCTAAAATGTACCTAAAAAATAAAGTGTGGGCATCTTTCTTTTAAAAACGCAGGAACAAGACAAGGCCCTTAGCTAAGGTTTTTAATTATTTGAAAATCATCTCATGAAAGCACTTCCTTCAATCTAGGAGTCAGTTTGCCAGTTAACTGTTCTACACAGGAAATACAGGAAAAAAACCAAAAAACCAAACCAAAACAAAAACAAACAACCCCCCCCCCCAATGTGTACTGGAAGACGTGCTTTTATAAAGAGGGGTACAGGTACGTCATTGTCTGGCTTTAGATACAGTATCTCTGCTCTGATTTTCACATGTTAAAATGAAGTGGCTTTCACAGCTAAATACTTTCACATGGACTTTTAAAAAAAATATGTATTTAGAAACTGCAATCTTAAAGGGGATAAAAAGCATCTTTCTGCTCGACTGATATATATTTCATTTCTGCAGCTAGCTCTGTAGGGGCAGACAGCACATATGCAAGTTCTTCAACTTAACAGAGATCTGCTTATGCGGGACCTACAGAAAAAGCAGTTGATTTTCCACTTGCAGATGTGTGTGCTGGGAGAGATGGGTGTGAGGACAGCACATGGAGAGAATATGGAGTAGCTGGAGTCCTTACAGGTGATGCAGGGAAATTCCTCCAGCAAGCACAGCAGACATCTTTGACCATCAACTCTGAACCGGTACGAGAAGTAGGGTGAGGATGTGGAAAAAACATGATACGGATATATTTTTCAAGCTAGGCGAAGGTGCTTTGTGTTAATGTAAGTACTGAAGATTTGAATTTTGCCTGCAAAGATTGAAGTTTATTGAGTATTAGAGTCCTCCTCAGCTGATCTTTTTCCATGCTTTATCTACGCCATTCTTCTCCACTCCATGCTTACAGTTGATATGACAGATCTCCACAGTTATTTACTAAAAAAATAAAAAGTCTTAATAAGATGAGAGCAGACAGACACACAAGATATTTAATTTTCACATCTGAAAGTTCTGGGAAATTCAGGAGGGTAGAGAAGGGGTAAAGACTGGTTATTTGTTATTTCACAGCTGGAAATACAGGTTTTCAGACAGACAGCAAGCATTGACAAGAGACAAACTCCAGTTCTATTTGACTGTGAGGAGGCAATAGGTAATCACTGCTAAATCTAAACAATATAATTATCCGTGCATTTAAGCAATAATGTCTCAGATGATTCTCTGTTTTTGAGATAGAATGGGTGACAGATTTTAAGAAAGAAGAGGGCACAGAGAAAGAATACAAGGGCAGCCTGAAGTTAACCGCTAAAATTATATTTTAAAATTACTTTTAAGAAACAGGTTGTTGATAGAACATTGATTTTTAGCTCAGAGTAGTAATTTCAAACAGCTGGAAAAAGATCTCTTGAATACACCTTCAGCGCTTAGTTTGATTTAGAACATGCAGATAGATGTGGAAAAAGTGTCTGCCATTAAAAATGGCAGAAAGCTTTGTGAAAATAGCAGCTTCAGTTAAGCAATTTCCTATAGGGTATATAAAAACATAACTTGGAAGGTGGCTATTTTGTAGATACTTCTAGTTATTTAGCATCTGGTAAGTACAATATGCTTGCTTCGTTATGTCAAATTTACTTGTCTTTGTGACAGTTGGTGATGCTCCTGATTTATACAAGAAGCATTTTCGAGCCCTCCTTGTTTGAGAAGACTGTGTGACTGTTACCAAGGAGCAGAGCCTGGCAGAAGCCATTCTTTAAGGAAGGATTAATAACTTTGAGTAGACTACTGTAATGAAGCTAAGTAAACCATCTTCCTTGTCTTTCTATATGTTTAGGACAACTGCTGACAGCTGGATAAATTAACATCCTTCTAAAAAGCTGTATGTTCTTCCTTAGAATTTGGAAGTTAATATTACAGTCTTTCTTCATGTTACATTACTTATTTCAGAGTACAATGCTCAGCCTAAGTCTGGAGAAAGTTAGCTTTCCCACAGTACGTGACAAGTGCTGCAACAGGTAAGGTGGTAGTTGCTTGGAAGAACCTAAACACAACTTGTTTGCTGAAGGTAGGATGACTTCATCAAAGCAGCACCCAGAAAGGAAAATGGGGAAAGAAAAAGCAATTTCTCTGACAAGAAAGCTTTCAAAAGACTTGTGTCAAAAGAAGGTTTCATAAAGACTTTATGAAGAAGGCATCAGAAACCAAAGTAAAGAAGACAGAAGGTGTTGTAATGAAGAAACAAGATTGAAAGTAAAAGCTGGGTGGAAAGGAAACTTTTAAAAATGAAACCCAGACCTATGGCAATAGTATTCAATAGATGTATTGCGGTCTTACCCTTATTCTAAAATATGCAGAGGTATTTTGCATGGCTGCTGTTCTGAGTATAAACAAAAGAAATACTGCTTGAAGAATCCCGAATGTTCCCTGGAAGCAAAACTGAGGAAGGACTGAACACAGCAGCAAATGTGTTGTGATTTCCTCTCACTCAACTCCAAGACTTCATTGAATGCATCCAAAATTGGAGTTAGTGACTTAGGTGAGAAAAGCAGTTGCATAAGGCATCCTCACCCCACCTTCTCCAAAACTCATATTGAGTAGAAAGTTGTGAAATGTACAATTGCCCTATCACATCTGCCAGCACAAATTAAAAATAAAAAAATCAATAAAAGAATCTCCAGTGAATAACAACTAAAATCCCACCACTGAATAATCAGAGAACAATGTCTGCCATCAGGTGATCTATGGAAGATCCTTCATGATGCCAAGTCAGCAGCAGATGTGCAAATTGTTTTAACTTGGTTTTCTTGTCCTGAAATAAAGCATACATGCTATATCCATTCCCTTCCCCATCCACTCCCTTCTTAGAGTGAGAGACTAACGAAATATTTAAAGGTCAGGGGGTGAATTGGTATCTTATACAAAATACAGTATAATTTTTGCTTTTTCTTACTAATATTGTAAAGCTCTATTTCAGAAATCTATAGAAGTACTTAATATATATTTACAGGAAGGTATACATTTATAGATATTAATTGAGGTAAAGAATAATTTTGGCAAATCAATGGATTTCAAGAAGAAAGAAAGTGCCCCCCCCCCCTTTTTTTTTTTTGTTTTTTAAGTATGCTGAAATGTCATTGGCAATGCTACAAAGAACTTTTTAAAAAAAAAACCCTCTCCTGAGAATTTGTATGAATTTATCTAGAAGCTGTCACAAAGAACAAACAGAATGAATGTGTGAGACAAAATAAATAACCACCTTAACATCTGCAGAGTTGTATAGAAGCACTTTTGAGGGAGTCCATTACATTATATATCACTACACTATTTTACATATTTTTCTACAAGCATTCAATTTTACCTAATGATTCAATTCAATCTCCAGATCAAGCTGGTGCTAAATCTATTCTGATTCAGTGCAAAGAAAGACAAAGCAAAAATCCCCTGCTCATCATCTCCAGTAGGGCTGAAAAAGTTTTGAAGTTCAAAAGTCACTGTGTTTCTTGTGATGGAATAATACAAGTAGGAGAGATAAAGTAATGAACT
The DNA here is from genome assembly GCF_003259725.1 of Athene cunicularia. Lineage (NCBI taxonomy): Eukaryota > Metazoa > Chordata > Aves > Strigiformes > Strigidae > Athene > Athene cunicularia. The sequence continues at coordinate 37,041,211 of NW_020799099.1, forward strand.
CATACATGCAGTTATGAGAGGTAATGTTTTCCAAAAGATCATCAGATTTGGACTATTACTGGTAAAGAAGAACATAAAAGGAAGTAATTTCAGTGACAAAATGGTTGACACGGGGAAAAGAATGATGAGGTTTAAGGAAATGTAATGAGTGGCAAATGGTGGCTGCCTTTATTTTTAAAATGGAAAAAATTCTTATTTTCAGTGAAATTAAGCAGCTAGCAAGAGGAACGAAGCAAAACAGATTCTAGAGAGGAAAACAGTAAGTGAAACTGCACATTGAGAAATGGATAGAAGACCAGAAATGCTAATTTCTTGATTACAAAATAGCATTTAATTTATTTAATTTTCTACTTTATTTTAAAGTTTTTGATATATATTTTGTATATATGGCTGTATATGCTATATAGGAACTCTTTCATCTCATGACAGGGAAACATAAGGATGATTAGGTGGCTATGGTTCCCGATGTCATCAGTATGCAATTTAGAGGAAATTTTTTTGACTTAGAAGGATGTGTGGGTGGGAAAGGAGTGCTAGTTTCACAAATTTAAAGTCATAATGCTTCACATCAATGCTATATTTTTTCTCTCATCAGCTATACTGAGTATTCATTCAGGAAAAAAACGTGTTTGTTTTTTTTTTTTTTTTCTTTTTAATGCTGATATGTAACAGCATCTGCTGCTGCTTAAGGATTTTTTGGTCTCATCTGCATTTTGGAAGCACTTGACAAGCCCTTCTTTGCTCTATTTGCCATGTAATTTTAGAGTAGCTCTACACAAATTAGTGTTCTCAGAAGCCATGGGACTTCTTTGAGGTTCTCAGAAACGACGTTACCCCATGAATATGATGCTGTTGCTGAGATAATAACCCCTCCTATGAATTTGGACTTCTGGTATAATTATTCACTAAGCACTCATATATGTTGGGATATCCACTTGCAAGTTAAAATCCTGAATTTTACCCCTTTTGCAGGCAGAGAATGAGATCCTATGTCTTCTCCCTTGTTCATATCCTGATTTTGCCCTCTAGTGAGGCTCTTCAGGTAACAACCCTTGTCACTTCAAGCTGCTGTGCTACATTGTAGCCCGGGGACATGACAGAGGTGATTTTTCCAATTGCTCTCCTGCAAGACAATTTTTTAACCAACATTGCATAAGGGCGGCGGCTGGGGTAGTTGCATATCAGGGGAGTACCACTGCTGTTTGCCCCCTACTCCAGGTGACTTTAAATTAATTTACTCTTTCCAATAGAGGAGGATGTCAAGGGAATCATCCTCACCAGGTCAAAAAAACTATTTTAGCTTATCAGACACTAAAATAGAAATTAAGTGTTACACAGTGTAATTAGTCACCTGTGGTGTGACTTTGCTATCAAAGTCTAAGATTTTAAAACAGAATAGAATACTATTTCAGTTGGAAGGGACCTATGATAATCATCTAGTCCGTCTGCCTGATCTCTTCAGGGCTGACCAAAAGTTAAAGCATGTTATTAAGAGCATTGTCCAAATGCCACTTAATCACTGACAGATAATTAAGCAAGTTGTTAAACTTTTTGATTAAGCAAGTTGTTAAATAAAATACATTTAAGCAAGATTGACTAAATTTTTCTGCAGTTGGATTTGGACACTTGTGTTTTCCCTTGATGATCTTTAGCCAGGTCCTTCCTTCTGTTTTCTCCTGTGCTCTCCCACTGCTCCCATTCAGATTTTTTTTCAGTCTTGTAATTGCTGTGGAGCTTCTCCTGTTCAGTGGCAGGATCTGTCATATCCTCAACAGCCTTGGCTTTTCTTTCTCATGTCTTGGTGGTTTTATCACATTCCTTGCTTCTTTCTGCTCCCTTGGGGGTTATCCAGCTGCCTCATTCTTGTTTCTATTGATAGTGAGTGAGAATGAATGCGAATCCTGCTTTCCTCAGTCAGAATCACCTTTTCTCATTGTTTTGTGGCTGGCAGCTATCTGCCTGTCTTGGTCTGGGACTCACAGCACCACAACATTGTCCTGTGCCCACAGCCCAGACTAGTGTGTTTCTATTTGCATGTGGAAACATAAATACCAAAATTAATTTGGTTATTGTATTTTGAGTGGAAAAGAAAACAGAAGGAAGGTTGGTTGTGGGGATGAGGAATTACAGGAACACAGTTGTCCTCATTAGTCCCAGACTCTCTTGCCTGCTCCCCGTCTCTCCCAGTTATATTGGCCAGGGTCTTCAGTAGTGTTTGTGTCCTTCCCCCTTCAGGTGGAGCACTTGGTATTTCCAGAGTAAGTCCATGGCCATTAAGTACCAAATCCTGCCCATTAAGTACCAAATAGTAGTGCTATCCCCATTTGAAGTTTACAAAATTACATCAAAGTTTTTCCCATTTAACTAGACTCCAAATAAGGCACCAAACAAGCATTTAAAATCTGATGTCAATCAATCACCTGAGGACTGTATATATGTTAATAAGTAATGAATATATGCTGTAACATGAGCATTAGAAATTTTTGATGTAGACATTATGTATATTCTAAACACGCATGATACCTGATACTACATGTATGTGTTACTACCTATATCAGATATTACCCTATTTATGGGTTTAAACCTAATTATATATCCATATATGCTATGAATAAAGGCAAAGTTTAGGTTTAGATACTGTCAAAGCATTCCTATGTGGGTTTGAGGGCATGACCAACACCATTCTCCCTACAGCTGCCATGGTCTTCCACAGGACCATCACTCCTCACGTGCAGCTCTGATTGCATGCTTGTTCTGTTTGAAGGATTTTTAATTTTCCTACGTTTTCTTTCCATTTTTATCTAATTTCTGAAACAACTTTTAAATTTTCCCCATCCCCTTTTATTATTGAATTCTTGTACTACAAGGTAATAATCTATGGGTTATTAAAAATAAAAAATACAGACTGTTTTCTCTTTGATTTCTGCTCTGCTTTTCTTCTTATCCGCTTTATCTACCACTCTTACAGTGAAGTTTCTGGTTTCCTGAAAGGAATTTGGCCGAAGACTAATTGTACGCTTTGGGTAATTTATGGATGCATATTGCAAATTAAATTTTCTTTCAGCAGTTAACAGTCATTTTTTTGGTTTTTGTTTCTTTCAAAAATATTAAGAAATGGTTATTAAATTAAAGGAGGAAAACAATATAAGACAGTACTGGAGACCAGTCTTCTACCCTGAGACAGTATAAAGGAAGGTTAATATTAGGAAGCATGATATTGAAGGAAAAAATTACTACAGAGGTAAAGAGGTGTGGCAGTAGTTGGGGATGTGGAATATATTCATAGGATGAACAATGAAGTGTTGGAAATTTTTTAAAAAGTTTTTGTGATGGCAGGGTTGAGTGTGTTATGGAGAAAATATGGCTTTCAGCTTAGACTCCTCAAAAACGTGTGAAACCAATTATATATGAAAAGGTAATAACAGTAAGAAAGAAAATGTGAGAACATGTTGTTGGTGTGTCTGTTAATGCTGGAGAAGCAAAATTTTTCTGTTTAATGATAGGCCTTGTCACTTCAAACAAAAGGGTGTAGCTGATTTAAACTCCGAAGATGTCTTTGTTGCTTGTTTAGTCACAGCTATTCCATATTACCATTTTAAAAACTGGATCATTCTTTTGAAAAGGTTTTTACAAGAGCCATTTTCAAAGCACTAAAGATCTCATCATCTGTCTGCTGAAGTCGATGTCCAAGTTCCTTGAGGATTAGGAACAGGCTCAAAATAATCCCAAACAAAAAACCCATCAGAGATCCTTTCCAGAGCCATTAATAGATTGTTTCATTGTTTATGTTATACTAATTGATCCAGTCACAATATAATGCACAAAATCAATTTGTCATATTGTGTAAGAGCTTGGCTAGTATTTACTAATTTGGTTTTATAGTTTAATTATTTTTTATAGTTTGGGAAATCCACTTCAAATGAGTAAATAATATTTAGGGTGAAATGGAATTTTTACCTATCATTTAAATAAGTTTTTTTAAATGCAGTTAAAACCCCCTTAGATTTAAATATTCAATTTCAAGCTCCTTTTTTTTTTTTTTTTTATTTAAATAAATCTGTATTTCTAAAGAGAGATTTACACCTAGATGTTGTTAAGTGTTAAAGAATAAAGGTGTGAAATAGCCTGCAACTATGGTGGTATTTGTAAATGCTTTCTTTTTAAAAATTTTTACTCTTAGAATTGGAGTGTTTGTGCCTATTTGCTTGCGCACATGATTCCTGAATATTTTAACAGAAGAAAGTTTTTTGTCTCATCACACAAGTTCAGAGGTTAACTACACTGAAAATGGACAACCTGCAAATGTTCTCAGTCATACCCACATTTAAAAGAAATAGCAATAGAAAAGGGTGTTTTACTGTTAACTATTTTTTTTTGTAAATTAAAGGAAACTGTGTTACTTACAGTCTGAACTGATGTAACAGATACAAGTTTTAGGATATGCATATTCTGTCCTTTCTATTTTCTAGTTTCTCATTGTTGTTCTCCAAATCCAAGTGAAGGGTCCGCAATAGAGTAAGTGAAAAGTAGAGTAATGAAATGTCACTGGGGAAATTGCTTAGACCAGTATGCTACTGTATGCTTAGACCAGTATGCTACTGGGCCTTACACCTTCATCTTGCACAAGGGGTACAAACTCACAGAATCACAGAATCATCTAGGTTGGAAAAGAAGATCATCCAGTCCAACCATTAACCTAACACTGACAGTTCCCAACTACACCAGATCCGTCAGCGCTGTTGTCGACCCAACTCTTAAACCCCTCCAGGGATGGGGACTTCCCCTCTGCCCTGGGCAGCCCATTCCAACACCCAACAACCCCTTCTGGAAATAAATGCTTCCTAATAGCCAGTCTAAACGTTCCCTGGCGCAACTTGAGGCCATTCCCTCTTGTCCTATCGCTTATTTCTCCAATGGATCTGAGTAGTCTGTGAGCCCCTTTTTGAAATGATGCTTCCACAGGAAAACTGAATGGTACTCAGTCACTGCAGCTTGTTAGGCAAGGGCATCACAGCTGGAAATCTGCTTCTTGCAGTTGGTGTCTGCATTCAGCCCATTTGCTCCGGGTGCTTGAAGCCTGTGCCAATATAATGTTGAAAGCCACTAAAGTGTACGTCCTATTCTCATGTCCTGGTGAAGATACTAAAATTTCTCAAACCACAAAACACCTGCTGCTTATGAACACAGTGATAACAACTGAACTGGCCTTGGAGGAGGCGTGCAACCTTATAACATGGTAGTTACTGAATAATATTGCTTTGGTTTCTGTAAAGCCTCATTGAGAGAAACAGTGTGAGAGAACGCCATTAATCAATGTCAAGATTTTAATACTTGATGGATTGAGTGGTAGCAGTTTTAAATGTAAAATGATAGCTCATCTTCAAGATGCTACTAATTGTAAATCAAATTCTGAGATGTTCTGTTGGAACTGTAACTGTGGATGAGCATCATTATTATTTTCAATTTGCCACTTACATTTTGATAGGAAAATATATCATAGAGCTTTGATTTTTAATTTATTTTTATTATGCAATGTTTATTATCATGTTCCTCATTTTGACTTGAGCAACCTGTGAGAGAATTTTTCATTTTAATGTTTATTTGGTAAAAGAGATTAAATCAACCTTAAGAGTGATTTTACTTAATTTCAATCATGGTTTATTGCTCAGGATATATTTATAAAGGTATGCATGATTATATAAAAGGATTCATTAGGAATTATGTTATTGAGGAAATGACTTAGTGAACTTATTTGCTTTAAAATATTACCAAATGGGGGCTGGAGGGCCCAAATATGAGATGACTCAATTAAGTGGGAATTCTTCTGATGAGTAAGGCAAATACTGTGAGCACTATTTTCAAAAATACCTAAAACATAAAAACACACTTTAGTGAGACTTAGACTTTAGTTCACAACAAGCTGTGAATTTCTCTGAAGGAACAAGAATTGCACTTTTCAGGCTAGGCATAGGTGACTAATGCTGTGATGCTGATCACCATATTTAGCCATCCAAAAAAGTCCACTTTTCACTGAAAAGTATCTGAATATATCTGAGCCACTCCTTGCTGACTTTAAGCAACCTTTTTATTAATGTGAAGAGTTCCCTGTATGTAGGCTGATATTTAGCATCCAATTGAGAACTCATGTAACTCATGGACAAATTGGAGAAGTTCAAAAAGGAAAGGAATTTGCAGTCCAGAAACTAGGTTTTCCTTATTTTTTTCTGGAGAATGAGAAGCAGAAGGAGAGAAGGAAAAGCATAACAGAAATTTCAATAGTAGACAGTGTTTAGGAGCCAATGAAAGGGAACATGACCACTTTTAGGTACATTATTATTTCCTTAGGTTCTGCTGACAAATGTTATATATTTATGAAGATGTGTTTGAGCACATGATTATGATCCCAGTTAACTGTTGGCATAAACTTTGGGCTGAAATGGTGTTAAGTATTAGTCAGCACTTGATATATACATACATATATTTTTAAGCATCACACCCTCTACAACACCCATGAGTAATGCACTGTGAAAAGACCCAACTAAATAAATTAACAATGTTTTCATCTAGTTTTCAAAGGACCTGACGCTTTGCAGCTATTACGTAGAAAGCTGAAAAAATTTAGTTGGTTTAAAGAGAGATATCAACATGGCAGCAGCATCAAGCAACCATACAGGCTATCGGGTGTCTGAATTCGGTGTTTCCTAGCAGATGAAGATACTTCTTCATGAATGACATAACCAGTGACAAAATTTTATCTGAAGGACAGTTCAATTTGATGATGTGAACATAAACCAAACTAAACTGTGGAAAATATTGTACCTGCATATCTTGAAAAAAGCAAGGGCCAGTGTTTCAAGCAGTGGAAAAAAAAAATTTTGCATGTCTGACACAAAATGTGCTGAAGGTTTTAATTCTAAAGCTGAGTGCAGATATTTTGTAATGAAAGTGCCAGCTCATCCTGAATTATACAGTACTTAAACTATATATCTACACAATATTTTATTGTATAAACTCATTAACAATTTGCTTTCCGTGATGTTTTGCTTGTGTTACTTTTTTAAAAGAGTAATCTGTATAATGTTTTTTATATGGGTTTATCTTAAGACCAGCTGCACAGAACTGCAAGGGGACATCAAGCTCTCTATTCTGCTATCTCAGACAGCAATATCACCCTGTCCTTTTCATAAACAGATCAAAAATCCTCTGAATATTATTCAGTCCTGTTTAGGAACTTCACTGCTGTAGAAGTTAGAGACATTCCTTTTATGGTCAATTGTCCCCATTTTTTTTTTTTCTTCAAGGTGATTTTTCTGATTTCAAAATTATTTATTGCTCCTGGTGATTCAGTATCCTAAATTATTTATAAAGAACAAACATATGCCTTCACAGACTTTGTTTGGAAAGATAAACATGATTTAAAAAAATATTATATTTTTTAAGGCTTAACAGCATTGCTATTTTAGGCCTGAGTTTTATAAACCTCTATTGATATACCTATGCTGAATATTTAAAGGTGGATTGCAGGTCCATGCAACTCATGCAGCGAAGCCTGCAATAAGACAAATTTTGACAACAGAATTTAAAGCAATTCAGCAATTTTGGTAAAACAATAATCATTCTGTGTGTTGTGAACTTTGTGCTACACCGACTGACATAGCTGTTCAACATGTTTTCATCTAGTTGTTACTGTTTCTCCATCCTTTGGCTGAAACATAACTGACTGTAAAGGTTTTTGCATTTCTTGTCAGAGTGTAGCTTGATCTGCGGCTTGTAATTATTACAGTTAATGATAGGGTTTGGTATGCTATGTTTTGTCGAGTTAATGTCTACATTAGGGTAGGTGAGGTTCTGTCATGAGGAAATTATTATCTAGTTAAGCACTCTGAGTCATATCACTGAGAGAATACCTTTGTAGTAATACACTGTAGGCATACGTTGTGATAAAGCAAATTATGAACAAGTTTGTTAATGAAGTGATGGAACCAAACTTCTGAGCAAGAAGACACTAATACTGCCATGTGGGGAGGTTTTCTGTGCTCTATCGCTTGATCAGATGCGTATTTTATGCTTGACTCACAAAGGTGCTTCCACTCCAATGCCTGTGCAGAGGAGAGGAATGTTTTCCTTTTTCTACACGGGGCCATGTCTTTATGCGCTCACTCTACCAGCTGTATATGTCCCCCGTGGCTACCTGCAATAGTATGCTGGATATATGTTAATGGCAACTATTGGAGCACTTTCAGAGTTGTACTACTTATTTTAATTAGTCAGTTACTGTCATTTTTCACACTTCTAACAAATCACTCGAAATATATTGCTCATGGTTGTGGCTGAGACATAAATCTTAAGAGATTAGTGAGTCATCTATCCCATGGCCCTCATTGCCATCTATTACACAATTATAATAAAGCTTTCTCCACTACAGAACCACAAGTCTTCTACTTCAGTTATTGCAGTATAGCCATACTGCATCCAGAGCAGCTGGATGATGCGATAGTAGTTAGATGATGCAAGACAATCATTTGTCTAAGCCTGATTGTTTGGCATGGAAACTTAAGAGGACCATCATCAGTCACTGAGTTTCATCTTGGAGGTCAACAGCAGAACCACGGGGCAGGGATGAACAGCTAAGTAACAACAGCCCCTTTGTTACCCTTTTTGCAAACACCTATATTCACCATGAACTGAGTTTGCGCATGACTTGCTCATTAGCAACACTGAAATACTTTTCAACCTGTGTTAATATGTTAGGGTCACAGTCCCTTGGCCCACCTGGAAAATGAAATTTGAGCCTGAGAAGTAATTTAACAGGTAAATAGGTGGAAACTATGTCTAAAATCTGCCTTTGGGCAAAAATACTGTGTTTTTACATGGTGATCACCTCTGTGCTCGTCTGCTATCTTCACAGAGAGTGCATGTAGGATAGTGTAAGGAGAAAGAGTTGCTAGCTCTCCACTCTGGGATAAAGAAGGATTTGACTCAGTCTGCACTTGTTTTAAATTGTTGCATCAAGGCACTTTACTTCTTGTTTCCTATTAATACAGTATAAAGACTTAAATTATCTATGGATAAATTAACTTGCGGTGGACTCAATACTCAGTAAGTGACCTGTATCTTAAAAAAAGACTAGAATAAATATTTGCTGCCAAAAAGATCACCCAACAGCTTCTTATGAAATTTCCCTGCAGAGGTAATTGAAATGAAATGTTTAGTTTTTAGAACTATTTTGAAAAAAAGTAAGAACTTAAGAAAGAGGAGCATTTTTATCAATAGATTAAAAAAAAAAACTATAATTATGTCATTAAATAGGGTGATAGATGGGTAACAGAGCATGCAACTCCCAACACATATTTGGAAGTGAGAAGGGAAGTGAAAGCTGATGGTATCCAAGTGATGTGAAGTGCAGGACAGTTTTTCTTAATGGTCACCTCTAAGACCAACTTTTCTGAAGAGTTGCTTTCACAGTTTTCCTTGAGAGATCAAAAATATATGCTAAACCTCATGTATATTGAATTAAATTCTTGCTAACCAGAGATCAAAAATCCAAATTTTTATCATTTTCTTTTAATGATTTTATGATTTGAAGAGATTGAAACTAATTCTGAAGATAGAAATAGAGGAATGAACAGAAGTTGTGTCCCAGCAGAAAAACCTTTTTTTACTAGTAATGTAACTTTTTCTTAACAAACATCAAGCAATTGTGTATTTTTTATAGCTAAGGCAAAGAATTGTTATTAATATGAAGTTATCCAGCTCTCTATTAGAGAAACTAATGGCTCTGCCAGATTAAGATTTTTTTTTGAGTTTTGTTTATGGAATGCTTATGGCTTGTCTCTGCTTTGAATCTTGTAAGAGCTAGCATTTTTTGCTCTTCTTATGCCAGCTTTGTGTTGCTATGATAATACATTGTCTGTGATTTTTACTCTGATATTGTAAATCTATAATTTGCATTGTTCATCCAAAGGAATTTCTTAAGCCATAATGTTAAAGATCTACTGTAAGATTTAGGGTTAAATAAAAGACCTAGGCTTTAAAATAAAAGCCAACACATGAAGTATGTAAGTAGGAAAAGCTTCATACCTTCATTTTCTAGCATTTAGCATTAAAATTTCTCTTTCAGCTGGGTCACCATCAAAACAACATAAAGCCTAGTAGGACTCCTTTAGACTCTACGATTTTGCTGGAAAGGGATGTTATTTAAAAGCTGGTGTTTCAGGATTTGTGGCATTCCAGGATTCTAAGGTTTTTCCTGATTTTTAAAGCTTTTATTGTCGACATCCTTGAAATGATGTTTATTACTAACATACATGTTACTAAAGAATTCAAGTATGCACAAATGAAATTTATCAAAACAGCCAAGGTCTCCTCTTCTTTCACTTGCAAACTCAGTGCCTTTACTCCAGAAAATAATCACAGTGTTTTGCAGGGCTAGAGTCACCAGTGAGCTCAGCTTCACTTAATTTTGCTTTTCTAGCAATTATGTCTTTCCCATTAAATTTGAGAATATGTTGCCTACAAGCTGCAGTGAAATTCCTGGAATTGGACATGCTACATGTCTTTTTTGAAGCACTTAAACCCTTGTTCTCTAATAACAAATGGCATACCAGGACTGAAGTCCTGGCAAAATTGATGAGCCTCTTCCTTCAAAATGGACACTGAAATAATCGATTCCTTACTGTGACTTTGAGCATAACTTGTAAGGGGAACTTCCATGAGGTTTTCAGTGTTTTTAATATTTCACTGCAGTCCTTAAATCTGTGCTGTAGCTGGAGTTTACAGAAGCTACAGAACAAGTGTTGGGCTCTATGGTAATGCTTGTTTTTGTAGTTGTGAGGTTCTGTTAGAGTCTCTGGTAGGCATAAAATAATTCTTATTACTACCCATTGATAAATATCAAACATAAATTTGGACTTTGGACTTTGCTTAATGATAACAAGTATTAAATTAATAGTGCCATGGTCAAAAACTTTTATTTAAAGTTACTGAAAAGGTTAGAATACTTGTTTCTTGTACATCTTTTTAATTAAAAAAAAAAAAAAAAAAGCAGTGTAAACCAAAATATTCTGCATTGTAACTAGTCATGTCCTCAGTCCACATTAAGGAAATGCAACAGATTAGATAGGAAATCTTGTTGAAAAAAAAAATGTAATAAGAAAGTCTCATTGAGTTCAATGTTTACATATGTTTTAAGTGTATTTATGCATGTAAGAAATGGGGATAGGTTATTAGTAGCTTAAGAAAATATATATGACATAATACAGTGCGGGGATCTGGGAACTGAGATACTACCATTTTTATAAAGCCACACATTAATACTGGAGCTCCACAAGCCAGGAAATGCATTCTAATTTAAATAGGAAAGTCCTGTGTGAAAAGACCCCACCAAAACAAACAAACAAAAAATCTCATGAATTTTTTTCTTTCCTTTTTTTTTTTTTTTTTTTCCCCCTCAGTTTTGCAACCCAAGAAACAGTACAAATTCTGCAGTTACATAAAAAATTCAGGAAGATCTGATGTACTAAGCAGAACCTCGGGCCTTTTAAGAAGAAATAATTATTGAATCTCTCTCAAGATGCAGCACCTCCCTTCCCTAAAAAATATATATAAAAATTAAAGCTAGTCAGGTATGCTGATGAACTTCTGGAGGCAATGCTGCTCCAGAACAGTTAGCTAAATCTTAGGCTGATTTGTGTAAGGTAATCTTTACCAATTTTTAGTCTTCTGGTGTGTGATTCTTCATGTAGGAGGATTTTAAAAAACACTACACTTGGTAAATACTCTGCTCTACTACAGTCTGTTCTTGAGAAAACTTAGCCTAATAAATATCCAAGCAAATAGACAGCAATAAGGAGAACTGATAGAAGAGTAGGAACAGATGAAATGCAGTCTGCCAGTGCTTGGATTTTGGTCAAAATGCTAGTTGAGATAGAGCCATGTATGCAGCAGAACAACCAGCAACTCATCTATTTTCCTTTTTCTTGTTTGATCAGAAACATTTTCAGTGTGACCCCCAAACGGTGAGAACATTCTTTTATTAATGGGCTGGGTTTGCTGAGGTTTATGTATCAAAATTATATATAGTCTATCAGTTGTTCTCCACAGACATTACATACAAGAGGTAACACACAATAATATTTTTTGTGGTCAGTTTGTTGGGATGTCACACCACTGTGTGTTTTTGAAAATATTTAATACGTTTGTCACTGATTAGGAGTAAAAATGAACTCTCTGAACTGGTATCTTTTCCACTCTGAAATAAGAGTTGAACAGAATAAAGAGAGTGGTGGCTGTTGACTCACTCGTCTCTCCTAATATGTGCAATTAAGGAGGTCATGATTAGGGAGAACCGCAAGAGGTCATAGCCTGTCCTGAGTTCACATACAGCTGTGACCAGGTCACTGTGCAGGGGCATTTTAAAGGGGAATTCTGTCATAAAAATGAGATGTAATTAAAAACTATTAATTGATGCTATTAACTTGAAAATGAATATTATGTCTGATTGCAGAAAAGAGAGAAAAGTGAGTGCAATGCAAACAGAGCCAAGGAAATCTCAGACTGCAAGATGTTGTTAGAAAGGCTTCATAGCCTGTAATAAATGTATATTTTCAGAGCAATAAAGATGAATTTCTATTGGGAAATGCTTGGAGATGGAAAATATTCCAGCTAGGTGAAGAAGTTGTGTAGATTTGGTAACAAACCAAAAATCTGATCCTTCAAGAGAATCTTGCCTTTAGGAAGGGCAGATTTTATGAGATCAGGAGAAATTTTTGTGGGCCTATGTAACTAGAATTTCACCTGCAGATCTTGCAGGTGGTAGGACTGTACAAATCAATCTGAAGCATTTCTTTCTACTCCAGAACATATTTGAACCATAAATTCTGTGGAAAGAATCTGCTTATATAGATATAAGCAAGCAGTTATTTACTACTACATTAAAGCAGCATTAAAAATATGTTGTGGATTCAGTGTATGTGACCCTCAGCTTCTAAACTAAGTAAATCTTCAAAAATTTAGCTAGTGAGAGGGAAAGAAAAACAGAAATTTACTTATTTTCAGAAGACGACCCCTTTTTTCTGGATATCACTTTATTCAAACATGAAAATGTTGCAATGAGACAGATACTTGTTAGAACTTGGAAATATCAAACACTTGCTTTTTTAAAGCTGATTAACTCTGGTATCTTATAAAAGCAATGTAAAAATCTAGCCTTTAAGACAACATGTGCTTCAAAAATAGTCTCTGATATGTTTATCCCTTTTTCTTGCAATGCTTTCTCTTGAAACAAAAATCTTCCTGGAAATGTATGGTAAACTTACAGTATATTGCATTGGTCAAAGAACCTTTCTGGTTTGGAAGCAGGGGTTCAGTTTGCTATGCCATAGATGTTATTTGATCTACTGATCCATATCCATAGTGTTTTGATATGATATTGGGGATAATTTTGATACAACCACTCTCTATTTAAGATTCTTCTTTCTCTTGGAATATATTTTTCATAAGATGGTCTTAATGAAACCTCTGTAGTTACATGTAAGATGAAGAATTTGTTGGCTGAGGAACACATTTAAAAACATCAAAAAATGTCATCAAATCACTTGCCATATTTCAGCAGTATGTGCTGGGCTGTAATTGTGATTCTATCCTGATAACCCCAACAGTTCCTTACTGATGGTGCTGTGCAACATTTCCTGTGTAGTGCATGAAAGGAAGGTGGTGGATGTAGTTTTTCTGGATTTTAGTAAGGCTTTTGATACTGTCCCTCACAGCATCCTTCTGGACCAGTTGTTCAACTGTGGGATGAGCAGGTTCACAGTGCGCTGGGTGAAGAACTGGCTGAAAGGGCAGGGCTGAAAGGGTTGTAGTGAATGGGGCTACATCTGGATGGCAACTGGTCACCATCGGTGTTCCTTGGGGTTCAATTCTAGGGCCAGTCCTGTTGAACATATTTGTCAGTGGTCTGGATGCAGGAGTTGAATCCACCATTAGCAATTTGGTGATGGTATCAAACTAGGAAATGCTGTTGACTCTCTTGAGGGACAGGAGGCCTTGCAGAGGGATCTAGATATTGGAGCACTGGGCTATAATTAATGGGATGAAACGAGTTGAAACGCTGGATTCTGCACTTAAGATAGAGTAACACTGGGCACAGGTATTAACTGGAAGAGGAGCAGCTGGAGAGCAGCTCCACAGAAAGGGTTTGGGGGTGCTGGTCGGCAGCAGGCTCACTATGAGTCAGTGGTGTGCCCTGGCAGCCAAGAGAGCAAACCGCATCCTGGGGTGCATCAAACAGCATAACCAGCCGGTCAGAAGAGGTGATCATCCTGCTGTATTCAGCACTGGTGTGGCCTCACCTTGAGTGCTGTGGGCAGTTCTGAGCCCCCACAGTTTAAGAAGAATGTGAAGGTCCTTGAATGCCTCCAGAGGAGGGCAACAAAGCTGGTGAAGGGGCTGGAAGGGATGTTCTGTGAGGAGCAGCTGAGGGCTTTGGGCTTGTCTAGTTTGGAGAAAAGGAGTCTGAGGGGCAGCCTCATTGCTCTACAGCTTCCTGAGGAGGGGAAGTGCAAAGGGAGGTGCTGAGCTCTTCTCCCTGGTACCCAGTGATAGCGTGTGTGGGAATGGTTCAAAGCTGAGCCAGGGGAGGTTCAGACTGGACATCAGGAAGCATTTCTATATGGAAAGGGTGGTCAAACACTGGAACAGGCTTCCTAGAGAGGTGGTCGATGACTCAAGCCTGTCACTTTTAAGAAGCATTTGAACAGTGACCTTAATTTGCTTTAACATTTAGTCAGTGCTGAAGTGGTCAGACAGTTGGACTAGATGATCGTTGTGAGTCCCTTCCAACTAAAATTATTCTATTCTATTCTATTCTATTCTATTCTATTCTATTCTATTCTATTCTATTCTATTCTATTCTATTCTATTCTATTCTATTCTATCTCAGATAATTTAGTAACTTCAGTGGGAAATTTGGTGCATTTATCTATTCTATGTCTTTTAGAAAAAATTTTTAGGTTTTGGTTCTGATCTTCTGAAGCTTCTGCAATACCATGAGACTTTCATTGAATGCATGCCTGTCTCATTGAAATCACCTGCAGCTGGAGACACAGCTGGGATAGACTTGTCAAACTGCAGGCTTTTGATATTTAAGAAGTAAGCACCAAAGTGGATGATTTTCAGGTATCCAGTCTCCAGAAAGGAATCCAAACCTCAGAGCTATGTATCTACATTTACTGTGTAGGGAATCAGAGTAGTAATTCAAATCCCAGGAAGGGACCTGATTCAGTTGATTGGAGTTGCTGACTTGTTTGAATGCCTTACACCTCCAGGTCAAGAAAAAGCTAAAGATTCCTTCATCTCAAGGCTTTTGTTCTCCATTTTTGTTTTAAATCACTATATTGGGTACTCAGAAAGTTTTCTTTTAAAGCAGTTTTATCTTCTACAGATTAACATTCATTATTAAATTAGGAACACTGTTTCACCTGTCTCACAGTGGGGAAACTCCCCCAGAAGAAAGTGATTTAGGATTCCTGTTGGCTCTCTGAGTTTCTGAGTTTCACTACTCTTTACAGGGTATTCATGGAAGATAGGCACTAGCTATCTCCTCAGCAAACATGAGGTAAGAGTGATACCAGTGAAAAGAGACTTTCTCTTTTTTTTTTTTTTTTTTTTTTTTTTTTTTAAAGAAAACAAAAAGCACACCTTAGTTTTTAGTTCTAGATGTAAAGCAAAGCATGGCTAGGTTGACATTGTCCTGGTCACTGATGACCAGTATCTGTAAACATAGAGGGAGAGTATTTAAAAGCATTTTTCCTTGAGGTTTTCCTATTGAATTTTCCAATTGGATTCTTAATGCAGTTTGCTTTATAGGTCTCTTTTCTAGGTTTTTGACTTTCCCTGCACTGTGTATAGGAAATATACCTGATGAACAAATGTGAGAATAACTGGTTCTACTCTGTGTATTTCTATTTCTAAGATAATTTCTCTGTTAAGATTAGTATGGCATTTAATGATTCTTTAACTAATTTCAAAATATGCTGCCTACTTCAGGACTTCATCTCATATATATCTTAGGGGTAATCTTCATAGAAAACTGGTTTTCTTTCTCTGTCTGCTTTTATTTTCACCTAGAGATTTAAAAAAATAATTTTCCTCCCTACTTCTATGGCTACTTTGGAGTAAGGGAGGCTTCCTGAATGTACACATGTAGCAGTCACTCCTCTTTGTCTGTCTCAAGAGCTATGCTTTCCTTCACTGGCATTTCAATTACTTATTTTTATCCCACAGTAAGATTTTCTGGAGTTTCGTGTTACTTTCCCAAACAGAACATCTCAATTCACTGGAACAGAGATATTGTATGGCCTTGTGTGTACTTCTTTTTATTTAATTTCGCTCAGTTTTGCTTTTATCTCCCTTGCCATTCTCTAGAAACACCCTAAATTACCTGCCTGCTAAATCCCAGTTTGGTGCCCTCTGTTCTCCTCTCTATTGATACATATTTCTTGCTGATTTTCTTGTGTACTAGCCACTGTTCTTTCTGTTTCTTCCTATCTCCTTGCTGAGCAACTTAATCTTTCTTGCTAATTTAAAGCTATTTTGCTCAGTCCCATTAGCTTTGCCTCTCAGCAAATTGGTGGTCATGCTCCCCAAAAAAGAATTTATCAATTCATTGCAACCTCTGCTTTGTGTTTCCAAGCCCCCTACCTTTTAGGCAATGATTTATCACCACAACTGGGAGTTTTAGTTTTTATTCAACCTAGACTGTGGCAATGAATCATATGTGACATTAAGCAGGTTAGATTGATTCTAATTACGTTGTACTTTAGGAATTACAAACCACAAATTCGTCTTACGGATTTCTAGGTCCGGGATTTAACGAAGCGACAGTATTTTCTGCTTGCTTCAGGACTGGACTATGGCATCCTCTTGTACCAGCTGACTGGGTGAGTGTCAGAGGTCTATCTTTGCTCCATTTCTCCTAGTTTTCTAACATTGTTCTTCTGCATTGACTTCCCACATCTGCTATGTCATAAGATGATTAAACTAAAGATCACCAAACACTGCCTAAGCAAAAGGGGTGAGTTGAGGTTACGCAGGCAACCTTGATACCCCCCACCCCCTCGTTTTCTAACTTGTAAAACTTTTTCTTTGCAATTCTGTAAATGTTATTTTAATGTAATTTGTGCCTAATATATATAATATAGATAAGTCTATCTAATAAGCATTTTGAAATAATATATGTAGATTCTTCTATTTTATATTCTTTTCTGTAAGTCAGCAGAGTAGAGTTCATTAACTTGATATGGATCTTTTTCAGTCTGTAACCATTCGCCAAAGAATGGATTTAGGAGTATATTTATATAGTAAATGTAATGATACTGCTTACTTTATATTAAAGTTCAGCTTTTTAACACTTTTTCCATATATACACATTTGGCTCTCTTGGAAATGGACTTGTAATGCAATCTTCTTTCTTCGCATTTCAGCAGAATTGTGACTTCTAAACTAAACAGATAGCTGTGTTCTGAGGATTAAAAAAATATATATATTTGTTTGTGCAGTACTTAGAGAAGTATACTTGAATAACC
The DNA here is from genome assembly GCF_003259725.1 of Athene cunicularia. NCBI lineage: Eukaryota > Metazoa > Chordata > Aves > Strigiformes > Strigidae > Athene > Athene cunicularia. The sequence goes on from NW_020799099.1 coordinate 37,058,796, forward strand.
CATTTATTAAAAAGGGTAACGGTTACCATAATACTCTAAACAGTGGGCACTACTGAGTTGTGGTCTGTGGGATGTTTGGCCTTTTTTTTTTTTTTTTTTTTTTTTTTTTGGATGGTGGGGGAATATTCAAATAGAAACTATGTAGTGAATTCATAAAAAAAATATTCGATAGAGAGCTGTAATAATACTGAATGCAGTTTTTACTTTTCTGAAAGTGATAACACAGCATGTAATATATAACTGACTAATGGAGAATTGCCAGTGAAATAATTCAATCAAAAATGTAATTTACCTTGAAGCTCTTATGGAAACAGCTATGACTCTTGTATCTGTCCCAATTAAATATGATGTGATTATGATTGCATATATGTTACCAATAGGATTGGTAGGAACATTTCTGACAAATGTTTTGCTGGAGATGCTAATGAAAAAGTATAAAATCTGAATCTTCTGATTTAAAAAAGAAAACCACTGCTAACATAGGATTTTTTTTTTTTTTTAGACAGTTTTCAAAGGGAAGGTCTCCTCTCTTCAAAATGCTTTTAATTTTAAATATCTTTAAAACAGCATAAAGAAGAGTGGGATGTGGGTTTTTTGAGGTATTTTATTTTAAAATAATTTACTAAGTCATCAGATTCTGAAATAGATTGTGATTTTAATTTTAGAACAATTATCTTAAGCACATCAACTCAGTAGCTGTACCACCTTCTACACTTTCTGTATCCAGAAAGTTTCCAAACTGATATTGGTCTGTCTTATATAGCAGAAAGAACACTATCTACTTCATGTAAGACCAATATATTTGCCTTAAGAAAACTGGCAGTTATTTGAAGTATACCAAGAATTCTTGACGTGGAGCCAAATGGTTATTAAAAGGTGCTTTTTAAAAAAATTTTGCTTCCCCCTGAAAGTACTTGTGACATCCACCTTACTGTCTGCAACAAGGATCATCCTGTTGGCAATTAGGTCACTTGATTTGACAAGATAGTTATACACCAAGAAAACTCCATACGTCTCAAAAGTGCTGGAACCTTTACAGAAAACCATGAAACTACTGGAAGTTTTATGACAGATTGCATCTCAGTTATTCCCAGGAGCCCACTCGTTTAAGCTCACCTCCAGAAGTGAACGTGCACCAAGTGATACCAGCCTGAGCTAGCTGGAAAATATGCAAAACTTCTAGCATACATATCCAAGCATTAGATGTCTCTTACAACAAAGCTATCAGAAATGCAGTTTCCTATACTGCACCAAAAGACTCTTTAGACAAAATCAGATAGCCACTAGCATGAACTTCTATAAATAATTTATGAAGGTAAGATGTGTCCACTTACCAGCAGAACAATGGTATCTCAGAAAGGAAGACTATATTCTGTATTTCTGATCTTTCAGCCTGTATCCTTAAGGAATAACTAAAAAAAAAAAAAAAAAAAAAAAAAAAATCATAACTAACATTCACAGCTGTACTTGACATTAAAAATTATCGAAATAGTGGCTTCCTGACATCTAGTCTTTTTTTCCAGGTGGTACCTCTGCCTGACCTCTCTGTCCCACTAGACCTACTGAACTTATTACTGCTTAGCTTGCTGACATTACCCTCTGCTCTACTGGTAACAGCCATAATTTTCTTTCAAATTGTCTAAATAATTAGCATAATTATTTTGAACCTTGAGTTTACTGCTTTTATTTTCAATCTAAAGAAGGACTTGCATGCCCCAAAAGCTTGTCTATAGTCTCTTTGCATAACTATTCATCAGTAAGTCTAATAAAAAAGGAAAGAGTCTTCCCAAAACTTCTCTTTCTCTGAAGCATAGGTGGAATATATGTGTTCACACAAAACTAGTTATTAAAGTACACTTCTATAAATTAGTATTTCTTATCTTTGAAACTTCATCACAGTTTCTCTGTAATCAGTTAAATACTTTGTATAAAGCACAAATCATTTTCTGGTTGAAAAGATTTAACAGTGAAAACACATTCAGTGCTTTTAGGATGTATTGCAGTGACTATGCTATTACTAGTCTTTTATGTTGTTTTTGTTTTTTGTTTTTTTTGGGGTTTTTTTTTGTTTACAGATAAAATAACTTTCCCATTACAACTGAAACAAGCAAAAATATTTCTGTGAAGTTTTGACAGGGTAAATACACTTGTGATTTAAGAACTAAAGGTGATCACACGTTTATTTTAACTTTTGAATATTTCTTGTCAATTAGGATGATGCACATCTTTTAAATACATGGTTCTGAGCTTTGTTTATTTTGGTGGTGGCTTTTTTTGTGTGCATATAGTCATCATGCTTATTATACTTAAAATCTTGTATGGGCAAGAGAGGAGCACAGTCAGAAGTGGAACTAGGAAATTATTGTTACTCCAGTTCATTATTTAACAATATAATAGTCTGATTTATTAATTATGATAATATACATTCATAATTCAAATTAACATAGAAGAGCTTTAAGAGTAGGGTTAAATTGTTTTTCAGGGGAAACAGAAAAATCCTTCCTAGAAATCCCTTTTTATCTGGTGGTGTTCAGCCCCCCCAGGTCCAAAGACTAGTATCTTCAGCCTTCATGAAAGAGAAAGGGAGAGGGGCTCAGGGATGAGCCATCAGCATCCTGAGGTCATCACTGGGAGGCCTGTGGACCTGTCTCAAGGAGTTTCTGCCTTCCCTTTGCTGAGAGAAGAAAGATGTTGACAGTTCCTTCTTCCATGGGCTTGGGTCTACTTGGGCTTTATTTTTGTAAGTTTTCTTAATACAGCTTATGTACTCGCTCTTGTCATTGTTTCCAAATCGCTCACTTTTTGTTCTAAAGCTGGTTTTACCTGAACAATGTGAGGCTGCATTCCTGTAGTGACCTGTGAATTACAGCTGTGGTTTCTATCAGAACCCCTGCACCTCTGATACCGTCCTGTGCCGTGCTCTCTGCCACACCTCATTTTATTCTAGAAACATAGACAACTCAGTCCACCCTGAATAACTTCTCGTTATTACTCTAAACCAAAGGAAATCTGAAACAAATTTAGACAATAGTTACCTGGCCACCAGACAATTACTGTCACATATTTTTTTTTAAAGGAGAAAATCAGCTCAAGCTAAGACAACCCAGACAAGTCCTGAGACCCTGAGCTGTCAGGTCAGTGGCCTTTAGTAATGGCAAGATTCTTTTCTTTATCATAAAGATGCCTGGAAAATTTAACCAAACTAAAGCCAAATAATATTTCAGAAATAATGTGACCTATAATCTTCCTATATATCAGATATTATAGTCTCCCTTTGTTCACATCTCCATGTTAAAAAAAGTAATTTATTCTGTCTTCCATGAAGTTCGCTTAGAATGTGATGCTAGTTTCTAGTCTCCTTTTAGTAGATGTGGGGAAAGAAATTATTTTCTGACTGTTCCTGACTGTAGCACTCATCTGTCATATATGGTATGATGTTTAAGTAGTCTTTATGTTAAACAAGATAGGGACCTCTAGAGTGGTCTTGTAAAAGAAATACCTAGGGTATGATGGCATGATGTGTTTTGATTTGGGTTGTTTTTTTTTTTTGTGTGTTTTTTTGTGTTTATTTTTAAAAAACAGACATGGAATGAATGTAAGTGCAAACTATGTTGTGAAATCTTTAATCTTTCACAGAAGATAAATCTTATATTTAAACTGTGGTGGGTTGACCCTGGCTAGACACCAGGTGCCCACCAAAGCTGCTCTATCACTCCTCCTGAGCAGGGCAGGGGAGAGAAAATACAATGAAAAGCCTGTGGGTCAAGTAAAGGACAGGCACATCACTCTGAAATTACAGTCATAGGCAAAACAGACTTGACTTCGGAAATCAGTTATTATTAGCAATCAAATCAGAGTAGGATAATGAGAAAATAAAACCTAAATTTTGAAACACCTTCCCCCACCCCTCCCTTCTTCCTGGACTTTTGCTCCTGATTTCTCTATCTCTTCCCTCCCAGCAGCACAAGGTGCTCCCAGGAGGATGGGGAATTGGGGTGGTCAGTTCATCACCTGTTGTCTCTGCTGCTCCTTCCTCCTCAGAGGGAGGACTCCTCACACTCTTCCCCTGCTCCAGCGTGGGGTCCCTCCCACAGGAGACAGTCCTCCATGAACTTCTCCATCATGAGTCCTTCCCACAGGCTGCAGCTCTTCATGAACTGCTCCAGCGTGGGTCCCCCACGGGGTGCCATCCTTCAGGAACAGACGGCTCCCATGTGGGTCCCCCGTGGGGTCACAAGTCCCGCCAGCAAACCTGCTCCAGCGTGGGCTCCTCTCTCCCCGGGGCCACAGGTCCTGCCCGGAGCCTGCTCCAGCGTGGGCTTCCCACGGGGTCACAGCCTCCTTCGGGCACATCCCCCTGCTCTGGCGTGGGGTTCTCCACAGGCTGCAGGGGGGTCTCTGCCCCACCACTGACCTCCGTGGGTGCGGGGCACAGCTGGGGACTAGGGGCTGCAGGGGAATCTGCTCTGGCGCCTGCAGCACCTCCTCCCCTCCTTCTTCACTGACCTTGGGGTCTGCAGAGTTGTTTCACTTATTCTCATTCCTTTCCTCAGCTGCAACTGCTGTTGCTCATTTTCCCCCCTTCTTAACTATATTATCCCAGAGTCGCTACCACCGTCACTGATGGGCTCGGCCTTGGCCAGCAGCGGGTTTGTCTCGGAGCTGTCTGGTGTTGGGTCTGTCGGACATGGGGGAAGCTTCTAGTGTCTTCTCATGGGAGCCCTCCCTGTAGCCTCCCTGATATCAAAACCTTGTCATGCAAACTTAATACACTAGCCCAAAGACAACTGTGCTAGAGCTTAAATGGATCTTGTGAACAAGAACAGCAGTAGCTGCATGACCACAGTTAGAATATTTTCATTATTTTTCATCACCCTCAGCTAAAATGCATTTGAAATAAAGAACCCTGAGATTTCAACAGAAAAATACCATTTGGTGTCTCTGGGTCTTCCAGAAAGCCTGTGATATCAAGCTTAGGAGACATGCTGTGCTGTTATTCCTTACCCTATGTCTCTTACCATTAGTGTCTTAAAATAATTTCTCTGGCAAAATAAACTGTAATTGCAACTGTTCAGTACCCACCTGAGAAAATTACTTTTACTATTAAAACTGAATGGATCGAAAAGGTTCAGTGCTTTTCTTTTCTGCAAAAACATGTATCAGAACAAGATCAACAAAGTAACAGAATGAGCAGGAATAGCATTGCATAATACGTTTACATTTAAACCTATCATTGTTTTTTTCCTTTAAGCCTATTACCCTCCTCTCACATTTTCTTTGTATTTCTCTCCTTCCTCTTCTTCGGTGCTGTTGCATGATTTCCAGCTTCCTTTAATGCCCATTTAACATCAAAGAGTCAGAAACCATTTTTATTTCCTTAATAAAGACTGTAGTTTTAAGTGATCCCGCATTGCAAATTGGACTCAGATTTCCACAGATGCCAAGATTCCTCAGCTTTCTGTGCCCTGGTTTTGAAAACTTTAAATACCTGTGTGGTTTGCCTTGGAGTGTAAATCTGTCCCTCGGAGGAGGATCTTAATATTTGGCATTCCCATTAGTTGCTGTTTCAAGGCCAGCTTTAATGACGATGATGTTCCTTTCACAGAGGTTTTAAAAAAAGTTCCACAGAAATCTGAAAGCTTTCTTCTAATATTTAAAAAAATCAAGAAAGTAGCTGTGAAGTGAAAGACTTTAAGTACTTTTTTTTTTTTTTTTTTTTTTTTTTTTTTGTCCCCTCCAAGAAATGCAGCCATTCCCTGTGAAACTTTGTAGCTGTAAGCCCATTTGCAGTAATAGTTTCAGCTAGTTCTAATGATCAGTCAAAACAGCAGAGGTAATAATGTTTTTCAGAAAGAGATATGTTTCGTCTCTTTTCAGCTTGCAGTGGGATAGTCCTTTTAACAAAGCAGAAATATTGTCTCATAACACATTGTCTGAGGATGCGGCAAACCACACTAGTTCTAATTTACATTGCCAAAAGAATTCAGGGCAATGGAGGTGAAATAGTATTTTGAGAATGCCTGATTTAGCAAAACCTAATGTAATCATGCCATCATAGAGTGGGAAGACGGGTGCAAAGGATTTATTTCAGTTGTGGCTAATTTCTTTTCCCCTTCCCTGAGGCAGAGAAAGAGCATGCCGTCAAAACCCACAGTTGTAGAGGGGCCAAAAGCAGTTTTCAGTCTAGGTTTTGGTGCCAGAAGATGGCCAGCAGTTCACTGTCACTGGCAGGCCCTCAAACTAGCATTGCATGGAGACACCAGTGGGAGCAGTCTGATGTATGTGCCTAGGTTGTGTTGTGCTGAGTTGCAGAGTCTCTCCTGCTCTCTGAAAATTGGTGTTTACTGTTGCCGTGGGAGGATAGAGGAGGGACCGCAGAAGCACAAGGCTGGCTTTCTGATGTATTTGCCATTAGGGCAGAGTGGCTGAGAGGCCTTGGTGAGGCATTTACTGTCTGAGTGGGATAAAAACATGTCTTTCGGGGAAGCTGGGGCTGGCCCAGAGCCGTGTGTGCGGAGGTGGTGTGTCCCCACTCAGCCTCGCGGAGGATGGGACAGGACATGACGCCGCATTGCTCCCCAGGCAGGCGGTGACCCGCCTGCAGGACCTTGGAGATGGCTCGTAAAGTGTGCTGGCCTGATGCAAGCCATGGGATAACCAGACTGTTGGGCTGGGTGTCTCAGTGTTTTGTTAAGGTATTTCGCCATTTCTTTGTTGAGTCTGAAATTCTTACACCAAAGCGTCTGGCTGCTGAACTCTGCATCCTGGCTGGCAAGAGGCAGTCAGCCTGTTATTACCTGGCAATGAATTATGTATTAGCGTCTTATTATGGGTGAAATAAACCCCAATGATTGAAACACGCATAGTTTTCCCTTAGTCAATTAGTTATTGTGTCATGGTGTGAAACATCAGGGTTTCTTTCCCTTGAAGGATCTTGGGCTAGTATTTTTTCTATGCATAAAGCTGTGCCAGAAAATTACTCTGTAGTATTTTACGTAATTCTGAGTGAGTAGGAACCAGTTGCCAAAACATATGTGTCTGGTGCAATTTTAAGTTGCCCAAGGATGTCAGAAATGTTTTTGTGAGGATGGGAAATACAACAGAGAAGCTGAGGGGGGACCAGAAACCTTGTGGAAAAGCAGTGGAGTCCAGGTAGGATGCCCGAGGATGTCTGAAATGAACATGGCTTTTGCCGACTGAATCCCATCTTACGTGCGCGCACAAACAATACAGTATAAATGCAAAGGTTGTAAACTTATGTTAGTTCTGATGCAAAACAACAGAAATTAATGTTCGTTGTTTTCTGATAAAAATACCAACACACCGAGGGAATTTGCTGCTTGTAAAAGCCCTACAAGACACAGGCCTTGCCACAGTTTATTTTAGTAGCACAAGTTGCTTCTCACCGTTGACTCTAAAAAGCTATTATTTCCCAAATGTATACAAAATAAGTCTGAACATGTTTACCTATAATACAACAAGGTGAACTTAATTACAGGAAGCTTCAGAAGTGTACTGCTCATGTGCTGCTGACACAGCAGGGGTGGATCAGTCTGAAGGGAAGTGGAGAGGGGAGGACAATCCCTGGGTGGGAACCACCTTCAGAACAAAAGCTGAAACTTCAAAGCAAGTGAAAAAAACCCCTCTGTAACACTTCTAAAATGTTGTTATAAATGAAGTGAAAATAACATGCCCATTTACATTTCTTTGTTCTTATTTATGGTTTTACTTAATGTCAGGAGATTGCCAAAGTTTCAGCATCAGCGTTTGTGTTCACCAGCTTCGACAAGATTTAGGGAAAAGAAAAAGGGGGGAAAAAGTACTTTATATTTTGTAAATTACCTGTGTTCATGTGCAAGTTACATAAAGGGGAGTTGATGGATGCAGTAGGGAGTTATTTTTAAGCAGACCTGCTGGTTGAGATGCATTTCCAAACTTGGAGACCTGGTTTTGTGCCCAAAATCTATTCTGTTGCTATATGAGTCAGTACTATCCCTTTGTGTCTTGTACAGCACCAAGCCCATAGTTAATGTGGTACAACCCCCCAACTATTAGAGATTTAGAATAATTTTAAATAGTTGCTTTTATCAGCAGAGATCAGCAAAGTTCCCATGATGTACAGAGTATTTTAAATTCTGATATATGACCAACTTCTGGAAGACAGTTGTTCTTAACCAGAACTTTCAATTACTTTAAACACAATATTTGAGGTTTAGATTGTTTTATTGGTAGTCAAACACTTTTTATTTGTACTGTGACCTTATTTATTATGTCAAATATACAGAGTCATTTTTTTAATATCCAGCTGTGTTTCAATTCATTCCTGACTGGATTAATGGGGTCTATTGCATTTTGTTAGCATGGAACAATTGGCTAAACTTTTTAAAAAGAGTTCTTCAGCTAGTCTAATCGACTAAATTCAACTAGTCTTTGTAAAAGAGCTGCACTTTATTCCTATTGTATAGTATTCCACCATAAATTAAGCTGAAGCCTTTTGCTCTGTACCTCCTTTCCTAATATTTATTCATGTTTGAAAAACAATGCACTTATTTTTATTTATATGAATGACATTTATATTTACTTTAGTGAGGGCTTAACATGGTCCAATGAAAAACTATAATTAAAAAAAAAACCATATTATTGAGCACCTATAGATAATTTTACTTTAAATGACAGGGTCTTTGTTGTGGTTTAACCCCAGCTGATAACAAAGTCCCACACATCTGCTTAATCATTCCCCCACCGGTGGGATCGGGGAGAGAATCGGAGGAGTAAAAGTGAGAAAACTTGTGCATTGAGATAAAGACAGTTTAATAGGTAAAGCAAAGGCTATGCACACAAGCAAAGCAAAACAAGGAATTCATTCACCAGTTCCCATGGGCAGGCAGGTGCTCAGCCATCTCCAGGACAGTCAGGCTCCATCACGGGTAACAGTGATTTAGGAAGACAAACGCCATCACTCTGAAAGTCTCTGCACTCCTTCTTCCCCCAGCTGTATACACTGAACATGATGCCATATGGTGTGGGATACCCCTGGGGTCAGTTGGGGTCAGCTGTCCCGGCTGTGTCCCCTCCCAGCTTCTTGTGCCCCCCCAGGCTCCTGCTGGTGGGGTGGGGTGAGAGGCAGAAAAGGCCTTGGCTCAGTGTCAGCACTGCTCAGCGGTAACTAAAACACCCCGGTGTTACCAACACTGTTTTCAGCGCAAATCCAGAACACAGCCCCATACTAGCTACTGTGAAGAAAATTAACTCTACCCCAGCCAAAACCAGCACAGTGATTTTCTTTAAATATCATTCTATTAATCACCTCCATCAATACACATTAATAAATGCTTTCTGGTGTTTTCAGACACATATATATAAAAATAAAAACCTAATGCTTACACATAAACACAAGTTTTTGAAATTGTAAAATCCTGTGCCAGTATTTGAGATAAAGTTCTTAATTAAAATTTAAAATATGACTTATTGAGGAAGTTATATTGAGATTTTACAGTTAACTACACTTGAATAAAATATTTTACTGTGAACAGCAATATTTTAAGTATTTTAAAATGCTCCAATTTTAAATAAACTGATTACCAGTGAGATCATCCCTAGACATTCAATAGCAATGGCCTTACAGAAGTGACACTGAGACAGTAATAATGATAGCATCATACCAGCAATAAAGTGTACAATGTATGACTCATTGCTGCTTTTTTTGTAGAAGTCTCAGCTTCAGAAATGAGTGTGTGTAAGGTGATTGGTTTTGTTAATGAGCCAGGAAAACGGAGGGACAGACATGTTCCAAAAAATCCATGTAATTTCTAAATATTTTTTAAAAAGAGTTTCAAGATGCTGCCCGTATTCCAGAATCTAGACAAATTGAACACTTTACACAGTAATTTTTCTAGTTCAACTCTTGTGGAAGTGAGTTTTAAGTCCTGTTCGTAGATGGCATTTAACACTTAGTCTGCAGCGCTACACAGAATCAGTTTAAATCAAAACCCTAATGTCAAAGAGAATCTGTCAATGGGTTGCTTAAGGAAAATCTATATTCTGTAGTAAATACTTCCCAGCTTTCATATTCCTCTGCATTACTTCTTCTCTCACAACTGCTTCTTGAAAAGCAGTTGGTCATTACTATGCTGAGACATGGTCCTCTATTTTTTTTTTTTGGTGTGTGCCAATTCTTCTAACTCTACAGAGAAACAAAACACCCTGTGGATGGAAAGAGTGACTATTATATATGTATGAAATATTTATTTTCTAATTTTTGTCAGAGTCATCATGAAAATTATGTTTATTGCATGACATAGTTCACTGAACTGGAAAATCAGGTGATTTTGTCATTTGGAGATGCTCTTGGTCTATTACCATACTTGGTGGAGGGTGTTCACAGGCAGTATGTGTGGCTTCACGGAGTGGAAAAAATAGTGCACGAGATGGACTTTTTGGGTAACAGAGAAGAATTTGAAGAATCTACTCAGACCTATCGTCCTTTTCCCTATGTTGATCTCAGATGCCTTTGACAGTAATGCAGAAGACGCCTGGGTTTGCATCACTGGTTATTTGGATCAAAAGGCTACATTTTCTTTTAATCCCATGTATTAGCCTGAAAGCCTTATGGAGGCTACCCAATCTCTGCAACTGCACTGCATTCCCTATGCAACTCTTCTACTACAGGGAGAACTGACAAATAGGATTTCCCCCCCCCCCCATCTTCTCCCGTAGCAGCTCTGCACAAAAAGCTTGTACTTGCTTAGTTAATGGTGTATTATTTTTCCCAGACACTTAAGCTGCTATAAATCAAGTAAATACATACATGTCAGCGGAAGGCATAACCCTTTATTTATGAATTTGTTAAAGAACAGTCAGAAAGGGATATTGATTCTGGTTTTATACAGGGGACTAGTAAGACTTACTAATCAATGTATCATAGGAAAAATTTAACTATTATGAAACATTTAGTGTTGTAGGGAAGTAAAATCAGCAATCTGCCATAAAAAAAAAAAAAAAAAAAAAAAAAGGAAGAGGAAAGAGTAGGAGAAACATATATCGTGAAGACCTTTACCTGAAGGCCATGTCCATGGATATATTTTGATGAGAACATTTTGACTAAGCACAATTCTGAACAGATATTTAGCTAAATAAGGCAGTGTAAAGATGGTTATTCAGAATACAGGAAAGGAAGGGAAGGAGGTTTAATAAATGTCAGAGTAAAGCAAAATGTGATTTGTTCTGTTTGACAGCATATCCAGTGATGTCTTCCGTAGCACGCAAACCTGTATTTTGTTTTACTCAAGGACTGTAAGGTGCCTTGAACCCTTGAGAGAATAAAAAATTGTAATAGTCATTAAAATGAACAATACGTGTTGTATTAGTGAAGAGAAAATATATATTAACAGAACATACATTCAGGAAAAAAACCCAAACCTAAAGACCTTGACAGCTATTAAAAAATTATCTGCAATAATTTATTTTTATGTTTTGCTTGAGTTTGTTCTTACTGTCCTGGTGCCCTTTCCAAGTGCAACTTGTTTAAATCTTGGAGCAAGTGAGGTGTTTTGTTATATCTAACTGCCTTTTGTAAACCACTAATTAATTTTGTGTATTTGAGATGTCTATGGTTGATGGCACTGAGAGAAAAAAATACCCTGTGATATACATAGCCAACCAATTAAGCAACATTTGGCCTGCTTGTATTCCACTTGCTGGAGCATTTGAACAACTATTTGCCGAATAAACAAAAGCGTGCATTCAACAAGGCAGAGTTCACTGAAGTCTTTCAAAGTTAGTTACAAAGTGAGTTATAGAGTATTTGACAATGGTAATTTTTACATGCAAAGAAGTATAATTGAGATAAATATGAAACTTAAATGCATGTGGCATTGCTGTTATAATTTACCAGCAGTCATCTGAGATTTGTGATGTTGATCTGGTGACCTTTCTTTATCTGTAATTTATACATCAAATGCAAGGTGTACGATAAAGAAGTTATAGTTTCTTTCTTAATTTGGCTGCAAGGTTCAACACTATAGAAGAAAGTTTCTGCTTCAACAGCAAAGTCCCGGTGCTTGTTGACACTTCTTTGATCCTCTAGTTGTTGCTTTGCATAAAAAATCCTGCTGTGCTTTTCAAATATCAGCTTTAGGAGCCCAAATTATTTCCACAGATAAAATTATTGATGTTAACCTGGAAGAAAGAACAACACTAACCTCTTTTGCTCTTGGTTTGAATACGCATCTCATGGCTCAGGTCAGTCACAAACAGTGGGGAGGAGATGCCCATCACTGCATGTCCTGCTCACACAAAACATGTCCTTATTTTTTCTCAGAATGAACTGCTCTGCTCAGGTTCTGATTAAACTGAAGTAAACACTTGACTTTAATAGGATTTAAATATGTGATTAAGCACTTTGAACTGAGTCTTACAAAACAGTAGCTATACCCAATCCTAGATACTTCTAGTCAGTCTGCTGCCTGCTTGTCGTCAGTGTCTGCTGTGATAGATAATGAATGTTATTAAAAGAAAGATTTGGAGACAAAAATCAACACATTAATGAATGTGACATTTTTGGTCTTTGCCTAGCATGTCTAAAGGGCAGAAATGGAAAGTTTAACAAATAAGATGAACAAAGAGAGCTGAGAACCGATATGAAGAGTTTTGTGGTGTGCACTCAGGATCTGATATCTCAGAGGCCATCATCAAGGGAGCTGTTTTACTTGGGAAGGTAGAGACACTGAAGGCATTGGCAGTAGTCATTGTAGGAGGGCTGGTGCAGAGTAAAGGGTAGAAAATTCTCAGGAGTGAAAGGTCAGAATAAATAGCTACTGTCTAAAGGAAAATGTGAATTTCCCTATGAGATATTTAGACAGGGCTGTTTCTTCCAGTAACATTTACCTGGGACAAGAGCTGATTGAACAGAAAATTACTCATAATTTTTTTTTTTTTTTATTGTTGCTGTTGTTTTACATTACCATTGTTAGAACAGATTTTTCATTTAAAGGAAACAGTAACATTTTGTAATGGAAAAATAGGTCATAAAGTGGGTTTAGAAATCTAAAATGCAAAGTTTCCAAAAATATTCCACATTAAGGGTGGGACTTTGAAAGATTGTTAGGGGGTTCTTTCCAAGAGGAATATCTTTAGGCCTCTTTGAAAACCATGAAACTTTTCTTCCCCTTACATTAAATTGATGTGCAAAAAAGGCTATGCTGCAACTTGAATAAAATAATTGCTGTTAAACAAGATCCTTATTAATGATGAGGTTTCATAATAAATTGTCTTTCTAAAATTGTGCTCTAGCCGTGCTGCCCTATTTGTTATGCACTTCATCAATTTGTTAATATTAATTCTAATGACTGTTTTTGTTCTTTAATTTTATAACAGTATGAATGGAGAGGATAGATGCTTTTTCTAATCGTTTGAATAAATCAGCATAAAAGATGATTTGAGATATTAGGTATAGATCTAACAAATTATTTATACCTAAGGGGAGTATATTTTCCCATTATTTTACATATATACAAATAATGTAAATACTAAAATAAAGCAAAAATTGTGTTTTTGCTGCCAAAACTAAAGTTTATCTGTTTTGTATGAACATGTACCAAAATTGGTAAAAAAGGTGTAAAAAGAAAGGTCTGCTACCATAATTCAGGAAGTTTAATAGTAACCTCTATCAAATGTCATGATTATTCCATATGCATGGCAAAAAAAACCCCACAAAAAACCAAACCCAACAAACCATACCAAAAGACCTTGATAGAGTTTTTCTCTGGATATAGGCTGGAAACGGAAATAATTTCAGAAAAGACAAGAAAACATAGATATCTTTGTTTCTAAAAAAAAAGGTGATAGACATCAAAGAGCCAGAAAGATGTAAATAGAGAAAAGGCTGTGTAGGAAGTTTACCAGTGTTTTCCCAGTAGGCAGGATACTAGAAACATGCAAATATTAAACAAACAAGTGAGCTACCCGCACCAGATCTGAGCTATGGAGAACCCTTCCTTGGAAACTCCTCTTTACGTTGGATGTCTGAGCATCCAGCCAGGCTGACTGGTTTGAGGTTTGCCCTGGGTCTTGGACGATGGTCAGGCTTCAGGCCAGAACCAAACTAGTTCATCAGTGTAACTCTAGGGAGCACTGCAGTTCTGGAAATCTCCTCAAATGGGACTTGAGGTTCTGGCAGTTCAGAGTTATTTAAGATTCCATAGATCTTTAAACAAGAATAGCAGTCATTAAAATGACAAAATAAAGTCCTAAACAGAGTAATAACATTTTGCTACTTTGCATTTTACTGTTTTCTCAAAATAATGTGCTGTGATTTTTATTACAACAGTATGCTGCTTTTTTATTTTCCTCTTTTTTTTTTTTTTTTTCCCAACAGCTCTGACAGTAGGGATAGTGGGACATGAGAAGTGCTCATGTGTAGTTTTCAAAGTTGTCCCAGAGGTTTGAGTGATTACTATCTTTTTTTTTTTTTTTTTTTTTTTTTTTT
>NW_020799099.1:37073330-37121108 GCF_003259725.1 Athene cunicularia
TTTTTTTTTTTTTTTAATTTTTGTCAGAGGTCTTTAAAGGTTGCGTTAAAAACAGTGTTAGTTTTACTAATCTAGAAATATTCAATGCTTGAGTGCGTACGGCTACTGAAGTTCAAGGTAAACTATCACACGTTAGAGATAGGTAATTTCTAGTAGTTATTATAAGCAATGCCATACTCAGGCAGGCACATTCATCCACAAATGCTATGACAAAAGATAAGGAGAATAATTAGTAAATGCAACTGCCCATATTTTATGAAACAATCCAAACTGTAATTCTGAGAATTGGTTTACCTGTTTTTTACATCTGACTTTGGATATCTATCTATACTTGCTCTTCTCTAGGTACTGCTGATCACTTGATTCTATATATACTCTGTTCCTTCTGAATATGGCAAGTACTTTGAGTGCACAATGCCTTTTATGTTGCCTTATGTCAGAGGGCGACCAGGGTGACTTAATGACCCCATGACTGTCTTTTTCATTTTTTTTATTTATTTATATTCCAGCATTGCACCTTGGTATTTCATCTTAAATGAGCAAAATTACAAATATAAAATGCTTCTTAAGATGGAAATTAAATGTACATGTAAGTACATGCACACACTTACATGATGGCAAGGTTTCACTGGAGGGGTTGAGAGTTTCAATAGTTGGCAAGACTCTCGGGGCATGGAATTGCCTCTTGCCCACTGCTGGATCTCCTTCTGGAAGAGCCTAACGGGGAAGATTTAGTAATACCTCTAGAAATGCCGTAGTGACATACAGCACTGTCCTTTGATTGTGAGCAACAGAGCAGAGGTCCAAAATGATGGTCTGTGGTGCTACAAGGGTGTAGGAGCTTGATGCAGAAATATTGTTATTATATTTGGTCTGTCCCTGCTAACTTGGACAGATCCCTTTGAGCTTCCCCTCTGCTGCCCTGGATTGCTGGTGCCTTGGGTGGGTGACAACTGCCTAGAGGAGAGATGCCCTTTTGTTTCTTGGTATGTTTTTGCCCCATCAGCTGGTGGAGATAGCTTTATGCTATAAAATTGGGAGTTTTCTCCCAGCAGTGGTGAAGCGAAAGGTGTCAGCCAGGGTTGTTCTCTGTTTTGAAAGAGAAACTCAACTTACTGTCACAGACCGATATCACCAAGGTAAAGATGAGTCTGGGGAATCCAGATAAATCTGTTCAATCCTAACCAGATTTTCAGCTCAGGGTATGAGGATATAAACTGTCAAATTCAATGGATCAGGCCTGTCACTTTTTCCATCAAAACCAAAAATAAAACATTTTTTTTTTTGCAATTTTTAGTTTCAAGCTGTTCCTCATAGTGTTAAGAAAAATCTGAAAGCAAAGGTTTTATTACAATATGTTTAAGGTGTAACTGATTCAGTAATCAGTGTATTTGAGTTCTTTGCTGGGTAACAAAAAAAAAAAAAATCTAATGAGCTTCTTAAAAATTGTATTTCCTGAAAGGATGGAAGCATGTGATAAAAATTGATTGGTGTAGCAATAAGAGTAGCAAACTGAAGGTCCAAAATGTAGTGGTTTCAAATGAGTTTTTAGACCATCCAGTCATCACAAAATAAGGGGAAAATACAAACACGGTCTCAGTTTACAATATTAGTCCTTTGATGGCCAAGAAGTAATAAAAACATGTAGGGTCCAATGAGTGAGTTACAATCAAAGTTCAGCACTTGCCATGAAGCTTTCTGGTGGAATAATATATAGATGTGAATATAAATATATAATAAGTCTGTTTTCACTTCTCTGGTAGGCCATGAATACCAGCTGTGATAGGTGCCATACCTACTGTTAGTTGTAGTATTTTCTGCTGGCCCATCAGTCTCAGTTCTCTGATCACTGTAGTAGCTTAATCCCTCCCAGTAAATCAGAAATAATCTCATCGATCTAGTTCTATATTCTTGTCAATAGAAGAAATTACTGTATTATTTCATAGATTGCCTTTTATTTTACATGTTTAAGGAATAAAAAAACTTGCCTATGGAAATAATATTTAAACAACATGATTTTTATTCTGGTTTTGATTACAACTTCTTAAATGAGAGATCTTTCATATTCTTTTTCAAGAGAGAGATTTGGAAGCAAAATATTGGGGTTTTTTTTAATGCAATGTTAACTTGTCATTTGAGATATTTTCTTTTCTTTTTTGGGAAAAAAAAAAAAAAAAAAAGAAGAAGACTAGAGGGAAAACCCCTCAATTATTGAATTGAGGAATTATTCTTTTGAGAATTCTGTACATTCAGTTTGGAAAATATGGGGTAATAAGTTTAGATTCTCTATAGAAAACAGAGTAAAATGGACATTATTGTAAAAGCAAAGGAGTTCCTTGGTTGCTTCTGCCTTGGAGGGGATGAGAACATCAGTGGACCTTTTTTGAGCAGTCCAAGCTGCAATATAAACATGGATAATTTGATTGAATGGGTCGTTGCAGCAATTTATATCACAGTCTTTTTGCTTGTTACAAAGGAGTGGAGTTATTCACATCTATCATAGCTCTTTGAGTCTTTGCTAGGTTTGGCCAGAAATTTTGGATTTGGGGACAGAAGCAAACATCCACAACCAGGAAAGCACTGCCCACCACCAAACACCAGCATCCCTGGTCTGTCCGTCTCCTTTGAATAGGTACTGGGACCAGCTCACATAGAGAATGACAGCAGACTGTCAGAAAATACAGATTACCTGATTATTGCCTTCAAATCCAGCTAACTCCTGTTTAATGATCACTACAATTTTGCATATTTCATCATAGAAATACCCTCCCCCCAATGGCCTATTCAAACGTATGCACGAACATATATGTATGTGAGGTAATAAGCTATCATAAGTTGGACATTTACAAAAAACTGGTTCAGAAGAAGGGGTTGAGCTTTAGATTTAGCACCTAACATTTGGGAGTCTTCATGTTTGATGAATTCACATTAGGTTTTGAAATTTAACAAATCTTTTCCCAAAATTAAATTACGCTTTTATAATCAGCATTCTAGCAAGGAGCAAAAGCAACTAAAATAATTAATTCATTTTCAGTATTTCATCGTGAGAGATGATTTTTCTTCATTGAATTTTTATCTCAGCTGAGGAGCTTTATTTTTTAACCGACTCAGTACTCTGGTTTTACTGTGCAGATAAAGGAGTTTGGTTTGTACAGGGAGCAAAAGCATTATTCATTTTATTTTAGAGGTAATTTTAAAATATGGACTGTATATTAATATAGCCTATTCATTCTAAACGACACATAAAGCAGGCTTATCTTGACTTAGCTTTTTAAATGGTATAACATTGTGGGCATGCTTTCTTCAATGTCATAATATTAGTAGCATACAGTATCCATTTGCTTTACATCATCTGATGTATTTTCATGGGTTTTTTCCCTCTCCCCCTAATTCATTGTGTTATGCTAAATAGTGTGGCTGACATTTTCTCCCCAGTTCTTTTATGCATTGTTTCTCACTTTTAAAAGTTTATATGGTCAGATTCTAGACTATTTTAATTTATTATCCATGTGCAACTGCTAAAATGTTGGGCTAGGATTTTTATTTTAAATCAAAGTAGGTGAGGACTGATTCTAAGCAGTTGAGAAACTCACAAATAGTTAAATAAATGTCTGATTTATCTGAACAGAAAATGAGCAGAACTACAAGGGTTTTGCAGAGCTTTGTAAAATGCACAGATTTCAATATTTTTTCATATAGTAGCATGTAATATTTGTATATCTTTAGGTAATTCATTGAATACTATAAAAACCCCAGATTTTCATCATCCTATTTACTGATCTAATTAAAATTAAACTGCAGTGGGATATCTCAGGATTGTGTAGAAATGCCAAAAATAAATTTAAAACTGAGAGGGAAATTAAGAACAGTCATTGTATGTTCCTCCTACCACAGAAATGATGTACTATATGTGATCACTAGTCAACAGACTAATAAACTTCACATCCTTATTAACCCTGGAGTTATATTAGAATATGTAATATATCTTGAGATATGTAGGGCATGTTTAATTGCACTCACTCACACCTTTTAATAAGAAGAAACTTCTTAGCCATCCATTTTTATTTGTTATCAAAGTGGTAAGACTACTGAATTAATGGAGGTTAATAAAACATCCCTAATGCCTTAGTCAAACTTTCCCAGTCCTGAAGATGAAGAATTAATTTAAGTTGTGTTTGCTATAGATACAGATAAACTTCATAAAGGGCACATTTTCGTATTCCTACCTATGAATAAATTATTTTAAAGAGAACAAATGATTTAGACTGTTATCTCTGCTGGGCATTTGGGATCATGTGGGGCATAATGAGCTCTTTCTCATGCAAACTGTACATCAAGGTATCACAGTGAGAAGACACAGTAAGAATTTGGGACTCAATTTCTTATGTGCTGGAAATCTGATGCTGTTACTCCGAGCACTCCTATATTTACACGTAAGATTCACTAAACAGCGTTACAATGAATTTGGGACCACTGTCAAAAATTTTTTTAAGCCATAAGTTTAATTTCTTATTGGTACATTTTTATCAACAAGCTTTGAATGTTAGTTAAGTTGATAGGTTTTATTGGATAAGGGTTACTTTAAATTATTTTAATCAAACATACGATATGAGAACATTCAAACTTTAATGTGTGTGTATTTCTGGGTTGCAGTTTAATCTCTCCCTGACAACAGAGAAAGCTTTTTGTGGTATAGCATCATACATTTGTAATGAAATACACAAAGAGCGCCCATAACAGGTCAGAAGAAAGACCTACATAGACTAATTTTCATGTTTACCAGTGGATAGACTCAAACAATTAAGAAAAAAGAAAAAAAAAAAAAAGCATGTAAAAAGGGATCTTTTCCCCTTGTACAGTCCTTTTTCTTTCTAGCCTCTTCCCTCTCACCTGCCATGTGCTGGCAAAGAGCAGTACAGGGATGTCCCTGGGCAGAAGTCACACCCGAGCTAACCCCTCCAAGAGCCACTGGTGAGCCTGTCTGCCTGGGTGTGTCTCATCCTCTCCTACACCCCTTGCTCATCTAAATCCCTGCAAACCCTCGCAGCGGTGGGCTCTTCCAGGTGTGCATTGGTTGAAAACACATTGGGTTTTTGCCTTTAAGTACAGGTCCACAGAACACTTTCTTATTCCTGCATTGAGAGAGACAGGAAAGTGTTAGCTTTGGTTTCAGGTGGAGGACACTCTTTATCTCTGTTATCGTTTGCTACCTTCATCTGCCCAGCAGCCTTTCACGCCAAGCAGGGTGGCATGACTGTGCCCATCCTCAGCGGTCTTCAGAGGAGGATGGTCACCTGTCTCCTGGTGCCACCTCCTCGCTGTGCCTGGGAAGAGCCTGGGGGTGACCCATGGCCCCTACGGCTGTCCCAGCCATCCGGCACAAACATGGGAGTGCTGGGTTGCACTGGGAGTCCCTGAGTTTGCTTCTGTGTATCTGTGGATGGGCTCAGACTCAGTAAGTGAGAAACTGAGTGTTGCTGCAGTTAATGTACTGAGGGATAACCTGCCTCACAAGGGAGCAACGAGTCTGTCTGCTTAGCTCTGTCAGGGCCTGTGGGTAAAGAGTACGTTCCTGTAAATCTTAAGACAGGAAAATTGCTTCATTTGTAGGACATATGACTGGTGAACTTTATACTGGCTTGAAAAGAGAGTTAGTGATTAATATGTGAAAACTGACTTATCATAATAATAACTTTACAAATATTTGAATTCTGTTCTTCAGCAATATGATGACACCCAAAACCCATTTCTTGTGTTTTGCTTTTCCCTTTCCTACAGCTATATCGCCCCTCAGCTCCCAAACCCTTCCCCTCTCTCACACCTGAACAGAAACCTTTTAAAAGGCAGCTTTTAGTGGCATATCTGCATGCTGTTGACCAGAGTCGTGGAGGATGGGAGGCATATTTCTCTACCTGTAGTCACCCACCAGCGTTTAAACTGAGTGCAGATGCCAAACAACTTGGGCACAAAGGTCTGGGAGAGATTTCAGAGACATTATCAAGATGAATGTCAAGCTCAGAACAACTTACCTTGTTGCATCTGTTCTGAACACGGATGTGTTATCAATCCACACCATCATTTTGGTGAAGATGCACCTGAATATCCACAGCAGAGGCTGTTGGGTGAGAAGACACACAGATGGGCCTGGAGCTCTGTTTCAATGTTTCAGCTTCACCCTAGGGTAACAGAGTAGAGTAAAACAGCAAGAGGAACATCTGTGGGATGTTTAGTTTATCACAAAGAGCTGCAAAACTACACACTATGAAATATCCTCTTTGCTTGCAAAGTGGTAAATATACTGCTGGTAGCACTTGATCTCAGTATGTTAATGTTACTCCTATTTTTTTTTATTATTATTTCTAGAAGACAAAGGTGATATTAGCATTTAAATGGAAAATATTTAGGTTTATGATTCGTTATTATTTACTGCTTTATGGACTCATTGAAAACTACTCATTTGTTTTTCCTCACTTGGTCTGTAATTTTCTGAACCAACTTTTCTCTTATTCCATAACGCTTGCCCTTTAGACACAGACATTAACCTCAAATGCGAAGCCTTGTCAAAAACACTTCCAAAAGTGAAAACAACTTTGTTATTTCATTAGAAAATGTGGAATTGCATTCTGAAACAAATCTTCATTTAATCTTCAAGATTATCATCACCTTTCATCCTTAGGTATTCATTAGATTTCTGGCTGGAATCTTCAATGTTCTTCTGACATGAACTTTCTATTGCCTGGCTCAGTATTGAGTTTGGGCAGCATTCACACTCTGCTCACCCAGACTTTGTATAATACCTAATTTATAGGTTGTGTAGCCTTTCAGAAAAGGTGATAAAAAATGAAAATAAAAAGCACCTCCAAGCAACGATACTGTAACATTACATGACAATTATCATCTTACCATTAGAAGAATCATTACCGCCTCCGCTTTGCTGAAAGATAGGAAATGTGATTCTTTGTTGTTGTTGTAATTTGCTCCCCTGTAACAAGCACTCTATTTTGAAAAGATTTGAGTCGGCTTTTGATACAGAGCCTAATGCTTCCTAGTCAAAACATAAAGGTGCACCTGTTCCTTGTTTGGACTTAAATATGAAGCTCAGCTTGATATATTGGTTTAAACACGAAAAAAAAAAAATACAGAAAGCTTGAAGTACACAGAAGCTGTAGAATGAGATATTTAAGAATCAAAAAATAATATATTGGTATAACATATGTAGCTAAGTTACCCCTAAAACTGTGTACACTTGAATAATATGTAGAGTACACAGCGGACATATCTTTGCAAATCTATATGATGCTGTAAATAAGACCTTATCCCACACATTTTGGCTATATTTCCCTTGTACAGAATCTGATGATTACATGTTAAATTATATAAAAGGTTATATCAGGTTACATAATCATCTGCACCACAAAATAATTTTACACCACAAAATGAATTTCAAAGTACTTTTCTTGAACAATGTAGATTAGAGGATCAGGGCTGCTCAGTGAGTCCCAGTCATGCTGTGAAGCACATTCCACATCAAAAACAGGTTGGGGAGTCTTGTGTGGGCTTTTTTCTTTTCAGTTTCGCTTTGAACACTTGAGGTGAAAACCTGGTCCTTTTGAAGTCATCATCAGGAGTTAATCCAGCATGAAAATTGAGTCTACAAAGATTGGATCCCAACAGACTAGGGATTTGTGTCTCCCTCACAAGCCAGATTCTTCAGCTTTTGTTGATTGGATATATATAACATTTTTCTATTGTTCCCACTTTCTTTTCTTCCCTTTTGTCCTTTTTTTTTTTTTTTTTTAATTTGATAGTTTGAGAATATTTCTTCAACATATTTTCAGCAACTTTACTCTTGCCACAAACATGTGTGACTAACAGTACTTCCTAAAAGCTGATGATGATACAGTTTTGGGTTATACTTAATCACACCTGCTAAACTCATAGTTAACTAATACTGGTGGTGCCAGGGAATGCATCCCAGGTAGGTCAGTACAAGAAAATGTAGATCAAAACCTGTGATGCCTCCTGGTGGAGTGGAAACTCTCTACAAATATTTCTACAGATTATTTGAATAATTTATCAAATAATTTAGGTTCTAGACTAAGAAGAGGACACCAACTGTTTATAACATTAACTTAAAAGGATTTAAAAGTCTTCCTTTTTCTCTGGGAAATTACTCTTAATTGCTAGGTGTTTTCTTTAATATGTTCTCTTAGTGTGATCCACTGCATTTGCAAACTGCATGGAAGAGTTAACTTGCTTTGCTGTTTATGTTCCCTGTTTTCCTTGTCTGAACACAATGACTAATGATCTCTAAAGACAACTAAATCTTAAAAGGAAAGCAAGTACATTTAAAAGGGATATATATACAAAGAGAACAACATCAAATTTATCACAAGCTCCTAATTATGATGAATGACAGAATGTTATTAGACTGCACTTGTCAGCATGAGTTTGCTTATTATAAAGTTTTAATGTAGTATCAGTTTGGTGAATGATCATCTGGTATTTTCATTGTTCAAAGTGTGCTATCCACAACAGAAACATTGCATTTAGATTCATGCTTACAAGATACAATTAGATAGCCAGATGGCCTGGTATAAGTGCATGCTATCATGTTGCGGTAACCAGGAGAGTATGGCCTCAGCTTTATTCTTTGTAGTGTATGAAACAAGTTGGAGCAAACCAATGGCTTCTTTTTGAAAAGGATTAATTAAACTAGACTTCCAATTGTGCTTTAGGGGTGGTAGGTTTTAAATATCATAGATTTAGAAGGTGATGGTAGTCTACAAAGCCTGGGATCTGATGGTTGTGGGTTTATCTTTTGCTGATAGTAATCACAGTTAATGGAGATTTGCATGCAGCTCAGAGAATATTATGCATAAGAAAGGAAAGAAACCAGTTCACTCGATGCAGAAGTGTTTGTTCTACAGAAGTAATGCAAAGGAAAAAAATAAAAACAAAAACCAAAAAAAACCCCACCAAAACTGTTTTGTGTAAAAAAAGCTGTATGTGTTGTTTTACCTGCAATATGCTGTCATTTGGGGCAGATGAGGGGAAAAAAAAAACCCAACCCCCCAAAAAAAACCAACCCCAAACCTCCAGACATTTATCTAATGCCACATCTAGCAACAAGCAGATAACTTGTACAGTATTAATCCCCTGACAGAGGACAGCTCCTGCTCTCCTACCTTTATATTTCACTTACATTATTACTTATTACTCTGCTTCCTTTGTATGTAAGAGTGGAAAGTGAAAGACTTCTCATTCTGACTCCCAGTCAGCATAGCAAGGGCCTGGGATTGCCATAGAATTGGTGTCTGCAGTGGTCCCACATTGCAGCAGAAAATTTTTGTCCAAGTTGATAGTTTGGATTCCTGGTAGGGAGGAGGCAAATACCCACTCCAACACCAGCCAGCTTTTCTGAGCAGTCAATAAGAAAAAGTAAATCTCAGCCAAAAATTCCATCCACACCCACAAGTTTGATTAATACAATCCACGTGATAGCATCCTAAATGCGTATCCACCGTACTTCCAAAATGAAAATTGATACAGTGAGTAAAGGGGATTTCAGATAGAGGAAGGGAGGGGAAAGGTGAAACAGAGCTTGCGTTATTTGCAAAAGATGCAAAAAACTTTCTGTGGAGAACATCAGTGAGCTTGTAGCATTACTGGCTGTTTGGGCAACCAGCTAAGGAGAATCCAAACCTGTGAAAGTTCAGTGAGTATAAAACGACAATAAAATATAGAAGATGAGGAAACTGTTACAGAAACAAAAACTTTGGAGTAGTTTTTCTTGATTTCTAGTGTGTTTTTTTTCATTTCCTCCCCAGCCAGCAAACAGATAGTCCCTATTTCTGAAGATGTAGTGGAAAGGCATAGCAGTGCAACCATAAAAACAGATTTTCTTTGATTTTTTTTTTTTTTTTTTTTTTTTTTTCAATGAAAAATACCTCAAACTCTTAATAAGCTTAGAGTTGTGGAAATAGACCCACAAGAGAACAATTTGGACCAAAAGTGATGAGAAATTTGCCAGGTAGCACACATAAATCTTATTGCCACTGAAGATGCATCTGATACTGTCAGTCTTGAAACATGTGTGCTTGTTTTATATTGAAACAAGTTCTTTTTCTCTCTCATTTTTGTTATGTGTTTGTTAATTATTATAGAAAATTTTAACTTTGTGTGTTCATGGTCTTCTCTTGTGGTTTAATTTTTTCTTACTGCAATTTCATCTGGTTATTGCTGATTCAGTTCTGCTTCCCATGATGCCAGGTACTTATTAGCTGTCAATATTTATTTCTGAGGTGAAACTGTCAATGTGTTTTATTTACAAGTTTTACCTTCCTGAATAAATGGTGCCTAATAAAAATATATTTCTTTACGGGAGACAGCATCAATAGTGACAACAATTTTTTTTTTTTTTTTTTTTTTTTTTTTCTGAACCAAACACATATCTTTTCTGTTGTGCAAAGCCTAATTATAAAAAGTATTCATGTCTGTTTATAAGCCTACTCTACATAGTTATATCATTTTCCAGTACCGGATGCTGCATAACATTCCAAATACAAATATAAATCTACCACTGGAAACAAAGGAAAGCAACCTTCATCTCACAAAATTTAGTATAAGACTTCTCATGAATCCATATTGCATTTGTTCATAGAAAAAGTGCCTGTGCACTCCCCAGCCCTTTCAACTAACCAAACTCACAAGGCTTCTATGTGCAAAACAGCAACTGGGATCATTAGAAATATAGCTGACTTCATATGTGACATGTTTTCTTTGATAAACATTGTACCTTCTTTTTAGGAATATAATAAAATACAAAATTTGTATCATTCCCTTGCTAATGATTTGTCTGAATGCAACATTACTTTGGGTAAAGATTATAGGATTTTCAGGAAAATAAAGCCA
The DNA here is from genome assembly GCF_003259725.1 of Athene cunicularia. Taxonomy (NCBI): domain Eukaryota; kingdom Metazoa; phylum Chordata; class Aves; order Strigiformes; family Strigidae; genus Athene; species Athene cunicularia. The sequence goes on from NW_020799099.1 coordinate 37,084,245, forward strand.
GAAAAGCCTGTGGAAAAAAAAAAAAAATTTTACAGTGATGGAAGCAACCATTGAATGCACAGCAAAATTCTACATTCTTCCAAATGTTTTCCAAACAAATCTTCATTTAAAATTACTGCGGTTAATCTTCTTTATAAAGTAAAGACCACACATGTTATGTTTATGTAATACTTACCCGTTATTTATTTTGTAATGCAAGTTACTTCAGAGGATTTGCTTCCATTTACTGTTGTCATGTACAAATAGTACTTGCATTGATAAGAATGGGGAAATATTCTCCCATCAGTTTGCAAACTCTACAGACAGCCTATTTAGCAAAATATTTTCATGTTGTCACAAAATTTATTTTTCACTAATAAGCACAGGTTTTAAATGGGCAGCTTAAGTGGTAGCTGCTATCTAAAAGTATTCAGTAGCATGAGAAACCATTACAACAGTCACAGAAAGGAGGAACATGCAGCAACATGCAGCAGCATCTATGTAAATTGTTTCTTGTCTTTCAAGTCCCAATCACCTACGTTTTTCCCCCTTTCCCACATGGAAATCTGCTTTTGTTTGAGTATAAACAGTACTACAATTTTTTTGTCCTCCATTTGGTGTCTCCTCAAGCAACTATTCTGAATAGAAAAGCCAGGAGACAACCACGTGAGGCCACCAGAGGAGATCTGGGAAGATGTTGATGGGGCAGTGTATGTGTGCTAGCAAATTTCCTCTAAATCCCCATCAGCCTGATGTCTCTTTTCAGTCTCATGCTCTTAAACATCCTAAAGACCTTTCTTCATAACACAATTGAAATGCTACATAGGCCCTTTCTTAACAGGAGAACAGCACAAGGTTAACTTATTTGCTCTTCTTCCTCTGCTCATCTTAGTTGCCTTTGCAGGGTTAATGCAAGAGTTCAATGAAATAAAATGAAATGGTAAATCCTACCTAGACCCTCCAAACAGCTAAAGCCTTGGTGAGTCCCTCTCCTTCCTTTAAGTGATTTTATGAATGGATGTGAGAGCTGAGGATTCTAAAGGGTGTGAGGAAAATGTGCATCTTCCTCACAGACCTTAGGGGTGTATCTGTGAAAACCTGTGTTTCTACCCATGCCTTCCAGTGAGAGAGGGTGTTGGTGAGGGGCAGAGGGAAATTATTTTTAGATCAGACTTTGACAAAGGAGTGGGATTCTGGCAAATTTGGTTAGAGTATGCTACAGCATGTTAGTAACAAAGACAATTTTCTCTCCTGTACTTAGAGTTTTTATTTAATCTTATTTTATGCCTATGCTCTTTTACATTAACGAAAAGGTTAATGGCAAAGGAAAGGTCATTATAATGGAAGAAATAAAAATGATAAATAAAATATAAGAACAAGTCTCTTAAAAATTAAGTAGAAAATATAGTGGAAAGTGAGGAGAGAGAAATAGATGCTAGGTGTACCAAGTGTACACCCCCAAACAAACCTCCCCACTGCTGCAGTTGTACCTCATTGTGCACAGGAATGAAGAGTAACAAAAAATCCTCCTCAGAAATGCTCAAATTTTGGTTTATTGTTTTGAAACATTTTCTGTTGTTTCTAAATAATAACTGCTTACAAGGAACACTTTCTAGCCGTAGATCTCAAGGTACTTAAAATAGACATTATTTTCTCCTTTCTATATATGGGCAACCTGAGAAGCAGGGAAGTAACAATACTCTCCTAAAATGACCTGCAGTGTCAGTGATGGAATAAAGAAAATAATCAAACCATGTCATCTGGGAAACATATATTTCTCTTGAAAAAACATGGGGAAATGGTATTGGAAAGCAGCCAGGTTTTATCAGTCTTTCATAGGAAATGAAGTGGGCACAATACAGAAAGTCAAATCCTTTCTTAAGATCTGGACAGGAACTACCTTTTCGTTAGGAATTTATAAAGCAACCAGTTCAGTGGGGTTTTGCTCCACCTGCAAGAGCCGTTGCTGCTATGGAGACATTTGGAGACCCCTTCCATCAGTGCTGTCTTCAACTTCAGTTCTGCTGTTTCAAAGGGTTCAAGTCATTGGCTTACTGTTATTTGAAAGTAATTGTGTATTTAATAGATTAGCTTCAGAAAACCCTGACTGCTATGAAAAATTAAGTAGGATTTTTAGAATGATGGATGGCTGCCAAAATGTTTGGCATCAATGAGAGTTTTAAATTTTTGTTTGATGTATCTTTGGCAGATGATAGGCAATAGCAATGGTTGACCAGATCCAGCAAAACTTTAAAATTAATCAGTTTGCTTCAATAATAATAAAAAAATGAATGCTTTTAAAAAAATTTCTTAAGTACTCAAGATGTCGCCTGTTTCTTGGTGGATGAATGCTCCCAAAACCTTTGTGCGACTAGTGGTGTCAGTGCAGAAGGTAGATAGGATGATGGGAGGTTTAAACTAGGAAAGGAAGAATGTCTGAAAATTGAGGGATGACATTTGAGAACTCCTCTCTCCATGGTATAGAGGACTAGTATGGCATCTGTCATAACAACTGCATGTGAATTAAGAAAAGATAAATATTAATATATAACAACATAAAAATTGCTATTTTTTTTGCCACTTCAGGCAATGAAATTGATTCCTGAAACTGAAAATAAATGTAAAATAGGTTAAAATGGCCTTGTGAATATATAACTCATTGTTTATATTTTCTTTAAATTACAATTATAATTTATAAGCAAGAAAGAATCAGTTAACCATTAGTTTGAGTAGACCTAATAGCAAGTGCAGAACATATGCAGCTAGCTAGCAGATAAAATTCAGAAGCAGCCTTAGAGTGAAAGTATTCAAGAAAGGAAGGCCAGAAAAAAATTGTTCTGTTTTCCAGTTCTAATGGGGTTTGTTTAAAACTCAAGAGTATCAGTTAAGTGGCTGCCTGATAATGCATAATTTATCAGGGAGGGTAAAAGATCTATCTGTCTCATAGTTAATCGAATTCAGGTTGCAAGGCTTTTCTATACAACCAATAATTCTGTGTAGACCCACTTCAGCTTTCTTTAGAAATTTATTGCTTCCTCTCCTGCTCAAAGAAAGGCTGGAGTTCCCTGAGGAATGTGTTTCAGCCATACAGGTCCAGTCCCTCTGCACTTCAGGGTGCACATGCTGGAGGAGTAAGGGAGGGAGGCATTTTTCAGGGATACACCAAGGAAGGAGAAAGAGAAGGGAAGGAGAACTACAGGGTCAGGACCATCTAAGATGTTTTGTTTGGAACAGAACCTAATGTGCTATCTTGACCCACTGTCTTTTGATAATACAACATCCTCAGATGAAGAAAAAATAAAGAAATGTTGAAAAGTTACACTTTGGGGACGTGGAAGGCTTTTAGATTGGTTCATCCAACCCTCTGATTACCTCTTCAGGTTTGCCAGTGGGAGAAAGTGAAGCTAGTTCCCTTTCAAAGCTCATGGTGATGTCCTGAGGAGAACTTAAGGACCGAGGCTGAGTGCGTCTCACTTGAACAAGCTGGACTTGGATACCTCCTTGCACATCTCATGATTTCCTCCTACTGAGAAAGTGTTTTGGATCAATCCCTTCCTATAATTCAGAAATATTACATCTTTGCTCAGGGTCAATAGAGCATCTGCAACATTAAGTTATTATATATGGTAGTTAGGTAAGCATAATAATGACTATTTTTTGTATTATTCCAGTCTGTATTAGATCTGGAAAGAAAAAAAGGGATCAGTTTACCATCCTATGTGATTTTTCTCTTGATTTCCCCTTTTCATCCCCCACACTTCTTTGAGAGTATTATGTATTTAATCTTAGAGCCAATAGAAACCTCTTTTATTGCTGAATAATTTCCAGTAATTTAAGAATTGACTTTAAGTAGCACCACCTATTAACAAAGGAACATATATAATGCACTTAGTGCCACTGCAGTCAGAGGAAAAGCTCCCAGTGGGTTCTTGAACAAGTTCTGTGTTTATTTTTTTGTCCTGAAATTAAGTCTCTGAAAACTCTGAAATCAGTGTACTGAACCTAAGCAGGTAAGCAAGTGCATTTCATTCCCTTCTGTATAATTAGTTTACAGATGTGTAGATTTGAAAACCTGAAAACACCTTGGGTATATAACGCAGGACATAAAATTTCACAAAGTTATTGGTGCATGAAAGTTGTACTTACGTGGAAGCGCATAGATAGTGATATGAAGCCACCAAATAATGTAAAATTCCCTGGTGACTTGATCCTTACTGACTAGATATTCAATGACCTATTTCAAGGCTGAAACGTTCATTTTACTTTGCAGCCATGAAGTGTTGCAATATTTATAAAATACTTAAAAATGTGTCAATATCCTTTACCCTGGAATATGTATTACACTTCTAGCAGCCTTTTATATGAAAAGATTTAACTCCTGAATTGTTGGCTTTTATAATCTTTATGAGTCATTTTGACAAGTAGATTGTTCTTAAACAGGCTGGTCTATTTTTTTTCGCACTGAGGGTAAAGATTCTGCAAGGGTATTTTGAATGTCACTGAAGATCTCCCTCTTACTTTTCAATTTAGAACCATGAATGTTGTCTCTCAGCTGCAGACATTTCACTATTACCCATCTAAGGTGTAAGCTAGTGTATGTTTGATTTGGTATGGAGTTCAAATCCTTGAAAGCCTAGACAAGGTTGATGGTAAATTTTCTCAATGATATTATACAGAAACTTTTATTATTCCTAGATGTTCAGCCAAACATAGTACACCAAATGACTAAATTATCCCAAAAGAATTTTATTAAAAGTGTAGAAGTTTAGTGAGCTTGATTTGCTATCACTGTTTCTCTCTTTCTGATTTCCAAGACACATCTTGAGTTCTATACTGATTTACAAAAAAAAAAATCTGGGGAGAAACACAGCTATTCATTTATAGGAAAACCACACCTATTATAAACTTCATGTTCAATTCCGAAAGGAACAGTACCATTCCCAGCATTAGATAGCATCAGCAATCTCAACACATGTTTTAATGAGAACAACTTCCAATTTTCAATTGCACCAGAAGATGGCAATAGTAATTTCTAGTAATCAATAGCAATAATAATTTCACTGAAGTCAGTGGGAGTTCATGAGGAAGGGCGCTTGCAAGATGGTTTCTTACTTTTTATGGTACCTTGCATGACTACTTCCCAGCTTCAATCAAACTTTGAGGTATATAGAGGTAAAAGTATGGGGTAAATATATATATATATTCAAGATAATTTGGATTTATTCTGTTTTTAAAAGGACAGTGAAATAAAGTATCTGGAAACTGGACTACTTAAATCAATATTAGCTTCAGGTATACTCTGCTTCCATCAGTGGTATGTCAACTGTATCTCTTTGCTTTTATTTTACTCTTCCTTATTTTGAGGAAAGTCATATAACCAAAGTTTACTTCAAGGCAAATGTGAAAATCCACCTGACATACTACAGTTATTAGAACATTTAAAACCACAGCAAATTTCAACCATTTTATCAGTCCATCAAAGACTTTGTGGAAGAATGTCTTGACATTTCAAAATTTGTTCATTAATTCTACTTCACTTTCTGTGATTTCCTGTGCAGACCTTGCTTGTGCTTAGTGGACTGTACCATGTCCTCTAACAATTTACAGTCCTGTTTCACAGATATCAAATTGTTCACTCCCCTGAGATATCATTACTGGGATTACGGTTGCCTTGCCAAACAGTGGCTTTACTAAAATCTTTGGTTTGCTCGTAATTTCTTAATCTGGCATGCTGAGCAATCCTAAAGTGCTGAGAACATCTTCTAACAATATATGAATATTAGCTTAACCAAAACCATAACTCAGAGTGCCTTTCAATGTTAAAAAGGGTTTGGCAACAATATGAGGTTAAAATATTTCATCCCCACTGTTTGTTCTTGCCCAAAGCAATTCTACGAAGTGAACTGAACTGGGATCCAGCTAAAATATTCCCCTCTTTAAGAAAAAAGTCTTTTGTTATTTGGTAGCTGTATCCATTCTCTGCTCTGGTTCAGAGCTGCCCACAGAGGTGATTGTTTCTCATGTGCTGGAGCAAGAACTGTATAGCGTAACATCTGAATGCCCAGATAGTGTAACTAGGAATAAGATGTCTGTTTCTGCAACCTTGTGGCTCTGCCTGTGCCAAGGATGCTCACGCTGACCATCACCCTTGATCTTCCTCCAGCAAAGAGGAGGTGGATGGCTCTTTGCAACTGTGTTGACCCTCAAGTCCAAAATAGGAATTTCAGCTTGTGAAACACATCTGCAGAAAGGCGCATAACTGGGTTCTTCACATTTTATTATTTTTTTTCTGTTACGGATGAGTCAGTAATGGGACAGACTTCGTGCAGTATATCGCAGGCAGGTGCAAGCAGATCTGCCTTTGCTAAAAGCTGCCTGATGTGTGAGCACAGCCAGTGGCATGGCAAGCCCATGCTAATGAGCACAGCTGAGAGGCAGGGCACAGAGACCTGAATTTTGTGCTGTATGTAGCTCTGGTCAGTTGAAAGCGTGTCTAGGAATTCACCTGCCCAGGTCAAAGGCTGCACTTACTGGCGTCCACTTGCAGCACCCTCAGTGCATCAACACCATTGTTCAGGCAGTCAGCACGGTGGGTAGGACATGGGGTCATTTGGTAACAAAAATCAGACTACAGAAGAAACAGAAAGGCAAAGTAATGCAAAAGTCAGCCGTGACTTTTAAAATTCAATTTAAATGACTTACAGATGTTTTGGGGAAGATTTTTTTCTCAATTATTTAACTGATGCTATAGAGCACATGTTACTGAGAAGTACTGCTTTGATCTGGGTTATGTATGAATAGCCGGTTTCTTTGCATCAACACTTCCCTGAGAATGTCTGTAAATTAAGCATTCAAATATGTAAGCTCACAACAGACCGTAAAATAAAGATGTTTTAGAATGTACTGTATCTTTCCACAGGGACTTCACATAATCAAAGTAAAAGTACAAGTGCTGACCCAACTATTTGACTTAAGAGTAGGGAACAGACACAGAGTAGAGGTATCAGTGTCAGCAGGGGGTTCATAATCTGAATAAACTTTCAAATGGAAACAATATGGAAAAACTCCGTACCTTAAGGGCAGAACAGCTTTACTGTATAAAATACTTTATTGGTCTGTTACGGTTTTCTCTGCAGAACAAAATATCAGTGTCTGCTACTTAAATGGAAAACAGTTGGATCATAAAAATATCAAATGAATCTATTTGGCAACCACTAATAATCTACACATATTTATGTAACTGTTATTTTTCTTCTGGTATATAGAGTCTGGAAATACAGCCTGAGGCTTCCTTAAATCTCCTGGAAAGAACTGCCATTCAGATCACCTTTGTAAAAATACATTACTTAGAACAGGTTAATTTTTATTAAGTTCTTCGAAGGTTTTTTTTATTCATTCCTTCATAATGATTTCTGTATCAGCTATGAATAAGTAGGGCTTTTCTAACACAGATGTTTACACTACCAGGAAAGCCCTAACATCTGCTTTCCAGTGACCATCAAACTTTAGTGAATTAGTAAATATGGAACACATTGAGAATTTGTTTTGAATGCTTGAAAATGGGCGTATTTAATACCTGCCTCAGAGCTTTTGAATCCCAGAGAAGAAGGAAGTTGCTAATGAATTTCTGATTGTTTAGAATGCTTAAAAAAGCAGCATGATCCAGTCTGCAAATCCTGAATTTCCCAACTGCTTAAAATGAAACTTTGTTGTTCATTAAAGCCAGCCAAACTATAACTCACAAGAATTATTTCTGTGCATGGAATCACAGGAAGCCTCTTCTACAAGGTGACAGATTGCGTATCTTTCTTGCATAGTTCACATGCCCTCAGAAGAAACCAAATCTTTGCTGCAGTCTATCTCTAATCTTTTTGCTTAGTACTATTGTTCCCTAACAGATACAAAACTGTTATGTGACTTACAGATATGATCTTGCCTTTTGTCTAGACAAAATAATAAGCCCAACACAGCAGAATCATGCTAGACACCCACTGACTTTATTAGTCAGTGGAAATGTTGCTTTAAATTTCAGTGGAATTAGTGGTTTTATTGTTTTCTTTCTTTCTTTCTTTCTTTCTTTCTTTCTTTCTTCTTTCTTTCTTTCTTTCTTTCTTTCTTTCTTTCTTTCTTTCTTTCTTTCTTTCTTTCTTTCTTTCTTTCTTTCTTTCTTTCTTTCTCTCTACAGAAATGTTTCATTTGATTTAAAAGGTCTAAATGATTAATATGTCTACTAAAAATAATTTGCCATATTTTTTTCTTTTTACTATCAGATTTTCTAGCCACTTGGAGTCCTTTCCATAGAAGTTCCTTCAGTGCAACTAATCATGTTCATCATTTTTATCTGATGCTGTTTCTATAACCCTTATCTTCTTCACAAGAATTTGCTCTTTCATTATGGGCATTTGCTTAAAGCTGTAAAATTTATAATTAGAGAATACGTGCTAGAAAGCTCTAGACTGATGGGACATCTAATTTTGGGATACGGGAGAGATTTAATCCTTAAAGAAAAAATAATAAGCATCAAACTGTCATGTAATTTGAAATCCCAGTGCTATGGCAAGATGTGCACTAATGCTTAGGCAACTTCATATGGGTCACTTATGAAAGCTGCTTGCAACATGATGCCAAATTATGTAGTAATACTTTTGTTTATGTGTCAAGTAGATTTTAGAAATAGTATCTCATCATCTGAGTCTTTCTATAGTTAACGAGTATCATCCAATTCTTCTGCTCACTAGTTTTTTAAATAACTTATTTTTGATAACAAAGGCTGCTCATTTTATTATGGGGCTCTAGGAAGAAACTTCTCCATGGTGTTGATCAAGAAGATGGTGGTAGAGAAGTAGCACCTGGCTTCATATACCCTCCTAACATTATAATAACTCATAAAATTTATGAAGGCTTTGATGCTTTTGTCTTTTTGATTCCAAAACTTTATGAAGACTAGGGATTTTAATTTTTAGTTTGTGAGTGCAGTTGGTGAGGTCTTCTGGGAGGATTACTGAGCTAGAGATCAAAAAATATATTCTGTCATTGAAAATGGGGCCATATGATGCTTCTGAAAGGCAATCAGACCTGCTCTATCTGGTGTCCTCTGAAAGACAGAGGATCCCTTCAGAGCTGAGTCTCTTTAGAGAAAAAAAAATGCATTCTCCCTGGCTCTTGCATGCTTTGTTCTGGCTTTTGTGATCTTCATTCTTTGTGTTCCCTGAAAAATATCACTGTTTCTGTGATTTATAGATCAAAATGCATTCTCTGATGTAGCTGGAGCTTGATCCCTTAACTTCTTTGAAAACTTGAACCAAGGCTTTCAGCTGATATAAGAACGTGACTGAATGCCAGTGGAAGGTTTTCAGCATAAGCTTCATGTTGCTACTAAACCGGAAAGGGATGAAGTGGGGCAATTGCATTTTGTAGAAAATTATCTAGCTGATTCCATATTTAGGGCTTTTATTAACCTGACACAGAGGAGCCGGAATAGCCAGCAAATCAAGTGCTGGGTTGAACATGTCAAAGTTGTGGAGCATAGTATCATAATTACCAAAGTACATCAGGTATTATTAGAATTTTGATAGTTCCCTCTTATGACAAGTACAGTAATGAGAACAGAAAATATACAAAATTAATTTACTTTCATGACAAAAATAGTAATGAGCTGAGATGATTACAAGCAATTCGCAATCTCAGAGTTGTCATTTCCCAAGGGACTGGACCAGTAATCTTAGTAGCTTAATTAAATCAGTAATAATCATTCCTTCTCCCTTCCCCCATCTTCTCAGAAGAGGGAAAATTTAATGGAAAGGCAAGAGGATTTCCACAATAAAAGTTGCCTTCAGGTTTGCACTCAAAACAGTGATTAAGCATTTTATTAGATACTTTTATCTATGCTCTTGAACACTACTGTTTCAGAGTTTGTGATTTAATCTCTGGAAGAGATATCAAGAATTGTTAAACACTTTCCTGAAGATGCTTTACTTATGTTTCATGGGAAAATTGTAAAAATGTAATTTCTATAAACACTATGCTAATGTTTTATTTTCCTGGAATAATAGTAGAACAGTTTTCATGCTTATTAATATTTGAGGATGTTATCAAATAATAATGTTTGACCTTAACATCTGTTTATATTGTGACCTCATTGGTGCAGCATAACTGAAAGGTTTTTAAAGTAACTGGTATCCAATTAAAAATAATATTCAACAGCACTACAAAAAACTCCAGAAATTAAGATTTTAATTAGTCAATCAGTAGCATCCATATTTGGTTACATTTCTACCCTGAAATGTCCAGTAAAACTGAAGTATCTATTTATTTTATGCTACCAATAACAATCAATTACAAAATAGTCCATTTTAGTATTTTAGGCTTAGTATTCAGTGGTACCTACTTAAACAAGAAGGACAAAGGATCGAGGGGAAACTGAGAGCCGATCCAGCTTTCTTATCAAATCTTGTAAAATAGCTACAGCCAATTTGTCTGTCTTTCTTGATACTTCCTTTATTTCTCTGCCACCTTTTCTCCTCTTTTGTAGGAACAAGGGCTACAAGAGAAGCCAATTTAATTCTATCTCTGATTTTCTGAAACCAGTATGAAGCTATGTTCCTTAGGAGTTAACCCTGTTAAAATCACCCCCATCTGATTCTTGCTAATCAACTTAATCAATTTTTTTCACTTAGTTCCTTTGATTAACATCAGCTTCCAAGTATAAAAATAATTTGCAAAGTCTCTTAGGTTTTCTATTAGCCATTTAAATATCCTAATTATTAGATAGATTCTTATATCACAGTATTTTCTCCTAAATTCAGCACCTCTTAGAAGTTGGAGACAGGGTTAATAGAAACAACCTTAAAAGACTAAGGTGCTCAGTCACACTGCTAAAGTATTAGGTGGCAAAAAGTACTTTATCTAATATTATACCATCATCCGCTGTGGATGTTTCTAATGAGAATCCTTACCTACTTGTTCCAGTGCTATTAGATACATCAGCAAAATATCTGGAAGAAAATATATGGACTTATTACTGAGAAAATGTACAAAAGACACTAAAGCTGATTGAACAGTAAATAATTATGAAGATGGCTCATATATATATAGACTGGTCTAATTTGCTTTCTAAGGTGTTTCTTGTGGAAAAAAAATACTCATTTTTAAAAATGGCCAAATGCAAGATTTCAAGGTTGAGGACAAAAATATAGGGCATGCTTGCAAGGCGTGAGGTGATATTCTGAAGACACACCACTTGGAGAGGGACCTAGGGTCACAGCCACAATAATAGTCAGTGATGTGCAAGTTGCCGGAGTCGTGTTATAGCTATAGGAAGATACATGATCCTTGAGTAGCGAATATCAGCTAAGGGCTGGTATACCTACTACAAAAGTGTTGAGGATCGTTCCTGCAAAAATCATTCCAACATCAAAAGTTGGATCATGGCATGCAGCTGCCAAAGCCACCCAGCCAAAAGAACTGAGACAAATCACATCCCTGAGAATTTTGAACTGGCTGTGCAAGGCAAGAATTTTACAGGTCTCTCCAGCTATGTGTTTCTTCTTGTGGATATTCTTCCCTGGATATTCTTCCCTGAATGCTGAGAGGGAAAGGAGGTGGTTATCAGTGGTGGGTAGTTGCTGATCCTGTCCAGCCCAGGACACATGCTGGCAGGGGACCCCAGGGCCAGGGAAGGTACGTGCCCCCCTGTGGTCCTGCCATGGGGCAGCTGTGCCTGCTGTGGTCTGTGGGGAACAATGGGCTGGGGTCTCCTCCAGCTTTGGCAGTCAGGGACCAGGCACTGCGCCTGCCATGGGATTTACATACCACGATGTCTCTTTTCCCCACTGTTCCTAGCTTGCTACATCCTAACCCAAATCTGGTGTTTATGATTACTCACGTCATGTCTGGCAGCCTTCCATGTCCGTGCCATTCATTAAACTTCAGGCCAGGGATAATCACTGGCCTGCTCATCCACCTGCAGCCCTAACAGGACAAAAATAACACTATTTTAGAAATACTGAAGTGAGGTAAGACCTGGCTGCCTTACAATTTTTTTCTAATTTACATAAACCTGGGTTTGGACAATGCTGTCATTTGGCCCCTTTAATTGCTGCTAAAGATCCTCCTCTTGCACATTTATTGCACCTAGGGATTTTCATCTGACATGCTACTTTTTATTTGCAAAAGCTCTACAGTAATTTGTGAATATTAGATATAGTTTGGATTCCATTGTTAAGTCCAGTGTTTGGGTTGGAACTTTAAATTTTTTACAACTTCAGATGATCATACAGATAAATACAACACCAGTTGGGAAAGTATATCAGGACTTTAATGAAAAACCAAGTAGAGCTTTCACTTATCTATTAACTTTCTTTTTTCCCAGAATAAATTGTTTCTGTCAATATTTTATTATGACAGGATGAATGGGAGAAGGAGGTGAAGTCTAATCTAAGCAGATGGTTGTCAAAAAAATGCACGCAGAAACTGAGATTATAGAATGAAGTAAGAAAAGAGTTTTCCCCATTTTGTTTTTTTCATGAGTAGTGAATAAAAGACACATTATAGACAAATGAAAAATAGTAAAAACTAAGTAAAGCAGAAAATTAAAAAGAACAAAGGCAAAGTTCCTGAAAAGTATTTTGCAGACAAATTTGTGTCATTTCTCTTAGACTTTTAGTAGTCAATGAATCTTGATAGGTTGGAAAACAATGAAAACAATAAAAAATATATTTATGCATTGATAAGCTCATCTTTGAGATATTACAAGGAAAATTAATTTTGACAAGAATAAAAAAATGTGTTTCAGGCTGTTCCTTGGTTACAGAGAAATCAAGTGTGCCTCTTGGACAAAAGGACAAGCTAAGTAAACTTGAAAGACATATAAATTGCTATCAGTTTTACATCTGGCTGCGGATGAAAATCTAAATGTTAACTCAAACTTTTATTTCCATTTAGAGACTTATTTTTAGACAGTCTACAGCCTTATTCTTGATTTGTGCCGCAAAATCATAGATTGGAACTGTGTTTTTGTATTTAAAGGAGTTTCTAGATAAGAGACCTGGACTAATTATTGACTATGTAATTGGGAAGTACACAAGTTAAATAGAAAATCGAACTACTGGAAAACTACGTCTCTACAAGTCTTTTTAAAATAGTTTTCGTCTGCTTTTCAATCTTTATCTGTGCAAATCTGTATATATTGTATTTCAGTGCTCATACATGCAAGAGTAATTGCTTAATGGAATTTTTTGTAAACAGATTAGGACTACACAAATGGCTCTTAGTGTCACTGCAGAATATGTTCGTGTGTTCAGGTTACAGGGTTACTTAACATCACACTGCTGCAGAATGTATTTAACTGACTTACAGAATAAAGAGAGGCTGCAACATGCATTTCAAGTTAAGTGCCTTTGAACTGTGTTAAATTGAGGGTCTTCACTGACTCAGATTAATAAATCATTACATATTATATACATAGCGTTATGTTATATATAGTATATAAAAATGCACATAATGTAATACTACAGTAATTATAATAATTTAAAAATCTGAACACTCTTTAAAAACAAAGGCAATTGATTTTTTTTTCCAGATCATTTGTATCTGAATTTCATTTTGAAGGGTAACATTTTTTTTTTTCTCATTCTTTCTGCCCTTCTGGAAAAAGGCATTACATCCACGGTCTGTTCCCAATTAGTATTTCAATTACTAATGCCTCCTATTCAAAAAGTAGAGATGTTTCACTCTTTATACAAAAGTATTCCTTTCTAAAGTCAGAGGTTAATTTGAGTACTGAAAATGCGTACACTTCTTTGGCAGCTTAACAGGTACTTTGAGCCCTTGTAAACTGATTTATACTAGCAAGGATAAAAATTACAAGGGTTACTAATCTTCATGCTGAAATCATTAAGATAATTACCACCAACTGTTTTATTATCCATGTATATCAAGGGAAATGTAGTTGCATCCTGGAGCAATGAGTAAAAACCGGGTAGGTATGTACCAATCTGTGCTTTATATGGCGTGTTGAAAAATGCACACTGACACTGTTGCACGTTCCTTGTAGCATTACATAACTTTCCCACTGGTAAACTTACAAAGTGTATATATTGAGTGGAATATTCTCTCTGCAGGAAGATCCATTATTTCTCACAATATAACCACATCAGAACTCCTTTTCTGGTATTTTCCACTCATTACAGTACTCCCTCTGATTTGTTTTACATCTCTTCCTCAAGTCAGATAAGGCTGTTATGTGTGATTTTTTTTCTTTTTTAAAGCCAAAATCCCAACACTTTCAAAATCTATTTGTAAGACTTTTAAAAAAGATTATTTTTAATTTGAGTCTGCTAAGGAAAATTAACAAATCTTAGAGGATTCTCCTTTTTTAATAAGTGCTGTGAGTAGGTTTTGCTTTCCTTCCCTTCATGTTCATCACTAAAAATATTTCCTGTTCTCTCAACAGGAAAATGTAAATGCCTCCATGAAGTCTTATTAGGCTCCTGTGAAATTCAGAAAAGATACAAAAGTTATTCTGAAGGAACAAGTACTTATTGCGATCATTTACACCAAACCTTTGCCACAACCTTTCCCAGAACAGTTTAAACAAATAGGTTTACAAACACACATAAACAGTTTCTAGACCATTTTCTAATAAAATAAAAACACCAAGTAACCTTAACTTCCCGAAACATTGTTTTCTAATTTTTAAAGTAACAGAAAAGCCTTTAATGAATCAAGATTTTTTTTCTGGTAATGTGATAAAAGTTGTTAATAAACAGTCAACTTTTATTTTTCAGTTGTTGTATTATTTCAATATTTTTATATTTAAAAAAATAAGGTAGAGGGGAAGTCTGTCAGGTAAGTTTTTGGGTTTTTTACAAGCCACACTTGTACATGAGACCTGAATTTCCTCTCTCTTCATAGCCTGCCCTCAGGTACCTATGATCGTGATCTCTTCCCAGGGTGGTGTGCTATTGCTTTGCAACGCATGGGAAAGAAATTTTTAAAAAGTGTATGTGTTTGAATGAGATGCATAATTATTTTAATGGCTAGAAGTTGTGGCAAAATAGAAATACAAAACATATCAAGGCTAGCACTGTGCATCTGTGACAGCTGAGGCAGTCCAAGTCAGCCACCCACATATCTAGACAATGGAGGCATCCACCAATGATTTATTATAATGCAGATGTTTCCAACACTACTGTTACTATAATTGGACTTTTTAACGAGTTTCTCTCCTTTCTCCCATACATTTAGTTCGCATCTGAGAAGACATCCTTCTTATGGGAAAGTCCACTATCACATTAAAAGCTCACTTACCCCATGAAGCTGTAAAAAACAGGATGATTATGCTAGCAAGCAAAAATCTTCCGTACACACTGTCATATCCTTAAGTGGTGTAAATTGACTTAGCTTCATTGACTTTAATGGCCCTATATTTGCAAAACGTTTATGTCAACCGTGAATCTGAACCACTGTATTAAATTCATTACAGTGTGAACTAACTATCCAGGGACTATATTTATGCTTTAGATGATCCTGTGTAAATACACAAGGAAAACATTTCCAGGAAGCTCCCCGTTTAGCCTTTCAAAGAGGTCCAATTACTCTGTATTTCATTAAAATTATCTACTCAAAGAATTAAGGAGAGGAAAATAAACAGCCCTTAGGACACATGTTTGTCTGTCACAGAGCCACCGGAGATACCTTGAGGTCCTACCTCATTGTAAAGATGTTTTTGCCCTAGTGAACAGAGTTCAGACTTTCACTCATACTGAAGAAAGAGTATATGATGATCTCACAAACATATATAATATTATGAAGATCAAATGGAGAGTCAAAACAATGACTCCCTGGAGTATTGGAGAAACAGGGAAAACAGAGTTGAGTTTCTTGGATGTGGCACCTGCCTTGGTTTTAATTCAGCTTTTTGGTTGTAAGGGATGTGTACAAGTCTAGTGCATTAGACCAATGTAGGGAAAGAACACATGTAGTTACAGAAGTGTCTGACAGATGGGAAGTGCCCAGGGGATAGAGGTCAGAGGATAAATGGTTATTCATACATTATCTAATAAAATAAATAAATAATTGACATTTTAGTCTCTACAAAATCAGTGAAATGCACATAGGTTGCCAGTTTTGGACAACATATAGATTCCTGAGCACAGCTGTTGAGATTTTAGAGATAGTATTGAATTATCTTCCTAGTAACAAATAAGATATTGGATGCTGCCTAATTTTAGCTAGTGCATACTCGCTGGAAATTATAAGAAAATAAAAGCGATATGGATTTTTACACAGTAATACATTAAATTTCTGTAAAGAATTATGATCTTTTTGAATAACATGATAGTATGGAAATTTCCCATCTCTTACAGAATGCCTGTGAAACTTAGGCAAAGAAAAGCACAACAAATGTTTCAAGGGGAAGCACTCTAGTCAAATGGACAATGAAAGAAAATATATGCAAGCCAGTTAACTGTTTTAAAAAAAAATTGTTTAAAAACAATTAAAACCCATTATGTTAAAAATAATCTCTGCATCATTCCAGACAGTATGAAAAAGCCTAAACATGTTGCGAGTCATACTATACATTGCAAGAGATGGGCTGTGACTTAGGGTTTCCAAGAACAGTTGACAGTTATAGGTGAAGAATAATATCTTGATAGAAAATAATTGAATCAAACAGAAGGTTCATCTCTTTCTGTGCTTTTCTTCTCAGTTTTCTTTGGATTTTCTCCTCCCGTGTCCCTCTCTGGACATGGGTGACAAGACTCATAGGTGCAAGGACTCTACATAATGTGTGAAAGTAGAGAAGAGGGGAATGGGGTGGGTTTCACAACAGCACTTGGGCAGGTTTTTGTCACCCTTGTCAAAGGATGTTAAAAGATGGTACAGGAAGTAGTTCCCATGTGGTAGCATAAGAAGAAAAGGTCTGACAGTTTGCTGCATATGAAAATAGCTGCTGCACCAGCATTTCCTTCAAAAGCTGCTTTCTAGATCACTAGTAATGCTAGCAACGTTCATGAAAGGGGGTTCTGGGGATGTACTTTCTTGCATGGTAAAGCTGAAATATGTTGGGATGCATTTTTAATTATTTTTCCACCTAACATCTGACAGCCAAGAGATCTGGGTTTAAGGGAATAAATTTGCCATATTCCAGTACACCTGTGAGTTTTTTGGCCAAGATTTCCATAGCCTAGTGGGTCCTGTAGGCACCCAACTGTCTAGAACATTTCATGAAGAATACAGTGTTTGACTCCATAAACCCTAATTGTCCTTATCATGCTGTATTGAATAAGAAAATAGAACAGAACTCAATTTTTCAGTCAGAATCCTGGCTGAAATTGCACATATAGAAAGGACATTACCTTCACACCAACCTATGAAGTTTATACTCACCATTTATCTTACACTGAGACACTGGTATTACTGAATATGTTACCGAATGTCCTCACAACAATGCAAAGTAACTAATGCTGTTTGCTTCTTGAAGACTTCAGTATCAGAAATTTATGGCTGTTTTTAGCTCAGATCTTCTAGGAAGCCACAGTGCTCGCAATGCTGAAACCATGCAACTGCAGTGCACAGTCTGTGTACAATTCAGAGATGAAATAACATCTCTGCTTCCCTCCCGTGTCCAAAAATATTTTGCCCTGGAAACTCCTGCTGACGTGACTCATTTGTGTCATAGAATACACAAGAGTGATTTGTTTGCGATGCCCAGGGTTTTATTTAAGTGTGTCATATGATTTTTGTCCTTGAAATTTGTGGAAAGATTGTTGACCCAGTTCTGATCACGCAAATGTCTAAATATCCTGTTGCCTATGATTCAGAAGCACGCTTTTCACTGAAGACTTGCTACTGGTAACAGCGGGTTATAATTATTTATGTAATTCTGGTGGCTTACAGGAAAACGGGATGAATAACTATTTAAGTATATTGTCAACCACTTTCTTTAGGTAATTGCAGTACCTTTGCATGCCAAGTAGATTGGTAGTGGCATACCAAATTTCATCAACAAGTTAATCTGCTCTGTTTGAAAGTATGGTTCTTTCCATGCAGCAGTATCCACAGATACCTTTAAGAGAAAAGAATAAACCAGTCATATTCCTCTCCATTATAATTGGCACATGTCCATTTTAAAGTTAATACAGGTTTCATGCAAACTATCAAAAGATTTGACCTGAAAATCTTCAGGATATATAGATCTGACATGCTTTTAAGATACTTTCAACTGCATATGTAATGATTACCATGCAGACATAAATATAGAAACTACAATGGAAAAATTCATACTAATTGCAGATTTAACGAATCATCAAGTACATGAATAGTTCTGTCAATGTCAGTGTGACTTTTCATGTAAAAAGGTAAAACTAGATCTTCAGCCTTTCTTGCCCTTTTTACAGAAGCAAGTTCAGCAAGTTGTTGCTGAATATTCTGAAAAAAAATTAAAATGTACTTTGCACCTAAAATTTAGTATGAACTGTATTTCAAGGTATCTTGCAGATATTTTGACAGATGGCTGTGGTAACATTGTTAATCTGTAGATTGTAAAATTAAAAATAGGGGGGGGGAAAGAAGGAATTATAACTTTCAATAATTTATGGTTCACAGCATCAGTTACCAAAGCATGAGAATGTTATATACTGTGTTTCACAAAATAAGCAATTTTTAAAATAATTCTGGAAAATACACCCAGTAAACTACATAAAGGCTGATTTCACATCAGCAGCAAATTAATTCTGTTTTGTGAAAAGTATTACAATGTGAAAATTAAATTTTACAAAATTTATTTTTTTGTAATCCCAGTTAAGAAGTTGATTCTGCTAAAGTTTCTTAGATGATGAAATGACCTCTGGGGTTTTAAACTGTTTGTTTTCTTGACATTTTAAATACACTTTTAATTGCTAAGAATTACAAAGAAGAGCAAAAGTTGCAGATAATGTAGCTTATTCTGAGAAAAATCCAGCCTGAAGGTAGGTTTGTCTTTCAAAGAAGGGGAAAAAACAACAATTAAATGATCCTTTCCCTTTACTAGGCTGATTAGAAGCAATTCAAGTGCCTCAAGTGATGTAAAGTTTTAAATCTATTGATTAAATTTGCATCTCTTAATTTAGAAATGATCATCCATGTGGAGTGCAGCCTAAACAGCAGAATCTTTCACTACTTAAGTATTGATTTTTAATATGTCAAATGTACTAATTAAAATTGATATTTTGTAGGTTGCATTTTAAATATTAATATTTGCTCAAATTTTAACCACTGTCATCTATGATATTTTGCATCATTATATGGGTCATCACATGTTACTCCAGTAGACAACGAAAGAAAGCAGAAGTAGCTGCTTTCAGTACAGAAGAACATGAAGACTGTGCCATATAGCATATAAATGCATACAAGATCCAAAAGACTGTTTTAGATGAATGCAACAGTTTTGCCACTCCATGATACTGACATCATCCAGTCTTGGTTAGGTCATTTCATTAGTAGAGAGACATGAATAAATGGGTTGTATAAACTGGCTTCAGGCATTATGTCCCTTAGAGTTGCAGTCTGACAGAGCTGTGCTGTATGTTCACCTGTTTCTGTAGTGAGTTCATGCTCAGCAGCACCTGTTTGGAGGTTCTTCCTGGCAATCTTGGACACTTTCATCATTGGGCAAGTATTCTACATCAGTTAATCTTGACAAATTAGATCTCTTTTCCTTGGGACAAAGACATCATGGCAGAATTCGGCTTGTATTTGCATCTTCTTCATAGACCTTTCAAATGTTTTGAGATTTGCAATAATATTGCTTTCTGCAGTAGTAGTTTCACCCTCTCCTTGGAACTAGACAGTTGAAATTTTAAGCTTATGTTTTTCAGATGATAGAGCACATTTCATATTATTTAATATTGAGTAAACTGTTATTGTCCTCACCTAAAGAAGGAAGGCAGTACAATTATCCTAATTTTACAGGAAAACAAATGTACTTAGCAGTCTGATGAACCCAGGTCTCTCCCAAGAGTGACCCCAGTCTATGGAGGCAAACAGTCTCCCAAAAAAATGCCTAAATGCATACAGGAAGTTCTTCAAGTATACCTATCTTTTCTAGTCCTTTATCATGATTATAACTATCTTTTCAAGTCCTTTATCCTGATTCTCTATGCAGAAACAATAGACTGCTGAAATGTATTATACGGATGTAGCATGTTCCCTACAGACGAGGAAAGTTTAAATGAATAAAATATAAATGAAAGGTGTATTGCATGAGAAATTAAGAAACCTGTTGCTCACCATTACACAAAGGATATAAGAAGAATAGGATCTATAAAAAGGCATAGATCATTTAATGAAAACGAGAGTGGACATTGGCAATGTTCATTCTTTACTAATGTCATCCAAAGAATCTCATTGTTATTGAAAGATTCCTATAATGGACAGAGAATAAAGATATAAGGGGATAATGTATTAGGGAACAAAGAAGAATGTTACAAGGAAAAAGACATAGCAATTTATGTAGAGAACAGGTAAATAGCAAAGCTTATTAGAAAATTAAGTATGTTTTTTTGCCTCGCTGTCCTCTGAGCTGTTTGGTCATTTAGCAGCAGTGATTTAGATGTCCCAATTTAGTGTAAGATGAATTAAGCTTACTTATTTCCATTGACTGTAAAGGGCATCCAGCCAACTACTTTGAATGTACATGCCTATCTTGCACAAGTCAATACTTGGCAGATGAAATTATCTTTTATAATCCAAACTAATTGAACACAGACCCAAGATCAATCACCTGTTGTAAGAGAGCACAGTAACACTCAAAAGAAGAAAAGCTGAGCTTCTGCTGCCACTTAGCGAAGACCTTGGACTACACTTATCTGCAGGGTGGATGGGCAGGCCCTGGTTGTGGCTGTGCATGCCCATCATCTGACTGTCCTTACGCTGGTAGTGATGTCAGCACTGGGCAGACACGGAAAAGGCAATTGTTCTTAAAAAGGTCTGATGTTGCAACCGCTATAGGATTTCAGGAGACTCAGTGCGGGTTACCCAGGGCTATTCTAAGAGCATTGGCATGTCATGTTGCCTTGGATCCACTGGGGAGTCAGATGAGAGCTGGACCAGATACTATGCCTTTGACTCTGCAAATTTGGTCTCTATAAAATCATATAAGCAAACAGTGAGTGTGGACATAATACTTTAAAGCCCTGCTTCTATCGTTGTACATCCTTAAACAGAGTTGATGTGATCTCAGGCGGACTTCACTGTGCATGTATGCTCTGTTTAACTGTATTTCATATTCAAGCAAATGGCAGTATAGTTTTTATTGCTATTGTAAAGCATGAAATGGAGAATTCTACCTAAGAGACTCCAACTTCTTTTATATTTAGCCTGAAATGAATCTTCTTTAATGAAAGGGTTTGGCTGAAGGCTTGAAGTACATATAAGTGATACATTTCATCCAATCATAACATTCATTATTTTCAATTGGTAATATGCATAATTCATTTAAAAAAATACATAAGACGCTCAAACTCTGTGATTACTAGGGAATTCTGTACAAAGAATTTATGAGATAATATTTTCAGGCTTGTCAATAAAGCCTAAACCCTTGCTGTGCTGAAGCTTATACCACATGCTGCATGTGCTTTTCTAGCATGAACCAGCAGAATATGACATTATGTATATAAAGCTTTACCTTCTTGTATTTAACACTTACCAAATGAGTCATTTATTCCATACTAAAAGCACTGAAGGAACACAAAGCAGTAATTGGTAACATCATAATAAAATAGAGTTGCATTTACAGCAAATAACAATCTGTAAGTAATAGAATAGTCACACAGATCACAGGTGTGACTGCTGAGTTGGGAGTAGCATTTGGTTATATGGACGCTCTTGCAGTTATACAATTAGAGGAAAACATTTTAAAATGCTAAAAACTATATTTGCATTCTGGTTTAGTACCTTAAAACACTTTTCTAATTTTTAGAAAAAAAAAACCAAAACCAAATGCATGTCTGTTGAGCAGAGAATTTAAGAAGCTGAGCATTCTCCCCAGAATTGACTTACAGATGATTAGCAGATAAAACCTGGCAACAGCATCACTGATGTAAAAGGGAAAATTCTTTCCAAGCAAGCAATATACTTAGAAAAAGTGAAGAGATTTAGCAGACACAGTAAGGATTCTTTAAGTCTGCCATATATTTGCACATTATGGGTGATATTCACCTGGTATATCTAATTTGTGATCAATATTTCAGCTGCTGTATGGAAACAGCTTTGAGGTCCTCAAGAAAAAGCAGCAGTACTCACGCTTTGGCAGTTCCAGCTCTCCAGTCTTATCACCTCACCAGACAGGAGGAATTCAGATATCTCTCAGGTTTTGTATGCTGGTAATTTTTCAGGGGAGGTTGAGTGGTAAAAAAATTAGCCTCAAATTAATTTAAAATACACCCAAATCAGTCTGTTATATTGGCAATTTTTATATCCAACCCTTTTTTTGAAATTGCAATAGATTTGTTTTATATACTAGAGATTGAAGAGAGACATTGTAGATGCATTTTGACTCTCCCTTGATGTGGGACTCATGTTGATAACAAGATGTTTTAGCTCTCTAACTTTCTGTATTTCTCTCTTACTATTGTATCTTATTTATAATCTCACTTTTTAATCTATGTTTGCATTCTGTTTTCATTCTCTTCAACTGCATGCAAATATTTGTGTTACCTCAAAGAATTCAAGGCATCGATAATTCTCTCTGATAACGATTTACTCTTCTCATTATGCTTCTTCGAAAGTCTAACAAACAAGAAATACTGTAATTTAGCTAGTTACTAGGCCCAAATAAGTTTCAGTGCTTAAGCAAACACAGCTGGGAGCATGGTAACTGTGATAGAGAAAAAACAACTCTGATATAAATGAAGTCATGTTTCTTGTATCCATTTTAAGTTACTACATTTGAGCCAGTTACAAAATCACACTTGTAGTCATGACAAGCTTTTATTAATTTTACATTGTTTTAACAGTTTTCAGCTTCGACAGCAAGAAAATGATCTAATTACTTAGAGTAGTTGCTTATGTAGACTTTATTCTAGACTATTGGTTTAGGCTGTCTAAACACCTGGAGCAAAATCTTGTTCTGCTAATTTCAAACAATTTAGTGCTGCAAAGTTTGGTGGAAATATTTTTATTAAAAGTATTTAAGAAAATGCACAATATGTTTTGAAATACTTAATATCATTGCTGAGAATTTACTGACTTTTCATAATTTCCACATGATTCTAAAATGAGAACTTTCAGTGGGTCCACATTAAAAGCTCACTGTAAATAACAGAGTTGAAAAGTTACCTGAAAGAGGAATTATTTTGTAAACTAAGACTACTCCCCTTTTCAATGCACCAAGCAAAGATGAGTGTGAATTCTTTTCAAAGTGTAGAAATTAAAAGGAACACAAGAACACTGTAGGAAGAAGGTGTGTAGGACACAAGTAAAAAGAATGAGGGTAATTGAACGTACCTTGAAAAAAGAAAACTAAAAAATTATGAGTTGGAGATCTTGTATAAAGCAATCCACACAAAGTGGGTGGAAAGCATCAGGTGTCTAGAAAGCAGTGATATTTTAAATGATAGTGGAAAATACATATGCACTTCATTTTTGTTTTCCTTTCTAAGGTGATTTCCTGTACTTGCTCTGGTTTGTATTTGCACATCTCTGAAATGACGGTGATCTCTGTGCAGCCTAGGCTTCTCCCAGACTAGAAGGGTATCTTGAAATCATTTGTATTCACAAATTAAAGTCTCTACCTGACTTAAAGTTTGAGTCGGGTATTTGAGCTTCTGGCACCTCATGGACACAAATGCTATTCCTGAGCATGAGTGTCTGCAGGTCAGCATCCCTTCATGTGAAAATCAGACTTGGGTAAACAAGGAAATTTTCCCTGTCAAGTTTGTTCTGTCTCTTTAAATGATCTTGATTCCCTGCTTACTCTGTGATTTCTACAATTAATTTTCTTTTTTTTTTGTTATCTGTTTGTTTATCTGTTTCTTGCCTGTGGTGATGGGAGTTGGTGCAATACAAACCTATCTTGAGGAGCTGGGTAGGAAGACATGAGTTCCAAAAGACATTTTTGCAGATAGATTTCTTAGCTCTTTCTTAGAGTTTTCCTCTCATTTATCCCTCAGGGACCAAGACTTTGCTAATTTTTTTTCTAAAAGACGACACTACCAGTATGCTTTACAGCTTGACAGACTCCTTACCCATTGAGGATGCTTTACCTTTCTAACAGTCTCACTGAGCCTCTCTGGTACCCAGTGTGTTGATCACAAGGAGGGACTCCCTCCTCTGAAGACCAGTGCTGAGCTCCTCAAAAGTGTTTAGATGTTCCCCCTGAAATGATGGGAAGGTAATTGCCTTAATCCATCTGGACTCATATGTTGTGCTCTACTGTCCATGTTGAAAATAATAGGACCACATTTTAACAGTATGGTTTTAGGCATGTGTGAAAACCATGGGCAACTCTCCAGGTACTCAGATACTACAGTGACAGAGGCTACCTAAGCACTTGCTTAGACAGACAGTTGAACAGATTTCAAAAGCAAGGCCTCCAAAATGTGTCTTTTATAATACACTGCTGCTTTTTAACAGCTTGTTGGTGATAGATTTTTAAACCTGAAGCATATGAATAATGCAAATAAGAAAATGTTGCACAGTAATGTTGATTCAGTAACACTTTATATGCTCATTAGCTAGTGTGCATTATAATTGAAGTCTTACATGTGACAGCCACATGGATGCCAAATGAATACATTATGGTTAATGCTGTTACAGTGAATACCAAATGAATTTTTAATGACTGAACACTTACCATTTTCCCGTTGATTCCGTGGCATGCAAAGTTTTGATTCTTTTTAAGAATTGGATTTGAAACAGTGATATGAACAGCTTATTATATTGTAACATAGAACATGCGTAGCTGGTGCTAAGTCATTATTCTCCAAGACTCCATGACAATTTTGTTGACTGTTTAAAAAAAGCAACAGGTAAGGAAATGGTTTTCCTAGAAACTGATAACTAATGAAGGATTATTAACTTGTACCTCATATAAGATTCGCTCAGCATGATCCACAGATACTTAACCAGACATCACAAGGAAAGAAAAATGGAGATGACTGCTAAAGCAATAGGTCATTTCTCTTCTTGCAAATTGTGGCTCTGGAGTGATGAAAAAATAGAATTAAAATGTTTTATTGTTGTTGTGGTTGAATTAAATACTACTTGAATAAATAAACAAAATATTCACACTTTAAATACAAACTTAGTTCTTTATTCAAGTGAGCAATGTTTCCATCAGGTTTCTTAGCCTTCAGGCATCATTTATCTGCAGGGAGCACTTGTCATTAATGCTGCCTTATTACCTTGTATGCATAGTAATTCATTTTATAAATGGACATACAGAAATGAATGGACCTAACCAGGGAAATGTATACTGATGACTGAAATAGTTCTATGTCCTGGTCTGTGCTGAAACATTACCCCATCTAACAAAAATCCCCTTGATATGAAGGATAAGGCCTCTTTGCAGACTTAAGACATTATTATATTTCACAGAGATGCAGCTAAAACTAAAACTGCATCTACTGTGTTTTTGGAGGTCAGAAGGGTCCTGGAGGACACAAGGTGGAACTGTGTTAACACTTGGAGATACTTATGTAAAGTCATTTTTACTGTGCTTTCATAAACTATACTAAATGCCCTGTGAACCACAAGCCCATGGAGTAATTGATCTCTTCTGACCTAGACTGTATGAACTTCAAGAAAAAAGAATACAGATTTGCTCCTGAATTCAGTAATGCCAAGCTGTCATGCCTTATCTTTTACTTTTTTTTTTGGAATTCAATCTCTAAATTGGTATAAAAAGGTATAGTGTTTATAGTGTTTGTTTACGTTTATTTCAAGTGACTATAAAAAATAAAATTATATGAGCAAGAATAATCAGGTTGCTAGTCAGATATTCTGTGAGAAACTGCTGTAAATTAGGAAGAAAGTTGTGTTCCATAAATAACTGACTAAGTGCAGAGAACAACAATGCCACTCCTCATAGCAGCAGCAGAAATGCATGGTGGTAACAAGAGAGGAAAAATCTACCAGGGCTCTCAGACAAAAGGAATGAAAGGTCAGAGCTGGTTGCTTCTCTGCATTCCCCCTTCCCACCCCTGCCTTCCCTATTCCCCCCTGCAGACCTGCTCAGGGATTGTGCTGTGGTACAAAATACTTAGGTGGGTGGGGATGAAGGCAATTTTTACCCATATTTGCTTTAGACACCGAGTGAATTTTAACTCCAAATGAAAGCAAGGACTTTGTGTTTCATCTTATGAGGCTTTCAAAGTGCAACGTTTCTAATATCTCTTTTTGCCCTCACTTCCCTCAATATTCTACCAGAATTGCATCTCCAGCGTGATATAACTTTGATAATTTTTCTGCTTTCCTCATTCCCCTATCATATTAAATTCTCTCTGAAAGTTTTTTCATCATCCAAAACACTAATTTCCTCATACATTTTTTCCATGGCCAATGTAAGGTATGTAAGACCCCAAATTAAGTTATTTTCTTGAAAAAGTAAAATAAAGACTTAGGTTCCTCCAGATAAAGTAGAAGTGCATCCCAACAGGAATGTTCATGACACAGATGGATCAAAGTGAGTCTGGTGCACAGGAATTCAACGAGTAGACAAAATCAGGAGGTATTCTCGTGATCCTGCTTATACAGAATAAAATGATGGTTCCATTTTAACTCACTACAATAAATATCTAGTTTCATCAGATAATGCATATTAACTGCAGATTGAATCTTTTTTCAATACAGCATGCAAGAAATTGGTCTGAGGAAGCTGTAGTCTAAACAGTGAGACAGACAGACAGAACTGTTTTACAAAGGTGAGGGCTTGAGGTGCAAACACTTTGCACAAGGTCACAAAAGCTGCTACTGAGCCAGATCTTGTCCTTCCCAGACCTTGTCCCGTGTTTTATGCGTAAAATCACCACTCTTTTCTTATGCTAACTCCAGGCATTTTTTGAACACAGTTAAATTTAATCTCTGCTCTACACTGCAGTGTTTTGGAAAACTGCAGTTGTGGGTGGGCCCAAGGATATGTGAAAGGTGCATACCCTGGGTAAATTTGGAAAGAGCAACTTTTATTTATACATAGCAGCAAGTGCTTGTAAACTTCCCCTGCAGAGTTATTTTGGTTTGGTAGCACAAATTTGTCAGCTGCTGAGAGATACTTCTGTGAGCTGAGAGGAGGATGCTTTTCTGGGCCGGAGCAACATCGGTGCAGACCAGTGGGCTTCCCACTTTGGGGGCTCCTAGGCACAGGTGACCTCCCAGCATCATCAGGGCTCCTCTCTCAGGTCTGTATTTTGGGCTGCTGATCATCGAATGCTGGCAGCACAGCCCTGAGAGAAGCACAGCAGGTCACTGGTTTAGTTTTGTTTTCATAGGGGGATGAAGCGATTAATAGATAGTGGAGCTACCCTGAATTTTTGAGTTTTTATACTACCCTCGCTTTCCTGGACAGAGTGTCTATGCCTTTTCAAGGGCCTATAGACACTTAACTAGACACTTTTCTTCTATGCCATGCGCTCTTATTGTTCTCTTTAACTTTCAAACATTATTTAAAACAATATTGGCTTGGACATCTTGTTAGGTCTCCATTAGCAGTATCTGTTTCATATTTCAGGTTTTTCTCCTAAAAGATGATGGTGTTTCACCCTGTGGTGAACTTGCATGTCTCCTGCCAAACAAAAAGAGATCTAAATAAACCAGCCAGACAAATCTTGGGTATTCTTTGTTGCATCTAATGGCGGTATTGTTTTACTGTTTGTCTTTGGTTTGGTTTGGTTTTGGGTTTTTTTTTTTGAGAAAGAAGGAGCTGGCTCTGCTATCATAATTTGCAATATTGATTCAGAAATTAACACCTCTGTTAATCTTTAACATCCATATTATAATTTTTTCCTGTTAGTTTATATAGAATGCACTTAATATTAATTTTAACAACTTTCACTATGTTGTATAGAAATGAAGAGAAATATTTTAACTTAGAGTGTACAGTAATATCCACTTATTACCTCTTGTAGTTCAATGTTTGTGAAAGCTTCTCTTCTGAGACTGTATTTTTCAATGTCTTCTCTTGTGTGACAAATATGTCTTGCTTAAGTACCTGGAAAAACACATAAGCTTCTTTTGAGGAAGGGGTAGGAGAGAAATGTGCATTTCTCTTCATTAATGAATGGCTGTGCCTTGCTACGTGCAAAATAAAGACCTCTTCTGCATTTCGGATTAAAAGCGTGGGGAGGAGTAGGTCACTCTGTTCTTCTTTTAAGATCAGGAGTTGTTACAACTTTCTGTACACAGGGATGAGTGAGCTCTGGGGAACGAATAAAAACCCAGTTTGTGCAGGCAAGTGGTATGAGATGGATGAAGATGAAGAATGAGCAGAAGCATAATTCACCAGCGTACCTGATGACATAATGACATTGATGTTTCTTGGCTCATATATCACCCCAGGTGCAGATATATGTCACTTCACTTCTGTCCCGCACAATGGAAAGTCCATGAGGGATATTATGACTTTTTAAGTCACTATCAGTCAGGTTGCTTGGGGGGGCAATGCAATTATATGCTCTTCTGCCTATGGGCTCGATAGTGAACTGACACTTCTGCCCTCAGCTAGAGGAGCGATCAGTTAAGGATGACAGTGTTGCATAAACAGTTAAGTTAGTCCTGTATCTTGTCTGTCCTGTAGTGCCATATCAGCTTCACCTCTGCCTGTGAGACCCTGTGGCTAACACTACCTTTCTCAAATGGCTGTGATGCAGACATACCTAGTATGTCCTACGCAGCATAAATCTAGATTTTTTCCCCCCTGTATCACAAATGTGCAGATCTAGTCTGTTCTTTCCAAATGTGGCAGACGAAAATCTTGTCTGGATTCTGAACATGAAGCTGTTGACAAGTAAGAAGGGCAGTCTGAATTTCAGATAGTCTTAGAAGATCTTAAATGTTCCCTAGGGGTCTGACCTTGTGTTCCTTACCCCTGTATTTTTTTTTTTTTTCTCCTGATGAACCCATGTGGAACTATACCTAGGGAGAATACACATGACTAAGAATTGCAGGACGAGGACCATATTTTTTGTGACACAATGTAATATTGCCAGTAGGCCACATCAACACAATGTAAATGTAAAATCCTGATGTATATTGAGCATTGAATTTTCACAGTAAATCAACAAATGTAAATAAAGTCAGATCTCAGTTACCCACACAAGATGCACTCTTGATGTTGTTATTTAAAACATGCATTTTATCGCCTTGCAAACATCAAAAAGGAATTCGGTTTTCAACAACTTTAGGCTTTGGTATTGCATATGGGTTAATTTTGTATAATAACAACAAGTTGAAATATTGACTGTTATGGAATTGACTGTCAAACTGAACTTTGTGGGTTTTGTTTTGTTTACAAATTAAAACTGTCTTCTCATTTTCAGCTCTGCATACAATAGCTGTGTTCTGACAAATACACAGTTTGAAAATTGTCTGTGTACTGCAACATGAAGAAGACTGCTCCTATATACTGTGATTAAACGTAGGACTAAAAAGCCACAAGTGCTAGCCACATGGCACAGGGTGGCTTATCTGCAATATAAGTCATTTCTTCTACCTTTGACGTCTAGACATGAAAAGAGAGTGACACTGAAGTATAATATTTGAATAATCTAAATGTGTTACAACAGACAACAGCATTGTTTAACTATGTGATTAATTTTTCTGCAAATCTCTAACAGTAATAAATAGACCCTTTTAAATGTCTCAAGAATGCAGTCACACGGGCAGCTCTTGGAAACAAGGTACAAGTGCTATTCTTCCATTGCATCTCCTGGAACATCACTTGTGATGTAATATATGAGTCTCCAAAAGTAAATACAGAGCTGATGTTACATCATGTAGTTGAGCTTTTATTTACAGAGAGAATTAGATAGTTAATGATAAAAATATTTGTATAAGAAAGGTCTTTGGTAAAAATGGAAGTTTCATTTATTTTGAGGAATAATCACAGAGTAAAATTGTATTCTTTCTTCCTGAAATGAGATTTAATTTGGTTTGTGTTACATATCATTTATATACAATTATATTTAACCGAAATATAGGTCAAGCTTGATTGATAGCCCCTTATCAATAAGGGCTATAAGAACACTATTTAAAATTTCAGTCTATAGCAGTTTATCAAATAAAGTATGACTTTTATGTCCATTGCTTCAGGAGGATATTTAAAAAACAAACACCAGAAACAGATGTGTGATTTTTCACTGGTGCTTTAACTGAATATTTTACATGCTTGTGCATCTCTTCTCTATAACATTAGAAACAAACGCATCTCTGTGACAGTCACTGACTGCACTGGTGTATCAAAGAGCAGCATCCAGATAGAGGTAGTGCCACTGAAGGAGGGTGACTTCTGTTGTTTACTTCAGGTTTAGCCTGAGACCAACATATTTTTTTCTTCTACAACACTGTCTGGTTTGATCTGTGTCATTACTAGGGTTTACTAGGAAGAACATAAATACTTTTGCTCCAGCAAGCTGACAGGTCTCCAGCTCATGGTATTAATCGTGGACGGTTCTCTAGCACTGTACCATAATTTTCCAAAGCAGGTTTCCTGAGCAGATATAATATACCGAAAAAAGATGCAGAAACATATGGTAATCTTATCAAATGCCTACGCTTACGTTTACAGGAGGCAAGGCATTTTCAGAGGAGAGGATACTGAAAGGCAATGGTTTATTGCACATCATCAGCTTGAACCATCTCAATTTTTCCACAGTAGGAAATCTGATCTAGAGCATATGGTGAGTTCACATGCGAAAGCATGACAGACTTAAAATGGCAGTTCTTAATTAACACCTTATTAGTGTTCAGGTGCTAATCATGTTTAGCAACAGCATGAAATACAGAGCCTAGATTTTTGCATTTAGATTGGAATTACACCTGTTTAAACACATTTTGCTACCTAAATTGGGATTGATTTTGCTAATGATAGCAGAGGATAGCATAGAGCTTTTACAATGCTAAATAACACTATACTTTTGAAATCCTTGAACTATCTTTTGGACTGCTGGAAACTAAAACAAAAATCTATGTCAACGTACTACAAATGTTCTGCAGGCTGCACTTGCTCTTTCCACACACAATTTTTAGATAAAATATCTAAACTTGCCAGAATTTGACAAAGACAGTTGCAGCACTGTTGCTAAGTGTTCTCTATAAGCAATCTGTATTCAGTTTACACACAGTTACAATTAGAGAGTAAAACGGGAAAATGTCTTCTTCTAGTTAGATGCTTGAAATAATTTTTTCTAACACTCATTTTACCAAAACCAAGATGATGTTACTTATGATTTAGGCCTGTCATATGTACATCACAGATTAAGAATTATCGGATGAGTAGGGATGAAGGAAAAGCTATTACCTTACGAAAGAGGCCCTGAAACAGCAGAAAGGTAGTATCGTTAATGACAAAAAAGCCTTGGTTTGCCTGAACGGTTTACCTGCTAGGCATCTCTAGACTGCTCATCTAAACCATTTCACAAGGTATACTCTAGCTTTCCATTTGACATTAAAAAGAAAACAAAAATCACTGTTAACAAAATTGTTGTAAACAAAAGCAGCAGGAGATCAGTCTGTCCAGTGACAGATAACAAGTACCTAAGATTGACTTTGTAGTAACCGCATTGGAAGACTAGTTCCACCAGAAAACAGAAAATTATATTCTTGCTGAGTGAAGGTGTTGCACACACACTTTAAATGCACTAACTCTTTTAGGCATTTCATTGCTGTACTTGCCTGTCCAATTCAACTTAGAAACCTAAGACATTTAGCAATATTTTGCGAAGCCAGAATGTCTTCAGTTGCACAGGCTTGGACTGGATTGGACTGGATTTCTACCAAGCAATAACCAGAGAGAAAAGTCATTAGTTGCAAACCTTGTAGGTGACTCCTTAGGAAAGAGAGGATGATTTAAATCATCTAGGCTGCCTGAAAGCCAGGCCCACCTAATTGTTATAGACCCTTTCTGCTGAGTACTGGTTGATCTGCATGAGACACAGAAGCTGATGGGAAGAGACAGAAAAAGGATGCATAAGTAAAGGCCATCAGAAATTGTAAGTTCTTTGACTGGCTGAATAATAGCTGGTTTCCACTGATTTGCATGTGGTAAAATTCATTGATAGAAAGAACAAAACCCAAGCAAACAAAAGGCATTGTTTTTGTTAGTAGCAGAGGGAGGTGACATGTTTTCAGTTTGCCCGGAGCTAGTCCCTAACTGAATTTTCAGAAACATGTAACGTGAGGTAAGGTATGTGTTCAAATCGATACTAATAATCTTTCTAACTTGTTTAATGCCTGGAACAGAGTAAGAACAAAGTTGAAAAAAGGCCCCCTGTGATAAATGATGTATCTGGCTATTGTTTTTCCTTTCTGTGGTCAAATTCATGTGAACAAATACTGCCTGTTTTGTCTAGGGGAGTCTATTCACTGATATTGGCAATTTTTGTTTAATTCTGTGGGTGGCTATAAGTAGCCATGTTCAGGTTTGAAACTTCTGGGTTGGTTTTGTTTTGATTTTTTTTTATGACAATACCAGTTATGTAATATCACTTATGTTCCTTAACTGAATAAATTTAGGGAATATGAGCACTTCTAGCACCAGCTGTTGCCCAAAATGGCCGCTTGAGCAAGCACAGAGAGTGTTACAGAGATGAACTGATTTTTTTTTTAAAAAAAAAAATAAAATTACATTTAGAGGTTTGAATATTCACCAAAAATTAACACAGAGGTTGTATATTTTTTCATTAGTTTCACTAGAAAGTAGAGTGCCTAAGCAAATAAAAGCTATTTAGAAAACTAAATATGACTGCAGGAGGATAATTTTAGTGTCTAATCTCACACAGTCCTGCCAAGTTAATTTTATTCTCCCTTTCCTTTTTTAAATAGATGCATTTATATAAAAACATGCAAACTTACTTTCCCTTTTTATAAATATATGTATATAGGGAGAGTGGTATATAAATTATGTTTATATATAAAAATATTTACATAGATATAAACCACAGGATGGAATACTAAAATACAGTAGAGTATCTAAAGTATACATACTGATGGGTGGAAACAAAAATAAATGCGAATTAACTGGATTTCTTTCTTTTGGATGTTGTGTATTGGTAACACATCTAACTTTCTACCAATCTGTTTTAGCATATTTAAGTAGTAAACCAAAAGAGTGCCTTCTGACTTGGGTCATCATACAATATGCATTGATATGTTCTCCATTTGAGTAACTTACATATTATATTACTTGTGTTATGACAGACGCTAAAACATGCTTTGTTTTGTTTTAAATTTCAAGGCCCTGTTATCATAAACATTGCCTCTATGAGATATGGGAGAAATGAGGGTAATCTATCCCCTGTGAGTAGGAAAGAAAGAAATTGTAATGTTTTTTAATGGACATTCTCAATTTTCAGACCCTGGCAATTATCAGAAATGTGGTCTGAAAGGGAGAAGATATAAAGAAAATAATTTCTTAAAAATTATTTTTATCATTTTTTTTTCAGCTAACAATAGCCAACTTTTTATTTGCTCTTTTCTCTGGAAGACTTATCTGACTTTTTGTCATTTTTAGTGTTCTACCTCCCTTCCAAAATAAGAATCATCACTTCTGGTATTGTTGTTAGAACATAATAGTCCAGGAACCACAAAGACAAAAATCTGTCTAAGGAGATAGTCATTAAATGATCATTACTTTCCTGCTAAATTGTGGGGTAGTGACTTTGAATATAAGCTGCAGGATATGAGTATGCCGTACCAAAACAGGCTATACAAAGAAAGAAGATAACAACATAAAATGTCGTTGCATGGTATAGATTGTGCATGTTGATGTTTTTTCCAATTAACTTCTAGACAAATGTTTTATTATTTTGTCATCTCTGTCAGAAACCATTGCTACTGTAAGAAGGCAAATGCTTCATTAGACTGATGGGTCCAGTCACTCTAAGAAAAAGATGGTATTGCAGCTTTACTTCTAATACTGATATCCTGTTATTTACTTAATACTGGTTTATATAGGGGGAAAAAGCATTTTCTTTGTATGTTATCAAGAGTTGTAATTCTCAGAAATTAAGTATAAAGCCTTATGGAATTTTAGCCACAAAGACTGGCAGTTATATAGCATTTAATCAGAGTAGCAGCAAAACTGTATGTGAGGCTGTAAGTGAACTTGCAATATCTACAGACACAGCAAACCAAGTTAAGGACAAAACAAGGTCTGATCAAGTACAACTTCACCCTCTGCTCTTGATTTCTCTTTCTATTGTTGAATGAACTCAAATGCAAAGGCTTTTTTGTATGCTTTGCTTACATTGTGGACATTTGAGTTGTAACAGTTAACATAATCATATCTTTGCACAATCAAGGGCTTTGTTGTTTATATATACCTGCAGTAGGTGCATGTGCATATAAACAGGTGAGTGTGAGCTCACAAGCCTGTACGACCACATAAAACAAGGGTTGAGACCAGAGCCATCACCACTGAAATACAGTGCATAAACAGGGTACAGTCTGCAAGTCTATCCCTGCAGTCTGTGATCACCTCTCCTGTTTTCCATGGCCCGTGTTTCATAGTCTGGCTCCCCGTGGGGCTGCACGAGAGGTGAGAAGGTGGCTGTGGGGGTAGGGGGTTCAAGTCTTGCTCTTCTAGTGGCAGTGTGATGTCTCTGTTTAAAATAATCTTGGGACTGCAGCTTTAAAACCACAGGAGAGGCCTTTCATTCTTTCTTTGGTAAAAAGTTTGGATTGTATAAAGCCAGACATAGTGGCTTTTTAATAATATTGAGTGACAGCATTAAGAATTTGATTACTAAAGTTAGATGTTGTTTGGGATGGAGAAAATTCAGGCACAGTGTGTGGATGCTGTCCTTAAAACTGCTCTTGGTTTATGTCACTGAAGAATTTGTAGAGGAAGTTAAATTTAATTAAATCTAAAGAATTACATGAGAAATATGTGAGAAATTCACTGGATTATTTTTCTACCTGCAAAGCTATATTTGCATCTAAAGCAACTCCTTGTGTTAGGCATACGTACATCCTAGCAGTACAGCTGGTAAGGTAAAAGAATGCTGGTTGCTCCTGAAACAAGCAGGCAGCAGAGGGAAGAGCGTCACAGCCCTCAGCACAACATGAGGAAAATACAAAAACAATCAGGCTGCAGTGATGGGTGATTTCAATTTCCCAGTATGAACTGGGAAAACTGAAAAGCATGGTACAATGAAAAATAAAATTATAGAAGAAATAAAGAGTTATTGACCTGTGGTGTCAGAATCCTAATAGGACTTGTCCTCTCCAATCTCAGCAAAAATGTGCAGTTAGTAGATTAGAAACACCAGAGCTACTTGGTTCAAGTGACCCCATGATTAAAGTCAATATAACTTAGAACACTAAGCCAAATATATCAAAACCACAATATGAATTCTCAAAGGTCTATTTTAAAGTTATAGGAAAAAAAAAAAAACCCAAAACCCAAACCTGTGAAAAATGGGTGAAGAAGCAATAATGGAAGATATTTCTGACAAAGAATAAAGTTTTTTCTAACATTGTCGAGGTGCAGGTTTTGGGGGAAAGGAAGATAATGATGTGATTGCGGGGAATTAATCCTCACAGTCTGACTGTTGTACTTCATTTAAACTCTTAATTTAATAAATGTGTTCCACTGCTGAATTCCTGCTAAAATTATTGTGTGAGAGCCATAGCTACATCCATACTTGGGAGAGTGCGGAGAACAATCACTGTCTATTCATATCCATATGATAACTATAAGAGGGTTGTTTGGAGGTGGGTATTCATTCATTAAATAATTTAACCTCCGTCCTTGATTACAGCAGGGGGACAGCCTTTGTAAAGGTTTCTGGTTTCCTGTTCTGGCATTGCAGAAAAAAAGGTAAACTTGTAGAAATCAGGCTGGAGAGGAATTGGTGCTTCTAGAGGTGCACTGGATGTGGAGTGGTTATGCAGCTGTGGTAGTAATATGTCTCTGCTGAAATGAAATAGTTGTTTGTGTAGGCACTTGAACCCTCTCTGCTTAGGTTTTAAACTCAGTGCACTGTATGTTCTGTGAATCCATCTTAAAACTAGACATGTGGTTGTAATTTTTCAAATAATTTGAATTTTCTTGGTTTTCTTTGTCCTTGTAATTCAAACGTGTAATTAGACCAAAAATTCTAACAATAATTTAAAATAAAAGGAGACTCTGGTGTGAATCTTATTACACGAATAGATGCAGTGGCAAATTGTCTTGCTGTAGAAGATACTACAGCAGATACTGTGGTCTGAGATGCCATGTACAGGAGCACGGCATGGCAGTTTTATGGTGCCCGAGCTGCAGTTGTGCGCCCTTTGCCGGACTGGCTGTTTTTGTGGTTGCTCAAACTTCAGTCTGCTCCTCCAGACACAGTGACAATAATTCATTTAGTCTCAAGACAGTGTATTTTTGAGTGATGTACAATGTAATATACTTGCACCACCTCTCAGTTTTTATATTTATATGATCATTTGTGTAAATAGGAAATACCATGGAGATTTACGAATAATTAAAAAAACCACTAGCCAAGTAGTCAGTGTATTTTTAGCACTTACAGTCTTTTTGAATTTACCTTTGTGCATGATTAAGAACTTCTTATTCTCAGGAAATGTCTTCAAGGGACCAGTGTTCTGAGTGTTAATGTAAGGAAAAATAGTTTAATTTAAAATGTTTATTCTGCAATTTCAATACCATTTTGAATGGAAGTTACCAAGGTGGGGAGGGGGGGGGGG